>NC_134296.1:919440-1225921 GCF_949628215.1 Phalacrocorax aristotelis
CCGGGCTGTGCTCAGAGGGGTGGCCGTCCGGCCCCAGGGGTGGCTGCGTCTCAGCAGGTTGGTGCAGCTGGGGGGGACCTCGGCACGTGTCTGGCTGTGAGGGCAAGCAGTTTGATGTGTGTGGGTGTCGTGGCTGTCACTGTGGGCAGGAGGGCTACGGGAGTGTGCTGCCACAGCTTTGGCAAAGTGCTGGGGGCCAAAGGATCTTCTGGAGCCCCTTGGGGTTGCCATAGCGGTGGCTTGGGAGGGGGGAAACTGAGGTAGCCAGGTGAGGAGGCAGGGGGATACAAGGACATGAACCCAGCAGTCCATGTCAGCCAAATTGTGCCTTCCTGTGCAAGGAAACAGCCTCCCTTCCGTGCACAGGGGGAGCAGGGTGGTGTCTGCTGGTGGGTGCAGCCCTGACATGGGGATACTGGCTGTGCCCAGTGTGGCGAACCCCAGCCCCTCCACTGGTTGCAGGGCTTGACATGCAGGGATTGGCAGGTCTCTCCCCAGGGGGGCTGCTCCTGCTGGGGTGGAAGGGACCCCCAAGCTGACCTTACGAGATGCCCATCCAGCGCTTGGCTTCCAGCCTTGCTTGGCTCCCCCCTGACCAAACGCTGGCATAGGGCAGCGGCGCTCAACAACTCCGCCTTTGTGCTTGCTGCTGAGCACACCCATGCGCACGCCAAAGCTCCCTGCTCCTCGGGGTGCGGGACCCGCTCCCCCCTTCTTCCCAGATGCTCGGTCAACCTGGCAGCCCAGCCGTGGAGACAGCGCTTTCACAGCCTGCCAACCCGGCAGGGAGGGGAAGGAGAGCGATGGAGAGGCTCCCAGCCAAGGTCCCCTTTGTGTTCCTGTGCGGCTGCAGGCTCTCCCTGGCACACAGGCTGCTTGTACTGCTGGGTTTGGATGCTGATGCTGGAGCAGGCAGGCTCCTGCCGAGCTGTCTGTCATCACCCCAGTGAGAGCTGCCGGTTTGGGAAGGAGCGCCCTCCACCCCTGCCTGCGCCTCTGTCTCTGTGCGTCCGTCTGTCTCCCAACCCCATGTGTTGGATGTCCGGGGCTGGGAAACAGCCAGGTTTGTTTGGCAGGAGCACTTGGCCAGACCATGCAGCTTGTCCTGGGTGCTTGGTCCCTTGTCACTGTCCCTTTGCAGTGAGCTGAGCGTGGCGGGGCCAGAGGTGGTGGCTGGGCTCATATGGGTCCTGCCCCACCTCTCCTTCCTGGGTGTGTTGCCTGGTTTATCAACATGGGTGGGAGGGAGATGGGGCTGGTGCTGATCATCTTGCTGGCCCCAGGACAGCCTGTGTCCTCCCTGAGCAGGAGAAGCAGCCACCTGTGTCAGCATGGCACAGCCGGGCACAGGCTGCCCAGCAGAGCTGGGGCTCTGGTCTGCTCCTGCCTGAGCTTGGGGGTGGTGAGTCAGCACCCCATTGCTTAAGTGCTCATTTATTTTGGTTGCTGCTTAGCAGATAAGTCCCTAATTGCCAAATAACCATAGAAGCCTGTGCCATGGGCTCCCAGGGGCTTAGCCAGGCTCTTTGTGGGTGTCCCAGCTCTTTAGGACAGGGCACCCTGGTGTGTTTGGCTCTGCAATGGGTATCGGTGCTGGGCACAAGCTGTCCTCCTGGCTGGTGGCCCGTGACCAGGCGCAGAGCAGGCTAGCTGGCTGTCTCCAGGAGCAGGTGAGGGAGAAGCTCCATCGTCCCACAGGTTGGGCCCTGACAGCATCACACCCAGTTCTTGCAGACCCATGGACAGACAGGACATGGGCAGCATGTCATTTGGTAGAGGCTGGGACAAGGAGTGCCAGAAGGCGCCCAGACACTGACTTTATGACCACTGAAGCTGCTGATCTCTGTTGCAGAGCAGGGAGGCTGAGGCAGAGCGCAGCAAGTGCTGCCATCTCCCCCAGCGTTACCTGGTGGAGTTGAGGACAGGGCCAAGGAGAGGGCCTGTGCTGGCTCTGCAGATGCTTATGTCATCTTTGAAGAGGTATTGTGGTGCCTAGGCATGACCTGAACTACACATGAGCGCTTGCCTGGCCTGACCAGGCTCTCGTGTTGCCCAGTGCCTGGCAGGGTATTGTTCCACCTGGGAGGGCATGGATGGGACCCCCAGGTGTTGGAGAGCTGGGGCAGTTGAACATGAGGGAGCAGGAAGAGCAGCTGCACTGATCTAGAGAAACTCTCTTGGTGGCCACATAAATCTCCTGTGATGCTGGGCAGCATCTCTGCACCATCCCATGCGGGGCTGTGGCTGCTGGTGCTTGTCCCTGCTCCCCTGCTCTGGTTGTCCAGCTCTTGCAGTGGGATTCTGTGGTATTTGCACACCAGCGGGCAGCAGCTCCCAAGGACATCCCTGGGTGATGCTTGGCTGATTGCCTGGAGAGCAGGAACCTCCTGGGGGGTTCTCACATCTCCAGTCAACCTGCAGAGACAGGATGGCACGGGGGAGCAAGCTGAGGGCTGGGTCCCATCCAGCCCCTGCAGATCCCCTGGCTGTGAGAGCCAGGGCGAGTGACAGGGTCCCTCGGGTGGTCAGAGCTGGCTGGGCAGTGACCTCTGGGGGGGAGAGGGAGTGGGGGAGACACTGGTGCTGGCATGCGGACAGCTGGAACAGCCCAGCATGGCCAGGCTCAAGGTAGGTCCCCAAATGCCCTATGAAAAATTCCTGTGCGCACACCCCTCCAACACAGCTGCTCGTCCTCTCTTCCAAACCCACGTGCACATATTTAATCACCTAGGGGGAGCAGGGGGGGAAAAAAGAAAGAAATCTTTTGCTGAAAACCCTGTTCTCATTTTTACTGAGAGGAAAAAAATTTTCCAAAAATACCCGGATTCCTCTTTGATGCTCTGCTCGTTTCCCCGGGACACTGTTGCTGTGCATGTCTGGCGTGGGGGCAGGGGGAGTGCATCATGTTGGACAAAAAGTAATTAAAGCTGGGGTTCATTTTCCTGGAGGAAGGTGACGGGAGCAAGTCTAGAGTTGAGCACATCAGAAGCTGCTTTCTTTTGTGGCTGCTGAGCTAAATATACCCACAGACACACATAGCTGTTCCCACGTTAGCGGCGCAGGCTCCCGGCGGGGTGAGCATGGTGCTCGTGCTGCCTCCCACCCTGCCGGGGATGCCCTGTCCCCGCGAACACAGCAGGTTTTGGCTCTCAGGGATGTGCTTTCCACCGGCTGGCTGGCAAGGAGTGGTGGCTCCTGCAGAGCCCCAGTCCGCAAAGTGTCTGGTGTGGTTGCTGCACCGGCTTGCCAGCGATGTGGCTTCAGAGGAATTAATAGCTGTGTTTATGAAGCACCCAGGGAGGGGAGATGTGCAGTCATTAGCTCTAATGAGAGCTGTTTGCCATGGCGCTTGGCTCTGCACTCCCTCTTTCTCCATGAGTCCCCTGGGACCAGCCAGCTTCCCACAGCCAGCAATCTGCCAAAAGCTGGAGCTGCTGCAGCCCTAACACGCCCCAGTGCCTGCGCCGAAGCAGAGTGGTGCCTGTGTGGGTCCGGCCATTCTGTACCCAAATTTCTTGGGGAGGGGTTGAGCGCAGTGGGTTGGTCGTGTGTGCTGCCAGAGCCAGGAGCCCAGCACAGCCTGTCCCCTTCCCATCTGCCGAGCCCATGGCTGGGACAGCCACTGGGCTGGGCGGTGGTTTGGTTTAGGTGGTTGTTTTGGCGCTGGGACTGTCTCGTCATGTTTTGCATTTTGCATTTCAAGCCTTTGTAAGTGCAGTTTGATGTCGCTGCCTCTCAAGCGAGCGCGGCTGGCTGCAGCGCGTGCCGGCTGCCCATCCATACCCTGGCAGTCCCCATCAGGGCAGCTTCGATGTATTGATCGGTGCCTACGTGCAGCCCAGAGCTCGCTGCCGGGCTGGGGACGTCATGGTGAACGAACCATCGCAGGCATGGGGCAGCTGACTGGCCCCACATGGGCCGTGCGGGGCCATATTCAGTTGTCAGTGCAAGGGCAGTTTTAAGTGCAGGCTGCGTGTCGTTACCAGGTCTGCCTGTGCTGTGAAACCCAGCCTGTCACCTTGGCTGCGGAGGTGGCTGGTGGCATCACTTGGATGCACCAGCCTCTTTGCTCAGTCACAAATGGACCTCTGCTGTGTGCAGAGGTTGAAGCATCCCCTGCGCTGTTTGCTCCACACCGCAGGCAGAGATGCTGCCGGTTTCCTGCCTGCAGCAGCCACGGTGCCAGCACGGGCCACGCACGCATACTCAGGACCAGGCTTGTGTCCCCCAGGACGAGGGTGAGCCCTGAGGCTGCCCTCAGCCCGCTTCTCTCCCTGCAGAATCCGTCCCCAACTGTCCAAAGAGAAAATAGAGGGATGTCACATCTGCACCTCAGTGACGCCTGGTGAGCCCCAGGTGCTGCTGGGGAAGGACAAGGCCTTCACCTACGATTTTGTCTTTGACCTGGACACATGGCAGGAGCAGATCTACACGACGTGTGTGGGCAAGCTCATTGAAGGCTGCTTCGAGGGCTACAATGCCACCGTGCTGGCATACGGCCAGGTACATGCTCTGCCTGCTCCGTGGGTTCTGGCGTGGGCATCGGGCTCTCCCGCAGCGCTGGGTGCTGGGGATGCTGCGGAGGTTAGGGAAGGTAGGGGTGTATAAGCCCCTGGGTGTGGAGGGGACAGAGATGTGCCTGGGCTGGATTAGAGCTGGGGTGGGGGTGGCCTTGGTTGGGAAGGAGAGGGAGGCAGGGCTGGGGTGGGATCATGGGAGCCGGTGTGGTGGTGGGATCAGAGGGGCTCAGCAGAGGTGTTTGGGGAGCCTGGGGTGGCAGGGGGAGGTGTGGGTTGCAGCAGGCAGAGCTGAGCCTGGCAGGGCCCAGCCAGCTACCCCCTCGCTGCGTCTTCACAGACTGGTGCAGGGAAGACGTACACCATGGGCACCGGCTTCGACATGAACATCTCTGAGGATGAGCAGGGCATCATCCCGCGAGCCATTGGCCACCTCTTCAGTGGCATCGAGGAGCGGAAGCGGGCGGCGCAGAGTCAGGGCATGGCAGCACCTGAGTTCAAAGTCAGCGCCCAGTTCCTGGAGGTGGGTGGCAGCAGCTCTGGATGACACTGTGGCCCTGCCCTGTCCTTTGTTCAGCTCCCACATCCTGGGCTCCTTGAGTCCGCCATGTCCTGGCTGCTCCCAGCTGAGCTGGACCCCGCAGCAGGCACATGGCTGGGGATGCATGCCAGGGCAGAGGAGGCTCAAAGCACCTGAATGTTTTTGACCTCTTGAGGGCCACAAACTGAGGTGGAGCTTTCTGGGCTGCACGGAGCACCCCCCTACGGGGAAGGGGCTTATGCCTTGGTCCCCTGGAGATTCAGGAGGCTCTGGGCTCACTCACTGCTGTTGAGGTCGAGGATAGTGGCATACCTGCTCCCCTGGGTCTGGACCGCCGTTCCCAGTGAAACAACGAAGGACTGTGCTGTTTCCCATGTCCTTTGCTGCATCTTTGACCTTGAGAATGCTTCATTGCATCCTCTCCCGCCTCTGCTTTGGCCTCCATTTCAAAAGCCTTTTCTATTAACTGTTTCTTTCCCTGGAGAAATTTGTCCCAGAAAGCCTATGGGCATTGTGTGTCTGCAGTGGTTTCCCTGGGGGCTGGTCCTGGGGTGAAAGTGCGAAGAAGTTCAAGATGGAAACTGGTTTAAGGCCCTGGTGAGAGAACACAGGGTGGTGTTGAGCAAAGCTGAGCTCCTGAACAAACTTCATCTGTTTGGTGTCCTGGTCTAGGGTAGAGCCCAGAGGAGCCAGGCAGGCAGAGAGAGAGGCTCCATGCTGTGATCTTGCCTCCATGTGGCTCTGGTAGCCATCATATCTGGGTTCCTCCAGATGTCAATGGCCTGGAGAGGGGAAGAAGCGTCCAAAGTCACCTCCTGGCCTGGAGAGCTGACTTCCTTGCTGGAGAAATCCTTCCCAATCAACTTTCCATCTGCAGAGCCCTTGTTGGCTCCCATGGTGCTGTTGTGTCCTGCCACAACCTTCCCTCCCCACCACTTGGCCTGTCTGAGCTCCTGGCTCCTTCCTACGCATCCTTGGCCTCGTGGGGCTCCACTCTGGGGAACCTGTGGTCTGGGATGGAAATGGGGACAATTTCCTGCCAGTTCTGATGTCCTTGTGGGGGAGGAACCTTGTCAGGCTTTTCCCCTGCTGGAGAGTCTCCTAACGCTGTTGGGACTGGGGCACAGTCCTGCCTTCCCTGGGCTATACGGTCAGATACTGGCCTTCAGCCCAACCTGTGTCCCCTCACCCTATGTGACACATTTTCCCTTTCCTCTCAGCTCCCCGTATCTGCCCTCTAGGAGATCCTCTGCTGTCCAGCTCAAGCTTCCCTTGTCTCAGTTTCTCCCACTCGCTTTGGGATGACATGACACTGCCCCAAGGAGCTGGGTGACCTGTTAACTGGGGTTGGGACACACAAAGGATGAACACTGGGAGGGGATGCCTGTGCTGCCTCTGCCCCAGGCCATTCTAGGAACCATCTTCGCAGACCAAGAGGGTCCAGTGCGACCCCAGGGGTACCTGTGAGTGACAAAGCAGTGGCCCTGCATGGGGTTACACCAGCTGCCCTGGGGATTTCCTGTAGCCTTTTTCTCTCTTCACCACCTCTGACCCCTGGTGGTTTTAACTCTCAAAATAGCCTCAGAGATGTTTGTCCAGTGACTGCGGTAGAGGATGGGAACAAGGGTTCCCTTGCTGTGTTTCAGAGCTGCTCATGGTTGTGCTCCCGAGGCCAAGCTGTGCCCAGTGGGTCACTGGCAGCCCCAGGGTGGGGGGAGGCCATCTGCCAGCTGTGGGGGCTTGAAGGCTTCCCAAGGGCGCTGATACGTATGTAGAGAGTAAAAACCCATTGCCTGACAGCCTGGTGACCAAGGCTGTTTGAGCCTGTTGAGGGCTTTGCCCACCGGCCCACCCTGCAGGCATGGGCATCAAACCAGGAGCTCTTGTGCTGCTGTGCCAAGACCTGTCCTACAGCTACCCTTATCCAGGCAACCCAGGGAGGGTTTTGCGGTGATAATGGTTCTCCTGTGCCAGCGTGGGCATGTGGCTGCAGCAGACACTGGTTACCAACCCCACCGTCCTGGCAGTGGTACGGGATTTGGCCCTGCTGATCCCCATCCTGTGACTCTCCTCTGGCAGCAGGCTGTCAGAGCAGGGCTTAAACCCTCAAAGAGCCCCTTTGGACCTGGAGCGGCCAGGGACAGATTAGCCTGATCTGCTTTGCTGGCCAGGAGCCTGTGGTCCTTGGGTGACCCTGCTCTCTGCACTGGAACACGGGTGTGAGAGGGTGATGTGTGGCATTGAGTGGTGGGGGGGCGCAGGACACAGATGGGCAGGGGTCTCCCTCTGCCCCAGGGTGGGAGGATGCTGCAGGGTCAAGATATGGATGGGGGTATCCTCTGTCAGCTCTGCGTCCTTGGGGTTTTTCCTGCTTGTCCAGCACTCCCTGGTCCCCTGCACCCCCCTTTCACCTGGCAGGGGTGACCTCAGAAAGCCGAGGTGGGAGGGGAGCTCCACTGGCTCATGTGGTCGGGGGCTCCCTGGGTGAGCAGGGAAGGCCAGGGAGATGCATGGCTCCTGAGTGTCTCATCAGGCTCTGGGGACAGGGCTCTGACAGTGTCCTGGTTCCTGCACAGCTGCTTGTCTAGGACAAGGTCAGGCAGCTGGAACTAACCCAGACTGCAGCCCAGAGCTTTGCGGGGCAGACATGCCTGCACACACGTGTGCGCACACACGCACATTCCTTCTGGGCATGCTGTCCCAGCTGGGTACCACTGCATGCAGGTCAGAACTTGTCTTGCATCAGCTCCTATCTGCATGAACGTGCAAGTGCATCCTCTCCTACACTTGCACGCACACCAGCTCTCCGGGTCAGCCTTGCCTAAGCACACACATGTGCATGTACGTGTCAACACACGCACACCCCCAGCTGTGCAGCCTGCCCTCCTGGGCAGCTCCTGTTGGTGCCGCTGTGCTGGGCCAGAGCAGCCTCCAGCTTACAAGTACTCACCCCGCACCTGCTTCCACCCCACTCAGCTCTACAATGAGGAGATCCTGGACCTGTTTGACAGTGCCCGTGACCCAGATGCACGCCACCGCAAATCCAACATCAAAATCCATGAGGATGCCAGTGGGAGCATCTACACCACGGGGGTCACGTCGCGCCTCATTAGCTCACAGGATGAGGTGGGTGTGGGACGGGGCAGATGGGGAGGAGGGATGGCAGCTCAGTGCCCACTGGGCTGGGATGTGCTGCGTGGGGATGGCCAGGTGATGGGATCTCACCTGGGATGGAACAGAGCAGCCCTGGGGTGATGCAGGGAGAGGTCAGTGTGCCCACTGGGCTGTGGCAGGGTGCTGTCCTGACTCCCTAACAGGGTGCCTCAAGGTTTCATGCTTCCCTGCCCCATGTCATTGCAGCTGATCCAGTGCCTAAAGCAGGGGGCTCTTTCCCGCACCACTGCCAGCACCCAGATGAACGTGCAGAGCTCCCGGTCCCATGCCATCTTCACCATTCACCTGTGCCAGATGAGAGTGTGTGCCCGCCCAGAGATGGTGAGATGTGCTCCCGCCTCGTGGCTGGGCTGTTCCTGGGCCTGATGCCCAGGCAATCTGGGGGGGTCCCTTGGAAAGGGGAGAGGGTTTGAAGTCTTGCAAAGAGAGGCAGTGCTTTGTCTTGCTTCTTTACAGTCATAGCCAGAGTTAGCATTTAACGAGAGCAGAGGTCTGCCCTGGCACAGGCCCATCCAAGGCAGGGATGATTGGCCCAAGGGATGGCCCAGAGCAAGCTGCTGTTGGGATCCTCTCCCCCATCCTTGAGGGGCTGGATGTGGAGGGTAGAATGCTCAGGCTTTTGCTGATGTCTGAGTGTGGCCAAGGGAGCTCCTGCCTGCTCCAGGTCCATGGTGGTGACCGTCTCCATGTGTGCCTGGCCACAGGTGAATGGGGAGGTCACCAGCCTTCTGGATGGAGCCCAGCCCACCACCGAGTATGAGACCCTCATGGCCAAGTTTCACTTCGTAGACCTGGCTGGCTCAGAGAGGCTGAAGCGAACGGGTGCTACTGGCGAGAGAGCGAAGGAAGGCATCTCCATCAACTGTGGGCTGGTATGGCCCTGGGCACTGGCATGCAAGGGGAATGGGGAGGCAGGGCCTGCCTAGGGGAACCTGGATCACCTTTGGGTCCTGCTTGGAGCTGCTCTGGGCTGTTGGCGTTGCTGCTGTCTCTGCTGGGGTTCATGTTACCTGGACCTGTAGGCAGGAGTATGCACACTCCAAAACGCCAGTGGTGAGGGCACAGCTCTGCTGCTAAGGGCAGGACTATGGGGAGGGATACACCTGGGCACAAGGGTGCAAGTCCCCAAAACATCAACATCTGCTAACCTGAGCTTAAAAAAAAACCTCCAGGGCTCAGTGCTGCTCCTCAGTGCATGTGGGAGGGAGGCACAGGCCAGGGAAGGGGGACAAAAGCTGTGCCTGGCAAGAGAAGCCCCACGCCTCCACCTCTTGCACCCCAAACCTGTGCCACAGCACATGTCCCAGGCCTGATGTGCTGGCTACATGACAGCTGTATTCTCAGAAGGGGCTGAATTTGGGGGGCCCTTTCCTTTGTGTTGGTAGCTGGCCTTGGGGAACGTCATTAGTGCCCTCGGAGACCAGAGCAAGAAAGTTGTGCATGTGCCCTACCGTGACTCCAAGCTCACCCGCCTGCTGCAGGATTCCCTCGGGGGCAACAGGTAAGGGGGTCCCACGCCAGGGCTGAGCCCCTAGGGACTCAAACGCTTCACGGGTTGCCCACTGGGGAAGAGATGCCTCCTGGCAGGCAGTGCATGATTGCAGATGTAAAGACCATGGCTCCTCGTGAGTCCCAGGCGCAATTAGCCAGCTTTGGCGGAATTAGCTGGTGCAAAACACTCCAGAGCCCTTGCAGATCTGGGACTTGGCAGGTGGTGTTGCCCAGCATGGGATGGATTGAATTCCCTGGCTCCTTTGAGGATACTTCGCTGAAGACCCCATTCTTCCCCAGCAATCCTGGCATGTGTAGCCTTGGCTGGGGGAGGTTGACTTTGCTCAGTGCTGCATGATGTGTTGCTTGCAGGGTCTTGCCGGTACTATGGTCTGGGAGGGGCTGAACCCAGTTTATACCTTGGTTAAAAACCACAGAAGGGCCTAGGACGGGTGGCTGGGGACATGTGGCCTGTGCTGGGTGCCGGTGTCCATGTACAGAATTGGTGCAGGGTGGGGGAAACTGTCCCTTCACCCTGACCTTCACCTCCCCAAGCCAAACCATCATGATTGCCTGCGTGAGCCCATCTGACCGGGACTTCATGGAGACCCTGAACACGCTCAAGTATGCCAACCGGGCTCGCAACATCAAGAACAAGGTGGTGGTGAACCAGGACAAGACAAGCCAGCAGATCAGTGCCCTGCGGGCTGAGATTGCCCGCCTGCAGATGGAGCTGATGGAGTACAAGGCGGTGAGTGGCTGAGTGAGCCTGCAGAGGTAGGATGGAGGCAGGACCAGAAAGCCTCCTCCTTGTGTTTTAATTCAGGCAATTTTAGCAGGAAAGACCCTCCTGCCTACTTTGATAGGAGTAATTGCTAGGAGAGGCCAGGAGCCTTAAGAGACAGGGGCTCAGCTCCTGCCCTGCCACAGGCAGCACCTTGGGCAAGTCTCTTAGGGATGTTATGGCAGGAAGAAGCCTTGAAGCCTCTCTCACCCTCTGCCTGTTGACTCAGGCCTTCCTGGTCCTTAGATTTGTCCCTGTCTCTGCTTTGGTGGCTGGGGCTGCCCCCAGGGCTGCAGTGGTGGACCCCATGTCCCAGCTTGCGCTGCACTCAGGGGCTCCCCTCCTGTCCCCACAGGGCAAGCGGGTCATCGGGGAGGATGGCTCGGAGGGCTACAGTGACCTTTTCCGTGAGAACGCCATGCTGCAGAAGGAGAACAGTGCCCTGCGCATGCGGGTGAAGGCCATGCAGGAGGCCATCGATGCTATCAACAGCAGGGTCACCCACCTCATGAGCCAGGAGGCCAATCTGATGTTGGCCAAGGCAGGTGAGGCTGGGCTAGTGCGTGGCGTGGTGGGTCAGCCTGGCCAGTGTAGCTGGGATGGGTGCTGTGGTACAGCCCATGTCTTGTCTTCATCCACCCACGCCTCTGCTCCTCCAGGTGATGGTAATGAAGCCATTGGTGCCCTCATCCAGAACTACATCCGGGAGATTGAAGAGCTAAGGTGAGCTGGGCATCGGGGCTGATGGGTTCACCTGGGTTCCCTGGCTGGTGGGTGCTGTTGTGGGGTCTGAGCCCAGGTGTGGCTCACAGCTCTCTCTCTCCAGTGTCACTGGGGTGAGTTGTAAGCCCTGTTGGAGTAGCACCTGACTACATTGCTGCTACACTGGGGCTTTGGTTTGCTGGGCAGTGCTTTGGCCATTGTCGTCCTTTGTGTGGCCGTTGATGGACTGGGAGATCCTGGCGAGAGTGCCTTGTGTCTCCAAGGGACTGCTGGCCCCTCAAAGCTGGGTCCATCCCAGTCTCTTGTGTGATCGTGGGACCCTGTCTTGCAGCATCCTGAGCTTCTGACCCAACAGGAATGGGAATGGCTTTGTGGTGACTCTGTCCCTGGTGTACACCATGCTAAAACCAGGCAAGATCCCTTCCTCCAGGGACAGTGGGATGTCACCTCTTTGACCACATCCTGTCTCCACTCCCTAGGACGAAGCTCCTGGAGAGCGAATCCATGAATGAGTCTCTGCGTCGCAGCCTCTCGCGTGTCTCTGCCCGGCCCCCCTACTCCATGGGCTCGTCCCCAGCATCTGGCTTGGCTGGCCTGTGCAGCCCCGCCGCGCCAGTGGAGGCGGAGGCCTCTGATGTCCTCCGGCGGGCCAAGCAGGACCTGGAGCGCCTGAAAAAGAAAGAGAGGAGGCAGCGGAGAAAAAGGTGAAGGCAGCTGCTGTGCAATGTTGGGAAGGGGGAGGCTGCGTGTCCGTCCCTGTCTGTCCCTGTGTGGTCAGGTATCCTGCTTCCCCCACCTGTGACAATGGCAGAGCACTGAGACAGAACCCCGATGCCTGGGTTCCCCTCCGAGCGCTGCCTTGTCCTTGGTCTCCTTCTCACCTACCACATGATCCCAGAGGCTGTTTCCCCCAAAGCGTCCAAGAGCAGGAGGTGCGGGGGGCCCCAGCAGGACCTGTCCCTGGGCTCCCCCATGCTGGGACTCACCAGTACCCCTCTGCTCTCCCCCAGCCCGGAGAAGGAAGCATTTAAGAAGCGGCAGAAACTGCAGCAGGACAATGGGGAGGAGACGGATGAGAATGAGGTAGAAGAGGTGAGTGCGCTTTGTGCTCATACTGAGGGGGGTGTTTGGGTATGAAGCGTTGTCATGGCCCCACCTGGGAGAAGGACCAAGCCCAGCCTGGCCCGGCAAGCAGGCTGGAGGGGTCATGGAGCCGAGGACTTCGTGCTGGGGTAGGGGGGAGCTGGGTGCTCCCCAACCAGCCCTGCTGGGGAGCGAGGAGCCCACAGCTTTTTGGGCTTGGTTTCGATAAGCATAGGTGAAGGGGGGTTTGGGGGATGCAGTGCTACTCAGCTGGAAAGGGATGGATGGGGCACAGAGCTACTCCTCTCAACAGTGTATGCCGGGGGTCCAGAAATGGTGCTGCAGCCCCTGGGCATCCTGTGTGGGAATCTGAGTCCCGTTGTGGGGGCTGCAGCCCCTTGCCGTGGGGTGAGCTCAGGTTTGGATGAGGGAAGAGCTGCAGAGAGAAGGGCAAGGCCATGCTGCAAGCTGAGGTTAGGCACTCGTCTCTTAGGAGGAGGAGGAGCAGGACGAGAGTGGCTGTGAGGAGGAGGATGGACGTGAGGATGATGATGAAGACTCAGGCAGTGAAGAGAGCCTGGTGGACTCAGACTCGGATGCAGAGGAGAAGGGTAAAGTGAGGAGCATGCAGCCCAGGGTATGGGGGTGCATTTGCTGGTGTCTCCTGGCACTGAGCTCTGGTCCTGGGAAGGGAGAGTCTGTTGGGATGACATGGCCACATCTCCTCTGGGGGGCTTCGAAAAGCACCAGGGTTGCTGCAGGGAGTCTCCAACACTCTTTGGGGTGCTGCTGCTGCCCAGTGGTGTGGGTTCCCATTGGCTCCCTTTGCCCTTGCCCTGTGCTGTGGCTCAGTGGGGCCATAGGAGCGATGCTCCACCATCCCTCCCAGCCTGACTGTCCCCTACCGGCTTCCAGCTGTGAATTTCCAGGCTGACCTGGCGGATCTAACTTGCGAGATAGAGATCAAGCAGAAGCTGATTGATGAGCTGGAGAACAGCCAGCGGCGCCTGCAGACCCTCAAGCACCAGTATGAGGAGAAGCTGATCCTGCTGCAGAACAAGATTCGGGACACACAGCTGGAGCGGGACCGGGTCCTGCAGAACCTCAGTGAGAACCGCCTCACCCATGGGATCCCAGCCCCGCAGCATTGGGCCCCAGTCCCTGCTCCTGTCCAGCTAACTCAGAGCCAGATCATGCCCCGCCCCCGCACGCAACACTGGCTCTGATAGAGCTTTGCCATCCCTCTGCCTCTGCTTGAGCCCCTGGGACCCCCAGGACCCTGCTTGTCTTGCTGTGAGAGTGGGACTAGTCAGCTGAAGACCTCCTCACCCCACTGGTGCCGGAGAGGTGGCTGGAAAGGATGGTGAGGCAAAGCCTCTTCTAGCCTTGAACACAGCTTCATGAGATGTGGGACCATTTGGGGAGACTGAGGTGCTGAGGGACACGTGAAGACCCCAAAGGCCTAGTGGTGTAGCTGGTCTCTAGGCTCAGTGGGGCAGGATCACCCATGCATATGGCTGTAGGTCCAGGTCTGCAGCTCCTCTGTCTGCAGTGCCTGTGCTGTAACCCACTGTCCCTACCCTGTGCTGGGCCCTAACCCATCTCTTCCAGTGGGTGTCCCCAGATAGACACCAGCCTGTGACAGGGCCAGAGCAGAAGGGTGAGGGAGGGGTCTGGCGGAATCAGGGCAGGGAAGCAGTGCCCAGTGCCTCCAGGCAGGGTGTGCAGGTGCGGGAGGAGCCCTGGGTGCATGGCCATCATAAGCCCTCTCCTTGCTTCCCCAGGCACCATGGAGTGCTACACAGAGGAGAAAGCCAACAAGATCAAAGCAGACTATGAGAAGCGGCTAAAGGAGATGAACCGGGACCTGCAGAAGCTCCAGGCGGCCCAGAAGGAGCATGCTCGCCTGCTCAAGAACCAGTCCCGCTATGAGCGGGAGCTGAGGAAGCTGCAGGCGGAGGTGGCCGAGATGAAGAAGGCAAAGGTACCTGGACATTGCAGGGCAGGGCGGGCGTCCCCGGTCAAGTCTGGCTCCCTGCTCAAAAGCAACGTTTTCCACTCCTGGTGGCAAGTGCAAGACATCTGTCTGTCTGTCCGTCTGGTGGGTGGGTGCCCTGGGACAGTCAGGTGCCCACACCGACATGCAGTACCTTCCCATTCCAGGTTGCGCTGATGAAGCAGATGCGGGAGGAGCAACAGCGGAGGCGGCTGGTAGAGACAAAGAGGAATCGGGAGATCGCGCAGCTCAAGAAGGAGCAACGCCGGCAGGAGGTGAGAGCCCAGCCGGCCCATGTGCCACTGGGCGTCCCCACGCAGGAAGGGAACTGGGCTGGCTTGGGGTGGATGTTTGTCCTGCTCTGACACTCTGAGGTGCTCATGAACATCAGTTGGTGAAGCTCGGGGTCCTGCTACACCCATGGCCTCGCCAGTGGCTGTGCAGCCCCAGCAGAACACACCTGGCTGAGTAGCTCCCAAGGGCTTCCTGCAGCTCCCAGTGTGGTTGGGGGGGCATGCTGTGAGCTCCCTGCCATGCTCGGGGGGCAATGTGCCATCAGGGCCAGCCTCAAGGCCGAAACCTGCTCACTGTTGAAGTCAGAAGTGAGACTGTTCATGCCAAAGTAACTGCTCCACGCTTTGGTGGTGGGAGCCCCGGGACTGTGACCATTGCTGGGGTGTCTGGGCAGGACCCCAGGGGTGTCTCTCTCTCTCGTGCAGTTTCAGATCCGGGCTCTGGAGTCTCAGAAGCGGCAGCAGGAAATAGTGCTGCGGAGGAAAACCCAGGAGGTGAGGGCCCGGGAGGCGGGTTGCCTCAGCACTTAGCTCAGAGACACTCTGTCCTCCAGGCAGTGCCAGCTCTGGGAGCAGGATTCCCAAAAGGGTGGGAGGAGTTTTATGGCTCAGTAACAAGGTGGGAGATGGTTGCAGGCAGCAGAGGAATTGCTCATCTCCCTGGGCAGCTGAGCCCAGTGGCCAGGGACAGGCTGTGAGGGAGAAGGGGGAAACCCATGGGGCGCAAATGGCCTTGGGGCTTCAGGTCCCCAGAGCTGCCACTCTTGGTCCCGTGGGGACCTGGGCATGATAGTGACAGGTTTGGCCTGGTGACACCCGTCTAACACCCTCTCCTCTGCCCCTCCTCTGGGCAGGTCTCGGCGCTGCGCCGTCTTGCCAAGCCCATGTCAGACCGGGTCACAGGCAGGATGAGCCAGAAGCCAGCCATGCTGGACTCGGGCGCAGAGGTCTCAGCCAGCACCACCTCCTCCGAGCCAGAGTCCGGTGCTCGCTCAGTCTCCAGCATCGTGCGCCAGTGGAACAAGAAAATCAACAACTTCCTGGGAGACCCCTCATCCTCTGTGAATGGTGCTCGGCCCACCAGGTCAGGGCAGGGGCTGCGTGGATGGGTGATGAGGCATCCCAGGACTCCCATGTCTGGCTTTTGGCTGGTGGCAGAGGCTGAATGCCAGCTTCTTATTGTGCATTTGGCCCATGTTAAACCACTGACCCAGTAACGGGCTGTGCTGGCAGCGTGTGACTGTCACCTGGGCTTGAGCCGAGCCCTGGCCTTCCATGAGTGTTAAACACTACGGCACAAACCCTTTGGGCTCATCTGTTGTCCCTCTCTTTGCTAAAGGGTGGTGGGAAAGTTGGGCAATCCATAAATGATGCAGATGCCTCCTCCGCTCCCAGCCAGCCAGAGCACAGGCATCCTTTTGGGGTAAGCACAGCTGTCCGGGCTGGTCGCCCATGTACCTCTTCTCCCGGCTGTAGGAAGAAGTTTCCCAAGAAGGGGGCGAGTCAGACCTTCAGCAAAGCCGCCCGCCTCAAGTGGCAGTCGCTTGAGCGGCGCATCTTTGACATCGTCATGCAGAGGATGACCATCGTCAACCTTGAGGCTGACATGGAGCGGCTCATCAAGGTGATGGTGGCACTGGGGACAGAGAGGGCTGTGTGGTGGGTGCGGGGCAGGGGGACAGCCATGTCAACAGTGCCAATCCCCCTCCCTTTTCCTTCAGAAACGCGAGGAGCTGGCGCTGCTGCAGGAAGCACTGCTGGGTAAGAGGGCAAAACTGCAGGCAGAGAGCCCCAAGGAGCAGAAAGGGCTGCAGGAGCTGAATGAGGAGATCGAGGTGCTGGGGGCCAACATCGACTACATCAACGACAGCATTTCTGACTGCCAGGCCACCATCATGCAGATCGAGGAGACCAAGGTGGGCAGCTGGACTCGGCCCAGCTGGTGGGGAAGAGGGTGGGAACACCCCTGGGAGGTGAGGGTGTCCTTGGGCACAGCCAAGCTGGGCATCCCGGAGTCTTCCTCTGAGCTGTGTCACATGCTCAGTGGGGCTGCACCCACACAGTCACTTCTCATTAGGTGGTCAATTGTGGAGGGGAGTGCTGCCAGGTCCTTGCACGTCTGTGGGCAGGTGGCCGGTGCCCCACTGCCCAGGGTGTAGGGAAGCCACAGCCCCCAACCTGCCCGTGGGGCTGGCAGTCATCTGTCCTCATGGGATTTTCATGTGCTGGAGACATCCCAGGGAGGACTGGTTTTTTTTCCAGCAGAAACCTTGCAGGTTTTGTGTCTGGTTTTGATACTGGGCATGCCACAGAGGTGCTGTGCAGCTCCCGGCTCCTTTCAGCTGCAGCCTGGACTGGAGGCTGTGTGCTGTCTCTGGTTCGTCCCCGGCTGTCACCTAGGTTGCCTGGGAAGAAGGGGCTGTTGTTAATTCACACTAGCCTTTGGGCTGCTGACCTGATCTGCTGTGGATTCAGGTGAGGCTGGTGTCTGCAGATTAGCAAGTAATTAAGTGTTGGCACCAGGATTCCTGTAGCAGCACAGAAGCCCTTCGGGTTGCACTGGCCATCTCCATGGCTGGATCTCCCCAGCAGCCACTTGAGCAGACTGAGGAGAGCAGGCATCGGGACTGGCCAGCGCTGGCAGGGGATGGAGGTGCGGTGCTGGCCGCGGTGCCCATTTTGCCTGTCCCACACCCAGCAGCAAAGCTCCACCGCTGCATCCAATGCCTGTCCTTCCACGTTTCAGGAGGAGCTGGACTCCACGGACACCTCGGTGGTGATCAGCTCCTGCTCCCTGGCCGAAGCCCGGCTCCTGCTGGACAACTTTCTGAAGGCCTCCATCGACAAGGTGCGGGGCCCAGCCGGGACCTGTGTGCATGATGGGGTTTTCTGCAGCTGGGGAGGGGAGCAGGGTGCCAGGGTGGGGACCCAGCGGTGGGGACCTGAGACACCTGCCTGAGGCCCAGCGTGGCCGCCCTTCCCCAGGGGCTGCAGGTAGCACAGAAGGAGGCCCAGATCCGCCTGCTGGAGGGGCGCCTGCGGCAGACAGACGTGACCGGCTCCTCACAGAACCACGCCATCCTGGATGCCCTGCGGGAGAAGGCCGAGTCGCACCCCGAGCTGCAGGCCCTGATCCACAATGTCCAGCAAGGTGGGACCCAGGGCTGGTGCACCCTCACACCAGCCATGCTGCCTGTGGGGTGAGGTGCCCACCCATGCTGGCCCCCCAAGAAACACCTGGAGGTGCCATGGCTGGGACCAGCGTGCCCAGGGCTGCCCCAAGGGCAATGTTGGGTGTGGGAATATGTGGTCCAGCCACCACACAACAGGGATGAGGGCCGCGTTCCTGTCCCCAACCACCCGGGCTGTCCCCTCCACTGCACGGTTCAGACGGGGCTCAGCACGATGGGGTCCCCTCTGCGCTTCTGACACGCACTCTCCCTCCTGCACAGAGAACGGCTACACCAGCACCGATGAGGAGGTCTCGGAGTTCAGCCTGGCTTCAGATGGGAGGTGAGCACCCTGCCCAGCCCTGCACAAGCTGGTGGTGGCTGGGGAGGCCAGGGGTGGGGCAGGACGTCTGGTGCCACCCATGGGACCTCACAGATGGACTTGGATGAGCAAAGGCCCACCTAAGATTTCCTGTGGTGCCCAGCCCTTGGGGAGGGGAGCAGAGAAGTCTCTCAGACACCAGTGAGGACTAGGTCACCCCTTGGAGAAAGGGAGCTGGGGAGCAGGGGGTGACCCAAGGAGTCTGCTGGGCCAGTGGCAGCCTGCTCTCTGAAAGGCATTTGGCACTGAAGATCCATCTTTGCTGCCTTTTCCTTGCAGCATCTCCCAGTCTTTCACCATGAAGGGCTCGGCAAGCCAGGATGACTTCACGTTCAAGGTTAGTTGGTCTTCCTGTGTGGGCCCATCACAGGGCATGGGAGGAGGGGCGGAGGGGCACATTGCTCAGCAATGCTCCAGGCCTCTGCTCTGCAACCTGACCCTTGGAGAGCCAGGCTTGGCATAAGGCAGTATGGCTGGTCTCTGGGTGGGGTCAGCTCTAGGCAAGGGGGAAGCCAGGCCTCCTGGTCTTGGGGTCCTCTGAAGCACCAGAGACTTGGGAAACACCCACCACATCAGCCAATACCTTCCAGATTTGAGTGGGTGCCAGGGAGGTCCCTGTGCAGTGCTGCGTCCATTGCAGGCAAAGGTGGAAGAGAGCGCCTGTTATTCTGCACAGGCTGTCACATTTGTTTAGAGTACGGAGAGCCGTCACTGACGGGCATCCCAGCATGACACGGGGTACTCAACCTCCTGTGGCCAGAGATGAGCTGCCCCAGCCCACAGCTCTCTGGCTGCTCATGCTGTCCTCCCCCCACACTGCCTGTGCCTGAGCCCTCTGCCCTGCTCTAGGGAGAGCCCAAGCTCTCGGGGCAGATGAAGGCAGTATCAGCTGAGTGTCTCGGACCCACGCTGGATGTCTCCACCAAGAACATCACCAAGTCTTTGGCATCCCTCATGGAGATCAAAGAGGATGGGATAAGCTCCTCCATCCGAGACCCCTATTACAAGGAGAAAGTGTCACGCACCATCAGCCTGCCCACGCGAGGAAGCACCTTGTGAGCATGGGGTGATGGGTCTCTGGGCATTGGGAGGCTCATGAAGGCGTGGGCCACCAGGTGGGAAGCTGTACCCTGGCTGTAGAGTTGCAGAGAGGTGATGCTGACCCCAATTCTGCATCTGTCCAGGCTTGTCCTGCAGCAAGTGGTGGTGGATTTCTCCAGTGGGACTTGGAGAGTGTCTAGGAATAAGTTGGTATCCTCTGCAGATGGAGAGATGGGTACTCCAGGAGGAGGGAAAGAAAGGGGGCATGCAAGGGTCCCTGACTCACTGTCCTGGGTTATCAGCCTTCTTGGAGTCTTCTTGGGTTGCCAAAAGCTTCCATGCTTATGGGATGACTCAAGGCATCCTCTGATGAGAATGGAGGGACCCAACTTCTCTATTTGCTCTGCTGGGGAAGGACATGGGTGTTCAGCATGGAGGGATCCCAGCAGAGGGGGCAGCCACTCACTGTGCTCTGTTTCACTTGCTTTAGTCCCAGGCAATCTCGTGGCTCAGACACTTCGCCTCTGACAAGGAGGAAATCCTATGACCGTGGGCAACCTGCCAGGTGAGCTTGGGAGCTGGAGAAATGGCAACATGGGCAGGGAGAGGCTGGGTGGCCCAGACAAGTGGGGAGAGGTGCTGGCTGGGCCAGCTCTTGCTGGGCCCTGGTGTGCCAGGCAGCTGCCAGGTGAGCAGTTCCTGAGTCATGTGTCCCTCTAATCCTTCCTGGCTCAGGCCTCCTGATGTTGGCTTCACGCCTCCCTCATCCCCACCCACCCGTCCACGCAACGACCGCAATGTCTTCTCCCGTCTCACGAGCAACCAGAGCCAGGGGTCTGCCTTGGATAAGTAAGTCCTGGTGGGGCAGGAGGGTCTGAGTGAGGGGGACCCATACCATAACAGTAACGGCACCTACTGGGTCCCATGGTGGGGTGTGGGAGCACAGGACCTGGGTCAGCTCCAGCCAGCCTCCCGTGACCATTTTCGCTCCCTGCTCCTCTCCATGAGGGGGCAGATGCTTTGCAAGGGCCATGCTGGACCCTTGTCCTGTCCTGCCTGCTGTGTGTCTCCTGAGCTTAGCTGCTTGCAGGAGCTTGCAGCCCTGGCCTCTGGCTAAGCCCTACTTGGAGACACAGCAGTGCCAGACTTGGACCACTGGAAAAGGCTGTGGAGCAGGCTGGGGTGAGGCAGGATGGGGGCTCATGGAAGCTGAAGGACTGGCACCAACCCACAAATGCAGCTCCAGCCTCCCAGCCTCCCCCTGCAGCAGGTTGGGCAGCTGCCCTCATCTCGAAGCATTGCTAGCAGCGCTGGCATTCCCTGATGGAGATCTGCTGTCTGATCCTCACATGCACTCCTGCTCCTCTGCCCTCTCCCCCGGTTCTCCACGTGTGCTCCTCTTTCTCCTTCTCTCCCCTCGTCCTTCTCTCTGTCCTACACTGGCTTGGATGCAATAACAATCCTCCATCTCTGACTCCCACTGCCTCTTCTAGTCTGGGTTTTCTCTCCCATAATCCTGCTAATTTTCTGCCCCTAGGTCTGATGACAGCGATTCCTCTGTCTCGGAGGTGCTGAGGTATAGACAACTTTCTATTTATTATCCCTTCCTCTCCTCCTCCTTCTCTCTGTCTCATGAGTCTGCTCTCCCTTGTCCCTGCATGCTCCACCTGCGCCTTGCTGCTCTCCCCCACCTCCCTGCTTGTGTGTGCTGACCCCTCCTGGCATGCCACCTCCCGTATCTGGCTGTCCCCTTGGTTTTAGGTTCGAACCATTCCTGCTCTGATCACCCATTGGAAACGTGGCACTGGGCTCACCCATGGGCACTGGCTGGTTTGGGGTGGCAGCATGTTCTCTTCCATCTCTGATGGGCTCTCATCAGCATGACACCACCATGTCCCGTCCTGTCCCCCAGCTCTCCAGCAGGACGGTGTGATGCTGGGGAAGGGGGTGAGCAGCCCTGGGTGCTGCCAGCATGTCCTTGCAAGCATCCTCCAGGCAAATATCTCCAGGTGCTCCCCACACCTGGTTGTGCTTCCCTGGTGCTGGGTTGTGGGTGGGTGGAGCTCTTCCCCAAAGAAACCAAGTCGGATTGTGGTACAGAGGTCAGCCTTAGGGTTAAGGTGCTCCTGGGCTTGTCCCACTACCCGCTCCTGCCTCCAGAGGTTTCCCAACATGAGGGCCACCTTTCCCCCATCCTTTAGGAACATCAGCCCTCCAGCACCGGGGTGTCCCCTTGTGTTGCCCACGCCCTGAGTTCCCACCATCACTGGGGAGGTGGCACCAGCTGTGTCTGTGCTGCATCACCTTGGGCAGTTTGCTGCCAGGCAGCCGTGCCATGTCCGTTGATAACCTCTCACCCAGGGGAGCCAGGACTTCCATTCAGATTCAGTGTTGCCTTGAGACTGGTAGAAACACTAGGGGTCAGGGGAGGGCCGTTTAATGTGAGTTTGTAAGTGCAGTTGCTAAATTGGAAGGATCACATGCATTTCATTTCCAAACCCAAATTAATGAGCCTGTGTTTGTCCTCGTGGCTAATGCAAACCTTACGTGGCCTCGGGCCTGCCCTTGTGCAGCCCCGTGCCTCAGCCTGCCTGTGAGACTGGCACAACTCAGTGCCCCGTGGCCGTGGGGAGGCTGTGCTTTGGGACGCCAGCTGGGAAGAGCTGTCAGTGGCCACACATGCTGGGGTCTGGAAGGGTAGTGCTGTTGGTCCTCACCACCCTGAGCACTGCTGAAGAGGGGGTTGGCAGATGCGCAGGCGTCCCTTGGAGGGAGGTTTGGCAGGGGTAGGTCCTCTCCTGCCCAGAGCCAGCAGTGGGTGCAGGGCTTCCACAGCCTTGTGACAGGGACGCTGGGGGCAAACGTGGGTGCCGTACTTCCGTCACCCTCGTGGTCTCATGTAGAGGAGCGGGGCCCTGTCTCCAGCTGTCACCAGCCACAGGCTGACAGCCTCCAAGGAACTGGGGTGCTGGATATTGATACCCTGAAACATTCATCCCAGCAGAGTTTCAGGCTGGAGAAGGCACGGTTTGTCCCAGACTGACCTGAGGACCATGAGCTGAGTCTCCTGGCTCCTTGGGTCTGTGCTGGCCAGGTGTGAGAGGTTCTGCAGGTGGACAGAGGCCACTGGACAGCCCCCCTTTCCCAGTTGGTATTGCTGGGGCAGAGGCAGGAGGCAGGGGCTGCTCCTGGGGAGATTCCTGGGGTTTCTGCAAAGTCCTTTGCTCAGACATGCTGGGTTCAGATGGAGGGACCCATCACGATGAAAGGCAGTGGAAGATGCTTGGGGTGAGGCAGCTATTGCTCTCCCATGCCCCTCCACATACACCCCACCATGCTTGTTCTTTCTTTCCCACGCAAGGGGCATCATTAACCCAGTGGGTGGCACCAAGAATGCCCGGACAGCCCCGCTGCAGTGTGTCTCCGTGGCAGAAGGACACACCAAGCCTGTGCTCTGCCTGGATGCCACTGATGAGCTGCTTTTCACTGGGTCCAAAGGTGCGTGATGGACAGAGAGGCTGGGGGGTTGCTGGCCTGCAAATGGGAGCAGGTTGGCACAGGGGAATACATGAAATGCTGGGCACCATGGGGATGGTTCCTCCTGGGCCTCTCTCCTGTCCCTCTGTGTTGTGCCTTGCCCTGCACTGCCCTGGTGCTGGGGCTTTCTGGCTCTTTTCCTCTGGCTCTGTGGGTGGAGGGAGGCAATGCTCAGAAGGGTTATTACCCCCATGCCACCATGCCCTCGGAGGGACCCCTCCCAGCCTGACGCTCTTGGGCACTTTCCTCCTCTCACAGACCGGAGCTGCAAAATGTGGAACCTGGTGACAGGCCAAGAAATTGCTTCCCTCAAGGGTCACCCAAACAACGTGGTTTCCATCAAGTACTGCAGCCACACGGGGCTGGTGTTCACCGTGTCCACGTCGTACATCAAAGTGTGGGACATCCGGGACTCAGCCCGGTGCATCCGCACCCTCACGTACGTGGCAGGCGGGAACAGCTGTGGGGGACTCTGGGCACTCTGGGCATCTCTGGCTTTGCAGAAGCCAGTCCCAGGATCTACTGGGTCTGGGGAGAAGGCCAAGTACCAGCTGCGTTAGTGCCAGTTTGCAGTGCTGCATCCTAAGGGAACAGGGAGGTTGGGAGAGAGCTTGGGGGGAGTGGACCCATGGGGACCTCCTGCAGCAAAGGCTCAGGGTGAAGAGTTTTGGAGAGATTTACAGCTACATCTGGGGATGGCCGAGAGAGCCAGCAGCTCCATAGAGGAGGCACAGCCCCTAACAGTATTGTGGCTGAGTAAATTACAGGCTTGCCAGTGGGAAACTCGGATCTTTATGAGGAGTTTGAGGACCAGAAAGGAGCATGGGACAGGCTGTGGCTGTGGTCTGCTGGTCTGGAGCAGGGATCAAATGTTATGAGACTATGGCAGGTCAGGGTTACCAGCTCGCTCCAGCATAGAGCTCCAGCCTCAGCTCATCTACCTTGACCTAAAGGTGCAGAGGCCAAATACCTCTGCCCCCTGTGCTGACTGGCAACACTAGTCAGCTCTTCCTGCAGGAAGCAAAGAGGAGTGGGAGGAGAGAAAAGCAGCCCTCAAGTGGAAACCAGGGCAGGGTGTTCCGTGTCACGCACACACCTGACATCCTTGGCTCCTTCTGCAAGCAGGGCACTGGCCTACGGACAGAGGTCTTGTTTATCCCTTTGTGGACAGAGAGATGGTGGTACCTGTAGGGCCCATTCCTGATGTGGGACCCACCTGTGCCAGCCTGGAGCCAACAACCCCGTGTGGTTCCCGAGTGGGGCCTCGGTGGCTCTGATCTCTGCTCATCCTCCCACATTGACCTCTCTCTCCTTAGGTCTTCTGGACAGGTGATGTCTGGGGATGCATGTGCTGGGACCACCACCCGCACTGTCACCAGCGTGCAGGGGGAGCACCAGATCAACCAGATTGCTCTCAACCCCACTGGCACCACACTCTATGCTGCCACTGGTAACTCTGTCCGCATCTGGGAGCTGAGCAGGTGAGGGGGAGTGCTGGGGTGGGCAGGACAGCTTAGGGATGCTGAGTGGAGGCTGTCTGCCCAGAGGGGCCTGAAATTACTTCCCCCAGAGAAAGTGAAAGCCTTTTAGCAATGGAAGTGGCCTAGAATAAGGACTTTCAGGACCCTTTCCTGTGGGACCCAAGGGGTGATGAGCAGCAATGGGGCTACTTGGAGTGGGGGTTATTTCCATGAGCTGCACAGAGCTTAGGAGAGGGGGAAAGACATGGGGGATGAGCAGCAGTACCCCCCTGGGTTTTGCCCTTGCCTTTCTCCCTGCCAGGTGGGCACTGGGCTGCTGACCCCTTGCTGCAGCCAAGGCTCTGTAGCCAGATGTTGACATGCTCTGAGGCTGCCTTCCTCCCCTGGCATCACTAGGAAGAAGGGGGTCCCTGCTCACAATCCCTGAAGGAAACAACCGCTTCTGGAGGGCTCCAGGCCTTTGGGGGTCTCTGGTGGGAGGGTACCTGGGAAGGGGCTGGCTGACCCATGTCATTGAACTCAGGTTGCAGCCCGTTGGGAAGCTGAGTGGCCACATAGGGCCTGTGATGTGTCTCACGGTAAACCAGACGGCGAGCAACCATGACCTGGTGGTCACAGGCTCCAAAGATCACTACGTCAAGGTACTCTCCTCCTTGGAGTGCAGAACCCTGTGTCCCATAGGGAAGCCCAGATGTTGGCAACCCTTAAGGTCTCTTCTCTCCTCCTGAAATCTGAGCCCAGATCCTGTTTTCACCTCTGCATGTGAGGTTTTTGCATATCTCAGCCCAACCTAAATCTTGCCTTTTGCTTGGTCCGCAATACAAATGCACCTTTGGAGATGGATTTGCGTTTCTCTCATCCCCTGGGCTCTGTGGTGGTATTGGCATATTATTGCTGACCCAGGTTAGCAGCTCACCCTGTTCTGCTTGATTCTCCTCCCCAGTACAGATGCTTTGTGCCTGCTTGTTCACAGCTCCAGCACAGCAAGAACTTGCCCTTCCCTCTTAGGTTTCTGCTGGTTTTTATCAGGTTGATTGGTGCTGGCACCAGGGGAGTGGAGAGGGATAGTGAGATGATGACAGAGGCAGAATCCCACTCTTCTGACAGCTGCAAGCTGTTAGCTTGGCTCATGGAGGTGTGTGAAAGCTCACCATGAGTAAAATGCAGCAGAATGGGGGCTGTCTCTGGTGGTAGACCTCCCCTGATGGTGGCAGGACCTCTGGAGAGACCTCAGCCCCCAAAAACACTCCACTCACCAATGCCCGCTCCCATTTCCAGCATCACTCTGGGTGCCCTGAGCCTACAAAACAGAAGGCGATGGCCCAGTTCTCCAAGACAGCGTCAACTCTGTTTCCAGTGCCATCTGGGGTTCTTCACCCACTCTTTTTCCCCCAGGTGTTCGAGATTGCTGAAGGCATGGTGGGCAATATTGGCCCCACTCACAACTTTGAGCCCCCTCACTATGATGGCATCGAGTGCCTGGCCATCCAGGGAGACATCCTCTTCAGCGGCTCCAGGGACAATGGCATAAAGAAGTGGGATCTGGAGCAGCAGGAACTTATCCAGGTTTGGAGGGGAGCAAACAGCACAGGTCCTTGGGGTAACATGGGGCAGAGCAGTGCTGCTGCTGGTGCCTTTGTTCAGGGGCCTGGTGCCAGTGTCCTGCACTGAGCTAACCGGGGAGGGCACTCCCATTCCTGGGAATCTGGCAGTGCCCATGCGAGGTGGCTCTACCCCCATAAGTTTGTGCCGTAGGGCACTCAGCATTGCCGGCTCCCCCGGCACACAGGCTGTAGCATCAGTTGCAGCGTCAGGTGTTCTGTTCATCTCTGAAGACGGGATTGCTGTCTCCTGCCTGGGGGACAAACCAAGCCCTGACTTCTAAATCCATCCGCTGGCCTCCTGACTTTGTATCACTAGCCCCATGATCCAAATCAGTCCCAACGCGACAGTGAGGATCTGAGCCTCCCTGGTTGGGTGCGTGAGGCTGCTGGTGATGCTGCAGAGGGTGTTGGTTATGATCTCTGCTCTGTGCCTGTACCTACAGCAAATCCCCAATGCCCACAAAGACTGGGTGTGTGCCCTGGCCTTCATCCCTGGCCGCCCTATGGTGCTGAGTGCCTGCCGAGGAGGCATGATCAAGGTCTGGAACGTGGACACCTTCACCCCAGTTGGGGAGATCAAAGGGCATGACAGCCCCATCAACGCCATTTGCACCAACTCAAAGCACATCTTCACCGCCTCCAGGTGAGCCCTGGGCTTTCTGCTCCCCAGAGCCCCGGGAGGTGGGAGACCCCTGGGTTGAACTGTCATCCCCAGGCTGGGGTGGGCGTGTGCTGAGTGGGCAGGGAGCAGGGAGGGAGGGAAGGAAGGGGGGAGTCTCGCAGCTTTCTAGTCGGTCCACGCCTTCATCTCATCTTGCCTGCCTTAGCCTGCCCCACGACGTGGCCTGCCCGCTGCGGTGCCAAGAGCTATGCCCTCGACAGTCCCCTGCCATGCTCCGGTGATGCCCTGGGTATCCCCCATGCAGGGACCCCTCTTCCCCGGGGCTGGGCATCCTCTGCTGCTCTCGGGGAGCTCTTTAGCAGCAAGACTCTGATATCCTCTTTTCGACCATGTCCCTTTTCTCCCTTCCTTTTTCTCTGTCTCTCTCTGTCTCTCCTCCTCCCCACCTCCCATCTGTGCCACAGTGACTGCCGGGTAAAGTTATGGAATTACGTGCCTGGGCTCACCCCTTGCCTTCCACGACGCGTCCTTGCCATAAAGGGTCGTGCTACTAGTCTGCCTTGACCCTCCTGCTCTTTCTGACTCTCTCGCTCATGCACTCTTCTTCTGTCTTTTCTTTTCTCTTTCTCTCCATCTCTTTCTCCCTCTGTCTTTCTCTCTGTTGCTTGCTTTTGCTCCTTTCTTTCTCTTTTTCTTTCTTTCTCTCTGGTCTGAGCTGCTTCTTCACGGTATGAAACTATTTTGCGTTTTTTTTTCCCACTTGATAAATCCTTGCTAGAAGTGACTTGCCCCTTTGTCCCAGCCACATCCCCCACGTTGTTTTGTTTGCTTTTTTTTTCTTTTTTTTTTTCCTTGCCAAGTGTCCACATCTACTGTGGCAGCTCTGTGGAAGCTGTGGCTTGCATGGATGGTGGGGCGGGAGTCAGCAGCCACCCCCAAAGCAGCCCATGCCCTGGGGAGACCAAGCACAGCAGCTCCCTGCAGTATCACTGCTTTTCACCTCGTTAGAGCTCATTCAAGGGGTGCAGGAGTCCTGTTGTTGGGGTCAGCCCTGGAGATCACCATTCCCCTTTGTCCCCAGTAGCTGCCAGTGGGGTGAGCTGGAGGCTGAGCCCCAGCTGGGCCCGCCTGCTCCCCAAAATGGATTGGGCAACCTCCTGCCAAGAGAATAGAGCCTGGAAGTCTTGTGGGCTGCATGCTGCCATGGGCTGGGGGTGGGGAGCATCTCTTTGCAGTGCCTCCCTGCAGCATGTCTGCAGGGCTCCTGCGGGAGCCCCTGAGTCACGCCATCCCTCTCACCTTTGTTTCTCAGTGACTTGACAGTGAAGCTCTGGAGTGGGAGGAGGTTACCCGCAGGGTCGAACTAGGAACTGCAGAAAGACTGGACGATGTGTCAGGAGGGTGACGATCGGGGTACCTCTCCCTTGCTATCAAGACCCTGCCATCTACAGGAGCTCACCCCAGGGACAGGTTTCTTTGTGCCTGACCCAATAGATGGACAATGTCCCATCTGGTACTTTGAGCACTGCCAGCTCCTGTGAGGAGGCAGCTTCATGGGGCACCGCCAGCTCCACCTTCCCCCCTGCTGAGGTTTCTTGATGGTTTTCCAGTGACCAGGAAATGTTTTGTGTCTCTTCTCACCCACTCTGCTGCAACGCCTGCTGGGACTCCTAGGGGTCAGAGCTCCTTGGATCCTTCTCAGAGACACCCAGTTCCCTCCTGCCACTTGGGCTCATGTAGCATTCCTCATGATGTGTTTCTTCTGTCCCTGTTGGCTCTGGGGCTGGTTCCTGCAGGAGCCTTTCTCCACTCCACAGCCATGAGGACATTTGGTGTCTGCTGGCCAGGACCACAGCATAGAGGAACTGCTTCTTTGGAGACATTACTGGTGGGACAGCCTGTCTGCTGTGAGGGGTCTGCAGAAGGATTTCCAGGTAGTCCCATCATTTCTCATCCTCCTTCTACATGTCCCCAGCAATTGGAGGCACACACTTCTGAGCTCCTTTGCCATGTCCCAGCTGTGGAGGCACAGAAAGCCTGGGAAGATCTCTGTTGGGCAGCTTCCAGACAAACCTTCCACAGTTCCCTTCGATGTTCTCCAAACCCCAGTCTTAAATTCAGCTGACCCATGGCTCTTGGGCTCTTCCCAGTGTGCCCACCGTGCTTTGCAGTGGGGATGGGAAGTGCTGCTTAGCCCTGCTCTTGATACCTTGGGGTTTTGTGGTGGGTTCCTGCGGCATATTAACCCCCTTGAGACAGAGAAATGAAGCAAGGACAGAGGTTACAGAAGAAAGAAGCCAAGGCTGGGTTTGTCACCCCCCCACCCCTGTGGCCCATCTCGTTTTGCCCTCACTGGGAGCTGGACGCTGTAACTCCTTCACCCAGGCTCTGCTCTCAGCCTTCTCCTGGGGATGGGCCTAGCTCAGGTTTGGCCCATCAGCCCCCGTGGAGCCGGAGGCATGGAGCAGCCGGGGTTTGGGCCAGGATGGAGTCAGCTGTGCTGGGAGTGGGGTGAGGAAGGGGTTGCACACACTGGTCTTGCACAAGTCCACTGATTCACCCCATGCCTGAAAGACAATCCTACAGTGGATGATCTCGCACAATCCAGCCTCCATGAAAGGCTGTGGGCTCTGTCTAGGAGTCTGTCCCCAAGGACACAGCCTGTCCAGGCTCACTCCTCCCTCTCTCCTGGGTAAGGGGCTGGCAAGGCCCTGATCTCGCACTGGAGCTTTCCTCCCTCTCTCCAATGCTGTGGCCGTCCCACAACAAGCCCTGCCTGGCCCAGGGCAGGACAGAGCAGGGGATGGTCCAACGAGACCCCAGGAGTGGTGCTGTTGCCATGCATGCTCTCACTTCCCCTTTGTCACAGAAGAATCAGCTTTTGAACTATAACTTAAGGCTTTTTCCACATTATCCCACCAGCACTGAACTGGGATCTCAGAGGCCAGGGGCTCCAGGAGCTGCCCCATAAACCACAGACCATTATCCCTCTGCTTTGTCCAACCGTGGTGACTTGTGGACCAGCGCCAGGTCATTTGCCACCGTCCCTTGTTAAAACCATTCCAGGGGAGCACAGGAATTCCTCTGCATCTTGAAAGGCAGGAGCATCTCTGTTGATTTGATAGGGTTTTTTTGCCTTTTGAGGAGGGGAAAAAACCCCACGCTGCTGCTTTGTCTCGGCAGAAGGCATGATGGAGTGTGTGAGTGTGATCCCTGCCCAGGACGGTGACTGGTCCCTTGTGATCATGTCCAAGCCCTGCGCAGCCCGGGACTGGCAGCCACATTGAGGCGAGGAGCCCTCCTGCCACGCTGGTGGAGCAGCAGTGGCAGTGCTGGCAGCTCTGGGCTGTGCACCCAGCAGGACCAGAGGGGGCAAACAGAAACACACGGTGCACCACGGCTGCCAGAGTAAAGCACAGATGTGGGGACTGGAGGAGGCATTACCCGCCAAGCCTCTCTTGGAGAGGGTTTCTCTGCTCTTTCCTCAGCCAGTTTAACCTTCACTTGGTCAGAGGGGTGGGGGGGGTCTGTGGGCGTGGGTGTGTGTGTTTGACTGTCCGTAGCCAGGTGTACCATGTGCATCACTGTCTGCACCAAGATCTGCCAGTGCCTGACCTGAAACCTCTCGCTGCTCCCTGCTGAAGTCGCTGAAGGGACCTGCTCTTGTGGTGCTCGGGGTCAGACCTGCTTTGCCTTTCGCCACCGGTTTCTTCCCACGGGTAGGCTGCAAGTGCCTGCTTGACTTCCCAGGGCTGAGTGGCCAGCCCTGGATGATGCTGAGCATCCACCTCGGTGCAGCAGCATGTTTCAAGGCTTTTGCAGCCTGGAGGTGGAGGGAGCTGGGTACAGTGGCACAGCAGCAAGCGTCTGGAGGTGGGGCCTTTGAAGCAAGGGGTGACTGTGATCGCATAGCTCTGTGTGTGTGTGTGTGTGTGTGTGTGTGTGTGTGTGTGTGTGTACGTACATCTTAGTATCTATGTGGGTTGGTGTTTCCCATGCAGGAGAGTGTTTCTTGGGTGTTGATCTGGTTTAGCTACCTCATGGTGCAAGCTGGGTGCTGTTGTCATTCGGTTTTATTTTGGGGATGGGGTGGGGAGTTTGTGTTTTTAGTTTGTTCTTCTCTTATTGTTATTGTTACAGTTTTGACACTTGAATTCATCCTGGGGACATGTAGCCTCACCCCCACCTCGCTGCATGTCTGAGCCACCCCTTGTACGCCCCCCCGCCTCCTCCTGGGCAGCACAGCAGGACCAGGTCCTGCACTGTCCTGTGCTCCCAGCTCTCACCTTTGTAGTGGGATCCCCCAGCTGAGTCACAACACTGACATTTTGCTCCCATTGCTGGTGGAATGCTTGGACTGAGGTTCAGCATTGTTGCTGTTAATTTTTGGGCTGATTTGCAGTGGTCCCTCTTGTTCCTTAGAAGGATGGAAAGGGACCTCTGAAAGGTTAAGCTCAGCTTGTATTCCTGCCTCTGCTCTCACAGGTATTTGCTGTGGATGCAATGAAGTCCTCCTTGTCTGGGAAATGTCCATGCAAAGCACATGTCTGGAATGGGCTGGTCCTAGTCCCCATTTCACAGAGCCTGCTGTAATTTGGAGGCAGCCTGGACCAGCAGGGAACTGGTGCTATAAAAGCCTCTGTCCAGGGTGGGGGCAGTCTGTGAGAGAAGCTGAGCCCCCAGATTACCCCCTGTATCAGGGCTGAGGAGCCGACACAGGGCTGTCCTCCCCCTCCCCTGGCACAGTGGGGTTTGGGAAGGGGCTTGCAGCTCTGAGCCACACTGTCAGTTTGGGGGGCAGGTTCCCCCAAACACTAAAGCACAAGGTCCCAACATGCAGGTGGTCTAGCAAGGGTAGCCCTTTGGACTCTGGTCCTTCGGAGCTCAGACCGGGGCTGTGTGCTTGGATAGCCGAGGTGGAGGTGGGGCTAGGGATGATGATGAGGACTGTTGGCCTACCAGAGGAAGCTGGTGAGCTGTTTCATCCTTTTGCACTGTAGTGGGATGCTCCCCTGGGGCTCGGGACTTGCACTGCTGCATAGCTTAAGTCCCTCTTGTGGCCTCTGAGCCCCTCTGCCAGCCCCTCCATTGCAGGGGCAGTTTGGAGCTGCCTTCAGACCATGCACTTCATTTTGCTTCACCCTTGGGTGCCTTGGTTTGTACCAAGGGTGTGATGATACCTGCAGTCCAGGGAGGTCCTTCACTTCCTCAAATCACTGGGTGATGCTTTTATTCCCGGGCCTGACTCTTGCTCTGTGGGTCTCCTCCCTCCAGCACACAGGGCTCAGCTCCAGCCTCTGCTGATGGTGTAGTGCTGGCCCATAGCTGAGCTTTGCACACGAGGGTGAAGAAGCCTCAGGAGCCCAAAAGCACTGGGCCCCCAAACCACTGTGAGCCCAGCCAGAGAGCCTGGGCACTGCCCCTTCCCCAGCACCCACAGCTTTTATGGCACAAAAGGACAGGCTGTTGGTGCATCTGCCAGCTGTGAGGAGCTGGAGCGCCAGGGTCCTGTCACCCCCAGGTAAGTTGTTCCTCCCCAGCACCTCTGAGCACAGCTGCTTTGGGGGTCTCAGATGCTGCCTCCTGCCTTGGCGCTGCAGAACCAGTGCCTGCTCCCCAGGGTGCTCTCCCAGTGCCCCTATCCCAGTCCTTCCCCTGTCCTATGCTGGATGGGGTCCAGGTACGATCCCTGCAGAGCACACAGCTCTCGCTTTTCAGCAAGCTCACTGGAGCTTTTCTCCATCCTGCAGGCTGCACACCCCCCTGAGCCCCTTTCACCCTCCTGGGTAATGAAGGGGACCCCTGGCCCCTGCAAGTGGTGCTCCAGCTGTAACTGGGGGGAAGCCCAGCACAACCCCCAACCCCTCAGGCCCTGGCCTGGCCTCCTGGGCCTCATCCCCAGAAAAGCACAGCCCTCTGCCTTCTTCCTGCCCCCGGGGGCTTGTCCCCCCCACCCATACCAGCTCTGCCCCTGGTACCTGCCAGCTGTTCTGCATCCCCCACATCCTGGGACCACCCAACATCCTCTGGTCCAGCCCTGCAGCAGGGCTCAGGCAGCTGCAGCATCATGTCGCCTGCTCTGTCCTCCCTTACCGCTGCACAAGGATCACAAACAGCAGGTGCCTTTTCTTGCTTGGAGCTGTTTCCTAGAGGCCAACTCTTGTGAAGGCTTTCTTTTTTTTCTTCTCTGCTAGGTCGTGCAGCCCAGGCCAGTGGTCTGGGTTTGTCAGAGGACAAGGTGTGTACATATATTTTATACCTCGATGTGTTCCTGTAAATAGTGTAAGTTATTTTGGTCTCATGATGTACATGTTTTTTCAATGGTTGTGTTTGGTCCTTGCCTTTTTGTCTTCACAAATAAAATGTGCTGCAATGAACTGAAGGAGCAGAGATGGCTTTGAAGAGAGGAAGAGCACAGCTGTGAGCCACCCACCTGACCCTGATGCACCTGGCAAAGGGGCTGGGGGAAAGGCTGGGTAAACTGATGCTGCTTCAGGAGAGCCAACTTTGGCCTCTTCAAAGACCTGCTTGGAGGAATCCCATAGGTAGGGGGGTCTAAGACTGCTGGTACCACTTCCTCCGAGCTCAAGATCGGTGCATCCCTATGAGAAAGAAGTCAAGCAAAGGAGTCAGGAGACCCATGTGGATGAGCAAAGAGCTTCTAGAAGAACTCAAATGGAAGGAGGAGGTTTACAGTATGTGGGAAAAGGGACTGGCCACTTGGGAGGAATATAGGAACGTTGTCAGGGTATGCAGTGTTGCAACGAGGAAGGCCAAGGCCCGCTTGGAACTAAATCTGGCACGGGATGTCGAGGATAACAAGAAGGGCTTCTTTGAATACATAGTAGTAAAAGAAAGAGAGGGGAAACTGTTGGCCCGCTGCTGAACAAGGTGGGTGCCCTGGTGACACAGGATGCAGAGAAGGCAGCATTACTGAATGCTGTCGTGGTTTAGCGGCAGCTCAGCCCCACACAGTCGCTCGCTCACTCCCCCACCGGTAGATGGGGGAGAGAATCAGAAGGGTAACGCTCGTGGGTTGGGATAAGAACAGTTTAATAATGAAAATTAAAAGAAACAACAGTAGAAATGCAATGTGAAGGAGAACAATGAGAGGCGCAAAACCCCGGGGGAGGGGGGGAAGGGAGGGGAGGGGAGAGGGGGAACGAACCGCCGGAACAAACCGCACGCGCCGCAGCCGCTCGCCGCCCGCCGACCCGACGCCGCGCCGCCCGCGCGCTGCCACTGCCCCCCCTCAATATACTGGTCATGGTGTCACATGGTATGGAATGAACCTGCCATTGGCCAGTCGGGGTCAGCCGCCCCCACCATGGCCCTGCCCCTCCCAGCCCCCCCTGCCACGCCACGCGGCAGAGCGCGGGAAGCTGGAAAGGTAGCTGACCCCCACAGTGAGGAGAATTAACCCCTTCTCAGCCAAAACCAGCACATTCTCCACCCCTTATTCCATACCACTTACACCATGCCCAGGTCCCATATGATGCAATACAACCGTACCAACCACCACCCCTCCCCTTCCCATCCTTTAACATAATACACAGACATCATTCCCTTAGTTCATGGATCTTCCCTGTAAAATGTCCATTAAAATGTCCATTGAGTTCACGCAGTCCATGACTCTGGGCTCCATCTGTTGTATCAGTCTTTCCGGGTGGGAGAGATGGTGTGTGGCGTTGGGTTGCTGCATACCGAGTCAGTCATCGTTCCATCACTGCTGCACGGCTTGTTTCATAGTTGATCTTCCATGGGTTGGGAGGCTCGTACTCTGATATCATTGATACAACACAGAGGTGACACACAATATTATATAGCAGTTCACATTGTGCCATTCAGTTCATTGACTGTTTTCACCCAAAATCAAATCCCCTTGAGGCACACATCGGATTTCTCCATCCTCCCGCATCACCCACCAAGTGCACCCAGGTCCTCGAGCAAAAACAATCCCACGAATGGGTTTGCCTTTGCCAGAGGCAGGAAGAACCCAGACTGTTTTGCCCAGCATACTTTTTGTGTGCACTACAGGGACTCTATCCCCTTCCACAGTATGTAGGATTTCTGACTGGGCAGGGCCAGCTCGGTTGGCAGATCCCCTCGTGTTGACTAACCACGTGGCTTTTGCTAAATGTGTATCCCAGTGCTTGAATGTCCCACCCCCCATTGCTCTCAGTGTGGTTTTTAACAGTCCATTGTACCTTTCAATTTTCCCAGAGGCTGGTGCGTGATAGGGGATGTGATACACCCACTCAATGCCGTGCTCTTTGGCCCAGGTGTCTATGAGGCTATTTCGGAAATGAGTCCCATTGTCTGACTCAATCCTCTCTGGGGTGCCATGTCGCCACAGGACTTGTTTCTCAAGACCCAGGATAGTGTTCCGGGCAGTGGCGTGGGGGACAGGATATGTTTCCAGCCAGCCAGTCGTTGTTTCTACCATTGTAAGCACATGGCGCTTGCCTTGGCGGGTCTGTGGGAGTGTGATATAGTCAATTTGCCAGGCCTCCCCATATTTATATTTCAGCCATCGTCCCCCATACCACAGAGGCTTTACCCGCTTCGCTTGCTTGATTGCAGCGCATGTGTCACATTCGTGGATAACCTGTGCAATAATACCCATGGTCAAGTCCACCCCTCGATCACGAGCCCACCTGTATGTTGCATCTCTCCCTTGATGGCCTGAGGTGTCATGGGCCCACCGAGCTAGAAATAGTTCACCCTTATGCTGCCAGTCCAGATCCACCTCAGCCACTTCAATCTTGGCAGCCCGATCTACCTGCTGGTTGTTTCGATGTTCTTCAGTGGCCCGACTCTTGGGGACGTGAGCATCCACATGCCGTACCTTTACAACCAGTTTCTCTACCCGGGCAGCAATATCTTGCCACAATGTGGCAGCCCAGATGGGTTTGCCTCTGCGCTGCCAGTTGCTTTGCTTCCATTGCTGCAGCCAGCCCCACAGGGCATTTGCCACCATCCAGGAGTCAGTATAGAGATAGAGCACTGGCCACTTTTCCCGTTCAGCGATGTCTAAGGCCAGCTGGATGGCCTTTACCTCTGCAAACTGGCTCGATTCACCTTCTCCTTCAGCAGTTTCTGCTACTTGTCGTGTAGGACTCCATACAGCAGCCTTCCATCTCCGGTGCTTTCCCACAAGGCGACAGGACCCATCAGTGAACAGGGCATATTGCTTCTCATCTTCTGGCAGTTTGTTATACAGTGGGGCTTCTTCAGCACGTGTCACCTCCTCCTCTGGTGATAATCCAAAATCTTTGCCTTCTGGCCAGTCCATAATCACTTCCAAGATTCCTGGGCGACTGGGGTTTCCTACTCGAGCCCGCTGGGTGATCAGTGCAACCCATTTACTCCACGTAGCATCAGTTGCATGGTGTGTAGAGGGGATGTTTCCTTTGAACATCCAGCCCAGCACTGGCAGTCGGGGTGCCAGGAGCAGCTGTGCCTCAGTACCAACCACTTCTGAAGCAGCTCGAACCCCTTCATATGCTGCCAATATCTCTTTTTCAGTTGGAGTATAGCGGGCTTCAGACCCTCTGTATCCCCGACTCCAAAACCCTAGGGGTCGACCCCGGGTCTCCCCAGGTGCTTTCTGCCAGAGACTCCAGGTAGGGCCATTCTCCCCGGCTGCAGTGTAGAGCACATTTTTTACATCTTGTCCTGCCCGGACTGGCCCAAGAGCTACTGCATGGACTATTTCTCGTTTAATCTGTTCAAAGGCTTGTCGTTGCTCAGGGCCCCATTTGAAATCATTCTTTTTCCGGGTCACTTGATAGAGAGGGCTCACGATCAGACTGTAATTTGGAATATGCATTCTCCAAAAACCCACAACGCCCAAGAAAGCTTGTGTTTCCTTTTTGCTAGTTGGTGGAGACATGGCTGCTATTTTGTTGATCACATCCATTGGAATCTGACGACGACCGTCTTGCCATTTAATTCCTAAGAACTGGATTTCTCGTGCAGGTCCCTTCACCTTACTTTGTTTTATGGCAAAACCAGCTTTCAGAAGGATTTGGACTATTTTCTCACCTTTCTCAAAAACTTCTTCTGCTGTGCTGCCCCACACAATGATGTCATCAATGTATTGAAGGTGTTCTGGAGCTTCTCCCTGTTCCAGTACAGTCTGAATCAGTCCATGGCAAATGGTAGGACTGTGTTTCCACCCCTGGGGCAGTCGATTCCAGGTGTACTGGACGCCCCTCCATGTGAAAGCAAACTGTGGCCTGCACTCTGCTGCCAGAGGGATTGAGAAGAATGCATTAGCAATATCAATTGTGGCATACCACTTGGCCGCCTTTGACTCCAGTTCGTATTGAAGTTCTAGCATGTCTGGCACAGCAGCACTCAATGGTGGAGTGACTTCATTCAGGCCACGATAGTCTACTGTTAGTCTCCACTCTCCATTAGACTTCCGGACTGGCCATATGGGACTGTTAAAGGGTGAGTGGGTCTTACTGATGACTCCTTGGCTCCTCAGTTGGTGAATGAGTTTATGGATGGGGATCAGAGAGTCTCTGTTGGTGCGATATTGCCGCCGGTGCACTGTTGTGGTGGCGATTGGCACCTGTTGTTCTTTGACCTTCAGCAACCCCACCACAGAAGGGTCCTTTGAGAGACCGGGCAAGGTAGACAGCTGTTCAGTTTCCTCCGTCTCCAAGGCAGCTACACCAAAAGCCCACTTGTAACCTTTTGGGTCCTTGAAATACCCTCTCCTGAGGTAGTCTATACCAAGGATGCACGGAGCCTCTGGGCCAGTCACAATGGGGTGCTTCTGCCACTCATTGCCAGTTAGGCTCACTTCGGCCTCCAATACAGTTAGCTCTTGGGATCCCCCTGTCACTCCAGCAATGCTGATGGGTTCTGCCCCTATATAGTTTGATGGCATTAAGGTGCACTGTGCGCCGGTGTCCACTAAAGCTTTATACTCCTGTGGGTCGGACGTGCCAGGCCATCGGATCCACACAGTCCAGTAAGCCCGGTTATCCCTTTCCTCCACCCGGCTGGAGGCAGGGCCCCTCTAGTCCTGATCATGGCAGTCACAACTCACTTCCTGTAAATGTGAATCAGGAGTCCCTCTATTACACTTAGAAATAAAATCTGCGCTTCTACTCCTCTGTCTGGGGACTTGCTCGCTGGAAACTGGAGCAGCAGCTTTCCTGGAAGAGCCTCCCTGAGTGACTGTTCTTCCTTGCAGTTCATGTACTCGTGCCTGTAGGGTCGAAGTAGGCTTGCCATCCCACCTCATCATGTCCTCTCCGTGGTCACGCAGGTAGAACCATAGGGTGGCCCGTGGTGTGTATCCCCTTCTTTGAGCCAAAGGACGCTTATTCCTAACAGCTGAGACACTGCTCTGTCGAGGTGGGGAGTAGGACAGATCTTCTTTGAGTTGCTGGACCTCTTGGGATAGTTTCTCCACAGCAGAGACAAGCGAGGAAGAGATATTTGTGTCATAATCCCGGAGCCTATCTATCACCTCTGCCACCGTTGGTGTCTCGTCATCTTTCCAGGACATCACTGCCAATGAGTTTGCATGCGAAGATGGTGCGCTCCGTACAAACTTCCGCCACATGGGTCGTGTGCACTCGGCTTCATCTGGATCTTTGGATGACCGTTGATCATCCAGGTCACCATAAATCACCTCAAACACAGCTAATTCCCTGAGATACTGGATGCCTTTCTCCATAGTTGTCCATTTTCCTGGGCGATATGTAACATCTTCTTTAAAGGGATACCTTTCCTTCACTCCAGACAGGAGTCGCCTCCAGAGGCTGAGGGCTTGTGGTTTTTTTCCAATTGCTTTGTCAACGCCCCCTTCCCCAGAAAGGGATCCCAATTGTTTGGCTTCTTTTCCCTCTAGTTCCAGGCTACTGGCCCCATTATCCCAGCATCGGAGCAGCCAGGTGGCAATGTGCTCACCTGAACGACGGCTATAATCTTTTCGCATATCTCGCAACTCGCTTAAGGACAGGGATCGGGTGGTCTCTATTTCATTTATTACTTCTCCCTCCTCTCCCCGCGATGGCCCTGGTTCTTCATCATCCCGTTCTAAACGAGTTGATGTCCGCTTCCAATATTTCGTCTTATGTATGGGGGCAACTGATACTGGTACGGGTTTATTTTCTGAGCTAGCTCCGGTACTTGTTGTGGGGGTTTGAGTGGCTGCAGTGCCTGTTGTCAGGGCTGGATTGTCTACAGTGCCAGTCACTTTGCATTTCAATCCAGAGACATTCTCTTCCCCCTGGGGGCACTGAATACTGTTGAGCAGGGCTCGGTATGCATGGGCCAGACCCCAGCACGTTGCAGTTATCTGTGTCTCTCTGGAGTTCCCAGCGTAACAACATACTTTTTCCAAATATTCTACTAGTTTTTTAGGATTCTGCACTTGCTCGGGGGTGAAACTCCAAAACACTGGGGGTGCCCACTGCCCTAGGTATTTGCCCATGCTATCCCACATGCCCTGCCACTCGTAACTATCAAGCCTCGGGGCAGATTTCTGGGTGATATTCTTAAGTTGCTTAGTCAAAACCAAAACAACATGCCCAAAAACTAACAATGACTGCACCTTAACCACCCAAGGATGTTCAAGATACAAAAACGTTGTTGTAACAAAGGCACAGACATCATAGAACAAAGTTGCAAAGGTATTATTCTGTATTTCCTCCATATAAAATCTCTCAGAGGAGGAGGTATAATTGCTAATTGCCTCAACAAGGTGGTATCCGAAGTACAGCAACGGTTTCAGCAAAAACCCCAAATACCAGGTAAAGCTGAAAACGAGTGTTTGTATAACAAATCTCGTAGGCAAAACATTACTAATCACAGCAGAACACAGCAGACTCAAACAACCAACACCGATTTTTAACACCCACTGCAAAAAGGACAACATGGTGCTGTGACCAGCAGCTGTTGTTATCTCCAACCCTCGTGCCCCACGTTGGGCGCCAAAAAGACTGTCGTGGTTTAGCGGCAGCTCAGCCCCACACAGTCACTTGCTCACTCCCCACCGGTAGATGGGGGAGAGAATCAGAAGGGTAACGCTCGTGGGTTGGGATAAGAACAGTTTAATAATGAAAATTAAAAGAAACAACAGTAGAAATGCAATGTGAAGGAGAACAATGAGAGGCGCAAAACCCCGGGGGAGGGGGGGAAGGGAGGGGAGGGGAGAGGGGGAACGAACCGCCGGAACAAACCGCACGCGCCGCAGCCGCTCGCCGCCCGCCGACCCGACGCCGCGCCGCCCGCGCGCTGCCACTGCCCCCCCTCAATATACTGGTCATGGTGTCACATGGTATGGAATGAACCTGCCATTGGCCAGTCGGGGTCAGCCGCCCCCACCATGGCCCTGCCCCTCCCAGCCCCCCCTGCCACGCCACGCGGCAGAGCGCGGGAAGCTGGAAAGGTAGCTGACCCCCACAGTGAGGAGAATTAACCCCTTCTCAGCCAAAACCAGCACAAATGCCTTCTTTGCTTCAGTCTTTACTGCTAAGGCTGGCCCTCAGGCATCCCAGCCCCCAGAGGGAGAAAGGACTTCCCCTTGGTTGAGGAGGATTGGGTTAAAGATTACCAAGGCAAACCGGATCCTCCCAAATCCATGGGCCCCAATGGGAGGCACCCACAAGTGCTGAGGCAGCTGGCGGATGTTCTTGCTGAGCCACTCTCCATCATCTTTGAAAGGTCGTGGAGGACAGGAGAGGTGCCCAAGGACTGGAGGGTAGCCAATGTCACTCCAGTCTTCAAAAAGGGCAAGAAGGAGGACCTGGGTAACTCTAGGCCAGTCAGCCCCACCTCCATCCCTGGAAAGGTGATGGAGCAGTTCATTCTGGAGGTCATCTCCAGGCATGTAGAGGAAAATAAGGTTATCAGAAGTAGTCAGCATGGATTCACCAAGGGGACATCATGTCTGACCAACCTGACAGCCTTCTATGGTGGGGTGACTGGCTGGGTCAATGAAGGGAGAGCAGCAGATATTGTTTACCTCAACATCAGCAAGGCTTTTGACACTGTATCCCATAACATCCTTATAGGTAAGCTTAGGAAGTGGGGTTAAATGAGAGGACAGTGAGGTGGACAGAGAACTGGCTGAACAGCAGAGCTCAGAGGGTTGTGATCAATGGTGCAGTCTGGCTGGAGGCCTGTCACTAGTGGTATTCCCCAGGGGTCTGTGCTGGGCCCAGTCCTGTTCAACATATTCATCAGTGACCTGGATGATGGGATCGAGTGTAACCTCAGCAAGTTCCCTGACGATCCCAAGCTGGGAGGAGTGGCTGATACACCAGAAGCTGTGCTGCCATCCAGTGAGACCTGGACAGGCTGGAGATCTGGGCCCAGGGGAACCTCATGGAATTCAACACGAGCACATGCGGGGTCCTGCCCCGGGGGAGGAACAACCCCCCGCACCAGCACAGGCTGGGGGCTGAACTACTGGAAAGCAGCTCTGCTGAGAAGCCCCTGGGAGTGCTGGTGGACAACAAGGCGACCCTGAGCCAGCACCATGCCCTTGGGGCCAAGAAGGCCAATGGTGTCCTCGGGTGCATGGAAAGGAGTGTGGCCAACAGGGCAAGGGAGGTTATCCTCCCCCTCTGCTCTGCCCTAGTGAGGCCACATCTACAGTTCTAGGCTCCCCAGTTCAAGAAGGACAGGGAACTACTGGAGCAAGGCCAGTGCAGAGCTGCCAGGATGATCAGGGGCTGGAGCATCTCCCTTGTGAGGAAAGGCTGAGAGACCTGGGCTTGTTCAGCCTGGAGAAGAGAAGGCTGAGGGGGGGTCTCATCAATGCCTATAAATATCTGAAGGGCGGGTGTCAGGAGGATGGGGCCGGACTCTTTTCGGTGGTGCCCAACGCCAGGCCAAGGGGCCACGGGCACAAGCTGGAACACGGGAAGTTCCACCTGAACATGAGGAGAAACCCCTTTGCTGTGTGGGTGCCAGAGCAGGGGCACAGGCTGCCCAGAGAGGCTGTGGGGTCCCTTCCCTGGAGACATTCACACCCCACCTGGACGCGGCCCTGTGCCCCTGCTCTGGGTGTGCCTGCTCCAGCAGGGGTGGGACGGGGTGAGCTCCAGAGGGTCCTTCCAACCCCCACCATTCTGGGATTCTATGATTCTGCTGCAGCCCTCTGGCCCTACCATGTGTTGTGAGAAGGTGACCTGCATCCTTACAGGCACTGAGTCCTCAGGCAGACAGGGCAAATGTGATTGCACGGGAGGAAACTTAAGGGGCTGAGGTGGAGGAAGCACAGACCCAGCTGGGTTGTCTCTGCCCCTCTCTCCTGGTGAGGAGGAGGAGGAGGGGAGGAAAGGGTCCAACTAGGCAGTCCCAAGTGGTGTGGTTTAGCCCCAGTCAGCAACTAAGCCCCACACAGCTGCTCGCTCACTGCCCCACCCCTGTGGGATGGGGGAGAGAATTGGAAGACTAAAAGAGGACTCATGGGTTGAGATAAGAACAGTTTAATAATTAAAATAAAATAGTAATAGAGATAATAATAATAATAATAAAAAATTATAATACTACTATAATGAAAAGGAAAACTATGAGGGAGAGAGGCAAAACCCAGAAGAAAAAAACAACCAAGTGATGCAAACGCTCACTGCCCACTGACGCCGCCGGTCCCTGAGCCTCGATCGCTGCTTCCCCTGGCCAACTCCCCCAGTTAATATACTGGGCGTGACATCACATGGCACGGAACATCCCTTTGGCCAGTTAGGATCAACTCTCCGGGCTGTGCCCCCCCCCCTCCCGGCTCCTTGTGCACCCAGCAGAGCATGAGAGGCTGGAAAAGACCTCGACTAGCGTAAGCGCTCCTTGGCAACAGCTAAAACGTCTCCACATTATCAGCACTGTTCTTCCCACAAAGCCAAAACACAGCCCCTTAACAGCCACTATGAAGAAAATTAACCCTCTCCCAGCCAAAACCACGGCGCCAAGCCAGAGTGGCCGCCACCCCCGCAGAAGTCGGAGCATCCCCAACGCTGTTGGTCGCCAGCAGGGTCACCCCAGCATCGCCCTGGCTGAGGGGTCCCCGAGCTGGCAGGGCCCTGGGACTCTGCAAAGGTGCCACGGGGCTTGGGTGCCTCCTGCCCGCCGCGGTTGCCCACACCCCGCTCGTCGCACCCCCCCGGGGCAGCCGGCTGTCCTGGGGCGGGTCCCGGGGGACAGCGGGCGCCCGCCCACCCGCGGCCGCGGGAGCGGTGGCCTTGGGACAGCCGGCAGGTGGCAGTCCCGGCTGCCGCACGGCCGTGCCCGGCGGAGCTGCTGGAGCTGGGGGCAGCAGGGCCCCCCGGCCTGCCCAGGTGGGGATGCTGGGGGATGGGGGAGGGTGGGGGTGCGGGGGGGGTGACCGCAGTGCTAGCCTGTGGTGCCCCCTGAGCGCCCAGAGGTGACCGATGCTGGCGCCAGCCTCTGCCCCCCAAGACATTGGGCAGCCAACCTGCCCCAGCCCCAGACACTGTGGGGTGGGGAGGGGGGCGGTGAGCTGTACCCCAACTCCACAGGGCAGGGCCTCAGCCCCAGCAACCTCCACTTTCTCTTTCCCAGCCAGCCAGCACTGGTTAAACTGGTCGGACGGAGCAGTTGAGTGGGGAGCCACCAGCCATGGGCTGTGCCCACACTGACCACCCCGGACGTGGTTCCTCCTGGCATGATCCCACGTGGGGCACCCCACACCCTGCTGCCACCACAGGGTGCGAGCTGGGGGCCCCCCAGCCCTGTGCTCGAAACACACCTTGCAGCGCTCATCCTGAGAGTGGTGCCAGTCCAGCCCTAACGGTATCTCGGTGGGCTGGTGGTGCCCAGAGCCATATCAGTCCCCAGCACCATGTCCTCCATCACCCTCAGCGTGTGTCATGCTCAGCCTGGGTGTGAGCCTCTGTACCCACAGCCACAGCACAGTGCTGCCAGGGCAAACAGGATCCATGGGGCAACAACTTTGGGGGTATCATGGGCCAAATTACTCCTAGCAGGGCAGGAGGCTTCAATAGCATCCCCCTCCCAGCTGGTGTCTGAGGCACTCACTGCACCACAGACACCTTTTCTTGCTGGTCCTTGTGTCACCAACTCATGAATACCTCTTTCTCGCTGCAGCAAGATGCCAAGGCTGGGCCATGCTCCCCACATGCCTGAAGGTACTTTGGGAGTTTGTACCAATAGCAAGGGGGGACAGCAGGGACACATCCCTGGGAGCTACCAGCTCTGGCTATGAGATTGTGGCAGCCCTCTGCCACCCATCCCCAGTCTCAGGGAGGATTTGCCCTGAGTCCATCAGTGCTGCAGCTGCTCCTTGGCAGTGGAGGGTCCCATGGGTGCCATCCAGCATCTTGTTGCTGCCCTGTGGCTCTGGAGAGGGCATGAGAACACCCCAGAAGAGGCTTATGCTCACCTGTGCTCCTGGCACAGTGTCTCAGCATCTCCAGGGAGTGGTCCCCACTATGATCTTCTCCTCATGGCCCATTTTAAGACCTGGGTTGTGGCACATCAGTTGGCCAGATGGGCAGGAAGGCCATTTCTCTAGGGCAGTAAAGCCAGAGGGTGCCTGCAGGGTGCTGGGGACGAGTGCTCAGGTCCACTGTCCTCCTGGCTGACACAAAGGGAAGGAAAGGGGCAGGCTGGGCCCCAGGGGGACCCAGAGGGCTCCCAGCATGTCAGGCATGCGTAAGGGGCTGGGGGGTGTCACCCACTGAGGGCACCTCTCCAGCGATGACATAGCCTGGGTGCATGGACTGATTGTGGCAGTTCCCCAGGGACTGCTGTGGGTCTTCAGGGAAGGGAGACCTGGGAAAGGGGATGCTCAATGTGGTCTATGCCAGACAGCCCCATCAGGCATCTGAGCAGATCCCCTCAAGCCGGGGAGAGCTGTGGGTAAGCTGCACAGGGCTCCTAAATGCTACATGCCCTCCCCATCCTCCCCTGGCCTGTGGCCCAGGGCAAGGAGCAGAGCTGTCGTGTCCCACTCTGCTCCAGAGACACCTGCATTTCAGCAGTGGGTGGAAAAAAGCTTCCCCAGGGGCAGGTTTCTATCCATAGGCACTGGAAGCCTAGTCGGGTGGCCAAGTCCCCGGGCACAGTGGAGCCCTGGGCTCAGCTCCCAGCTGAACGCAGGCTTAAGGCTCTGTGTCTGCCCAGCACTGGTGGTTTCCCCAGTGGGCTTGGCTTGCCTGGTGGCAGCAATGGCAGGGGCTGTTGCCGGGCATGGAGATGCTGTGCGCAGGAAAAAAAGGGCCTGGCAATACTCAGCACTCGTGACTGTGCTGTGGAGGAATGAAGCTGGAGCAGGTGATCAGCTAGCATGACCCGGTGCCTCCTGGCTGGCACGCTGGCCCTGCCTGCCCCGGGGCCACAGCACGGCACGGCAGGCCAGGGTGATGCGGCAAGGGGGTTGGGGCACACAGCCACCCTGCCCTTGCTGGCCCACGGGCCGAGGTAGAGCATCCATGTTTGTGACAGTCTGTCACCAGTTTGTCACATGAGATAGCTCGCTGCGAGGCACTGGTTTGAAGTGACAAGGACCTAGAGGTGGCTGTGTGATGCCAGGGTCTGCCCTGCTCACGCAGGACCCTGGATTTGCACCTGGCTTGGCAAAGTACCAGCACCAGGCAAATCTGTGGGGCTCCTCTGCCAACACAGGGCTAAAACCAGTATGACCATATCCAGAAAGGGTCCCAAGTACCCCTGCCCAAGAGCCAGAGGGGCTACTGCCACCAGAAGGTAATTCCTGAAATGCATCTTACAACCCTGCCTTGCCCCTTGGCATGTGTCCCTGGTAAGGGTACGTGCATCTCTGTGCCAGGTGCTTTTGAAATGGCAGGGAATGGGCTGTCACAGCCCTGCAGCCTGTCCCAGGCCTCCCCCCAGGCAAAAATTGACCCATCTTACCAGCGAGAGCCGCACTGCTCCGTCCCCACACAGACCACCAATCCCCACCTGAGTCCTGGTCCCAGCACCTGTCTGGCGTGGTCACTGGCTCCTTTCTCTCCCTTTGGGAGAAGCTGAGCCCGTGCCAGACCAGGGAGCGACCGAGCCTGAGCTCCAAACACAGCCAAGGCACCCACGCAAGCACCCGCTCTCTATGAGGGCTGGGCTGCCCTCCCAGGCAGGGGGATGCCACCCGCACGGGTGGGCGTGCAGGGCAGCGTTCCTGGACCCTTTGCCACGGGCAGAGCCCCAGGGAGGGATGTGCAGCCTCTGGGGCCTGCTCCAGCCCTGCTGGGTGTGTTTGCTTGGCAGTGGGAGGTGAGTGAACCTGCTGCTGCGAGCAAACAAACACAAGCCTGGCAAACGGCAGCGAAGAAAACACCCCACGAACCTGGTGTGGGTGAAACTCTGGGCACCGGCAGGGCAAGGGCTCTGACAATGATTAAACTGGCCAACCCACATTTCCCGGCAAGGCAGCGCTGGGCTGGGACCCGGTGGTTCATATTATGCAAATCACCTGGATCTGGGAGCATGAACGTTTCGGGCTGGAATTCCCCTCGGGCTGCCAGATCGCGTTACGCTGCCCAAGCTATAAAAGAGGAGACGCGGGCAGGGCTTGCCCATCGGCACCAGCCTCTCCGGGCCCATGAGCAGTGGCTAGCGGCCAGGCAGGGCACGCTCCGTCTCCCCTCGCTGCTCTCTGGATTAGCTGCCGCTCCCGGGATTGCCATCGCAGAAGGTACCAAAGCTTTTTCGTCTGGGGCCTGTTGATGCCCCCCAGCCTGGGACAGCCACTTTGCTCCCCTCCCTGTGCATCTTTGCTCTTGCCAGGGGATACACTTGGTCTTTTCTTGCTGCATGTCTGTCTCCCACTGAGCTACCAGCCCTTTCAGGGGGCCAGCGAGACAGCGGTCTGGAGGGACCCCCCCTCTCTGGCCCCCAGGCTTTTGCCAAGCAAACAGCAAGATTTGGCTCTTCCACAAGGGTTGGGCAGGGGCTTGGTCCCCTCCTGGCTGCAGAGTGACTGGGATGTGCTTCTTGCGACTGGTTGAGAGGACCGGAGCTGCCAGCACCAGAGTCCCTGGAGTGGTGGTGGGGCAACAGGCTGTGCCAGCCCAAGCACTGCTGCGCTCTGGGGTGGAGGGAGCGCTCGGCAGCCCAGTGCCCTGCAATGCCCACCCCCACAGAGGGGCTGTGCAACACCCTTCTCTGCGAGCCACCTGCTTGCTGTCCCTTTGCGCTGGCTGCCGGTGAGGCTGGGCTGCTGGGGACCAGGCTTCTCCACAGGCTCGGTGACGCTGTGTCCCTGGTTTGCTCCAGCTCAGCCTCCCTCGCTCCCGGCCCCCGGGGCGGTGGTGAGTCAGGCCTCGGCCCTGGCCAGCGGGTGCTGGGTGGGTATTTCTGCAGAAATGACCTGAGACGTGACAATGGGTGGAGGGAGGGAGAGCCTGGCCTCACCCAGCCCAGTCCCAGGGTTGCTGCGGGTGCTGTGGGCTCAGGTCCCCCTGCCTCCACAGGGCCGGGGCTCACTGTCGTCTCTTGGCACAGAGCTTGATGGCGGGATCTTGTGAGATCAGCAACATCTTTTCTAACTACATCAGCGCCATGTACCAGCCGGACGAGGTGCAGCCAACCTTAGACATACTGGGACACCTTGGGGACGACAGCACCCTGGGGCTGAGCCTCCCCAGCAGCCAGCCCCCGGCACAGAGCACAGGTAGGACTGGGGGAGCAGTGGTGGCTGCACAGGGAATCCAGCACACAAGGCAGCAGCGAGGCAATGCAGCTGCCTTGGAAGAGCATTGCAAGGTTCCTGAACCACTGAGGCAGGTCAACAGCTTCCACCATGCCTCAGTTTCCCCAGGCGTGCGTTGGCTAAAAGGGTGCTGTAGGAGATGCTGGGCGGCACAAGGTGTGGCTGCTTGGAGCACATCAGAGGCGTACAGGGGATGAGGGAATCATTGCCGTCCTCCCCCAGCACATCCCAGGGGACAGGCTGCCAGTTGAGCAGTTTAGAAGTACACTCCTGGTGACGGGGGTCTCACTCCACTTGTGGGTCTGTCCTGGGACAGCCCTGGGGGAGGCACAGGGAACACACCAGCAGAGCGGTGAGGCTTCCAGCACAGATGGGACAAATGGCACCGAAACCAATGGTGCAGAGAGCTTCAGGTCATCGCTGTCTCCCAGGACAGGAGCAGGGCAGAGCAAGGCGAGCCGGGAGCAGGCGCTAAGCGCCTGTTAGTCCCACAGCGCTCTGAGCGCAGGGCCCGCTGAGCCCCGCGTGATCGTCACAGGACTGGATCTGGTGCCCAACTGCAGCCACAGCCCGCGTGTGGCACACGGTGCTGGCACAGCCACCCTGCCCCTGAGCCCTGCCCTCCATCCCTTGCAGACAAGCCGGAGTGGTTCAGTGAGCTCCCGTACTTCTGGACCAAGGTTCAGGTGCTGGAGTGGATCAGCTACCATGTGGAGAAGAACAAGTATGACGCCAGCTCCATCGACTTCTCCTGCTGCAACATGGATGGGCACGCACTCTGCCACTGCACCAGGGACCAGATGCGCCTCATCTTTGGGCCCCTGGGGGACGAGCTCTATGACCGCCTGCACGAGATCAGTGAGTGTCCTAATGTCCCCTTTGTCTCCAGCCCTGGCAGCTCTAAGCATGAGCCCCACCAGCCCAGGACCTCCTGCTTCCCGGGCACTGCAGAGGGCTGCCTGGGAAAGGTTGCACTGGGGAGGCTGTGCAGGGGGCCATGGGGGTATAGACCAGAGTCCAGGCAGGGCTGGGCTCAGCTCCCAGTATGCTCCATTCCCCTCCATACCAAATAGGCATTGCTAATCCCAATACCGCCCCCCCCACTGCAGCCTCCGATGAGCTGAACTGGATCATTGACTTGCTGGAAAAAGAGGATGCAACTTCCCAAGGGACCTTGCTGGACTCCAGCCACCTGGGTAAGAGAGGGGCCCCGGGCCAAGCCTTTTTCCCAGGGACCACATGCTGATGCAGTCAGGGCTAACCCCTTCTTCTTTTTGCCCCTTCCAGAGCTGGGAAATCCCTGTGCCAAGGACTCCCTGGAGGACATGAAGCCCACAAACCCTTTCCTATCCACAGACTTCACCTGCTTGCCTGCTGCCATGTCCCCAGGCAGCTCCGATATCTCAGGTCAGTGTTTTGCCCAGTGAAAAGCTCCCTTCGCTTGCACTGATCTGGGAGATCAGTGGGGAACTGCCCCACCACCAAGGGTGGGTTTGGGCCTTGCATCAGGCTGCCTGGGGGAGGGTGGGAAGCCAGGGGAAAGCATCTCCAGATGCCAGCAGCTGGCAGTCTAAGCCCTGTCTCTTTGCTTCTCAGGGCCTGTGATGTCCCACAGCCCAAACTCCCAGGACTCCGGTGGAAGTGACCTTGACCTCGACCCTGTGGAAGCAAAGCTCTTCCCTGATGGTGAGTTGTTTCTTCCTGCTGGGAGAGGAGGGCTTGCTCCTGGGCACTTCCAGCAGAGCACATCCAGTGGCAGTGGTTTAGGGACAACACCTGAACATCCATCCTCACACTGGGAAGGAGGGAGGGGACTGGTTTTCTGTGCACCCTGGGTCTGTTTCTCTCCACTGAGTGTGGTGATGTGCAGGCTCCGGGGCAGAGCTGGGATAGGCAGGGCAGCCATGAGCTTGGTGTGAGGTGGTGGCAGCTGGGTGAAGGCTGCAACCAGAGATCCCGGGCACTGAAAGCTGTGTTCAGTATTGATCCCCACTGGAGATGATACTGGGATTACCAGGGATGCAAGGAAGCAGCAAGGTTTGGGGAATGAACAGCATGCTGCCCTAAGCATGGTGGGATGAGAGTGGGACAAGGCTGCAGGGAAGGGGGAGATCTTGCTCTCAGGGGGATGGTTCCTTGGTACCTGGGCCTGAAAAGAGGGTGCAGCCCCTGATCTCTCCCCTGACCCCCAGCCAGCTCTCCCCTGTGCTTCTGCTCCTGAGGAGGACATCTCTGTGCCCAGGGAGGGGGGAGCTGCAACCCAGCAGGCTCTGCACCACGTAATATGTCCCCTTGTCTGTGTGCACAGATGGCTTTGCAGGGAGCAAGAAAGGGGACAACAAACACGGCAAGCGGAAACGGGGACGGCCCCGAAAACTCAGCAAAGAGAACAGAGACTGCCTGGAGAGCCGGAAGAGCAAGCACTGTATGTGGACCCTCTAGCGTGGGAGACTGGACTGCCTCCCCCAGCTTGTGTTCATGGCAGGGGTGGGGAGATGGGAGGAAGGGTGATGTCTTGCTGGGTCATGCCCCTTGGCAGGGAGGTTTAGGGACATCCAAAGTGCAGAGACCTGCAGGATCTTCCCTTCTCTACAGCTTGTTCTCCTCTTCCAGCCCCAAGAGGTACCCACCTGTGGGAGTTTATCCGGGACATCCTGATCCACCCCGAGCTGAACGAGGGGCTGATGAAGTGGGAGGACCGGAGGGAGGGTGTTTTCAAGTTCCTGCGCTCAGAAGCAGTGGCTCAGCTCTGGGGCCAGAAGAAGAAAAACAGCAGCATGACCTACGAGAAGCTGAGCAGAGCCATGAGGTGAGTACCCTCCCCTGTCCCCAGGAAAACCTGCCCCACGTGGCTGGGTCAGACCCACCAGGGCTCAGCCTTGATCCCCCACAGCAGCTCCCCAGCACATGGGGCTGCATCCAGAGACCTGATTCCACCTCTGTCTCCTCCAGATACTACTACAAACGAGAGATCCTGGAGAGAGTGGATGGGCGACGGCTGGTGTACAAGTTTGGGAAGAACTCCAGTGGCTGGAAGGAGGAAGAAGTGCTCCAGAGGAACAAGGAGCTGTAGGGGTCCTGGATGAGCCGGGGTCTGACAAGCCCTTTGGGGCCAGCCCCAAGCTGGGCTCCTTGGCAGGAAACTTTGCCTGCAGCTGTATCTGGAAGCTGCTGCCCTCTGCAGCGTATGAAACTCCGACCCTTGCATGGGCACGCTCGTGCGTGCCGGTGATTGCCGGCACTGAGGTGTTTAAAGCTAATATTTGGGCTCCAGTAGGTTATTGTAAACCGTTATTTCCCTTGCTGGACTTGTATCTCCGACTGGAGTTGCAGTGACTTTGGCTGTTTCAAAGCCTGGACAAATGCAAAGGGGAATAGAAATTTGAGTGGCAGCTGGCACTGCAGCGAGAGCCCAGCAGGTCTCCCACGGTCACCCACCTCCTGCCCGAGCAGAGGGGCAGCACCGCTGTCTCACCTGTGATCGGACAGACTTTATCCCAGCTATGGGGTCCTCCCTCTCTGCTGCTCGCGCTGTGCTGAAGGTGCCCACCGTCCTGTTTGCTCCGCGTGGGATGGATGTGGCCCCGCTGTGAGGCAGCTTCTTGTTGTGGTACCTGCTGAGAGAAGATGGGAACTCTGTGGAGCTTCACCTGGCCCTGGAGAGCCCTCAGGGGGAGAGGACTTGGGACAGCACGGCCACTCTGCATTTCCAGCCTGGCTGCCTGTATCTAGAAACAGGTCTTTTCCCCAAAAGTAATTTCTAATTTATGTAAGACCAAAAAACAAAGCACAGAATTAATGTACAGATATATTTTTTCATGAGTAAGATGTTCCTGTGTGAGAGTGTGCATTGTACGGCACACGTGTGTCTTGTGGCAGGAGGTGATGCTCAGCTGGACTGAAGCGATGTCACGGGGGCACAGACTGGCTCTGTGTCAGCCACAGGAGGGGAATCCAGCCCAGCCAGGCGCCAGCAGGTGCATGTGGTTTCCTCCTTTTCAAATGGGAACATAAGAGGAATAAATTGTTTGGTTGGGTTTTTTGTACCTCCCTGTCGTTTTGTTTATTTTTCTTAAAGACATGGTGGGGACCAGACTCTTGTCACCTGGGATGTCCCATTGCATCAACCCTGTCTGCCACCACCCCTCCCGCCTGCTGTGGCCTGGACTTGCCTGGTCATCCTGGCACAGGGTCTTCCTAGGGGTGAGGTGGGTTGCTTGTCCCATGGACGGTGGGAGTGGTAGTCTGGTGTGGGGGATCTCTCTCAGCTCCCTCCACGTTAAGATTCCCATCCTGGCTGGGTGTCATGGGCTGTGGGAGGACCTCCAGCCCCTCTCTGGCCAGGGCTCTTCTGAGACATGAAGGGACATCAAGAAGCACAGGCACTGGTTAAGGCTTGCTCATCTTCCAGTCTGGCTATTTAGGAGCCTCTCCTAGGACCTGGATGCCCCTGAAGGACAACATCTGCAGGAGGGGAGACTGCTAAGGCCTGGCAGTGTGGACAGCCCAAACACTGCCCCTTCTTGCTCAGTGGTAACACCAGCCCTCCCCAGCTAGCCCAGCCACGAGGAGGAGGGGAGGGGACCCCAGGGCTGCTGGGGGGATCTCTCGGATGCTCAGGATATGCCTGTGTGGCAGCAAGAAGGAATTCATGGGACTGAAGGCCAAGCAGGCTTTAGATATGTTTCTACCACGAGCCTGGCAAACAGTGGTCCATGCATTGCTCCGGGTTGGCGTGCATTGCCTGCATTTCATGACGAGTCTTTCTGAATACTGCTGGGTACCAGAGGGTCTTGTTGCCACCCTCACCTCTTGCTGGTGTACAGGACCCTGCTGAATGTGAGCATGCAGGGGATAGCACTGCTCAATTCCTGTTTGCCCTCAGGGTGGAAGGTCCTGGGGTCCCTCCTCTAAGCTTGGAGCTTGACTACGTCTGAGATGCCCAGGAAAAAGCAGTGCCACATCCTTCTGAATGGTTCCAGCTAGTGCCTGGAGTAATTAAGTAGCGGAACCAGCCCACCAGCGTGGGGGTGAGGGGAGTTTTTTGGATGCTTCTAGGCAGTAAGGCTGCCTTGCAAAGCCTGAGATGCCTTTTTGGCAGGAGGACCCAGCCATTGTTCCCTGACTGCCCTTCATTACTGCCAGAGACATGGTACAGTTAAAAATCACCCATCCCACACTCGCAAGAGTGTGACCCGATGCAAAAGAGAGAGAAATAAGTCCTTCAAAGCAAGGTCTCACATGGACCATCTGTGCTGTCTCCCCTGGGCTGTCCTGGCTGCAGCAGCTGGGGCTGCTCCCAGTCTGCCTGGCCTCAGCTTGAGGGTGAGGCTGGTGGCTGAAAGCACCCCCAGTGCCGAGCCACTGTGCTGACTGGGGAAGCCCAGGCCCCTGCTTCATCAGGGTGTGGACAACAGTGGGTCCAGGGGCTGGGGGAACCACAGATGCTGCAGCTCTCCCATTTCACTTCCAAATGCTCAGTGGCCATGGCCCTTGGTGCCCTACTTCTCTTCTGGCAGCCCCAGGCTGTGGGCCAAGCGGCAGCTGAAGGACCCTCCTGGAGATGCTGCAGTGGCATCAAGGGCACAACCCACCTGCTTTGGCAGGGGCAGGAGGTGCCCATGCACCAGATTCAACCTCCTTTGAGTGGGTTCAACTGCTGTTTACGCGAGGAGTTGCCTTGCTGGTCCAGGGGGGATATTTGGTCTCCTGTGGCCATGCCATGCCAGTGCCAACCCTTGCAATTCAGCAAGACATAAGAGGGAGTCTGCAGTCATGCAAAATCCCAGGGATGGCAAAATCATATGGAAGATGTCCATCCCTTGCCTTCTAGTGTGCTGGGCTGAAGTTGTACTGCTCCCAGATCCACACGCTGAGATGAGGCCATCAGGGTTGCCCTGTGGTGCAAGAGGTCCCAGTCCCTGGGTGTGAATCAGGAGCCAGTCCATGGGCTGCAGCCAGACCTCTGTCACGTTCCTTGCGTAATCTTCCCCAGGGAACAGGTTTTCCTAGCTGGCGTCTGCTGACTCCAGCAAGCGGAGGGTGCTCCAGGCCCATCCCTGACCTCCTGGAGCTGCCACAAGGAGCAGGCTGGACAGGGTGGCAGGAGGGACAATGCTGAGATGCCCTGGCTGCTCACACATGGCGTGTGTGGGAGAGGGCCAGGATGGTGCTTGGTGGCAATCAGTGTGTCCAGGGAGGGGACAGAGCAAGCAGGGCAAGCCCAGCCCCAGGCCAGGTCTCTCAGGAGCCGTCAGTGCTCCTGGCTGCTGTCCCTCTGAGTTTGGGGTTGTGGGTGAGGTGTTTATTCTCCATCAATAGATAACCCTGGCAGGTTGGCAGGGAGAGGGGAGCACTTTGTCACGCAGCCTGTTGCCCTGCCAAGCGCACCTTGTTTGTTCAAGCAGTTTCATTTCTTTCCCGCTGCGGTTTGTGTTACCTAACTGGCTTGGGACAATGTTTAACTAGCTTCGGCAGCAGCAGGGAACCTGTCTGCCTCACCTCCCGTGCCCCCGGTGTCCCCACCACCTGCCACCGCCACCCCACTACCATTGCCAAGTGGGGGGCACGCCAGCCAGGAGACTTGGGGCAGAGGCGGCGGGTCTGTAGACCCCTCAGCTGTATGGGCACCCTGTGTCAGAGGAGGGGAAAGAGGCAGGGGCTTGTGGGCACAGGCTGGGTGACCAGATCCAGCAGCCTCCCATGAAGGCTGCATGGGTCTGTGGGGCAAAAAGCCAGGGGGGGCTGGAGGAGGACAAGCAAGGCCAGGCATGCACACACGCACACACCAACACACACTCCGGGAATCCCTACAGTACCTCTGAGCCCATAATGAACCAACCCAGCAGAGCCTCCCAGAACACTGGCCCAAAAAAGATTATTTATTTGGGTTTTTTTAATCACCTTGAAGGTGCCTTGATCTTACGGCTGTGGCAAACCATGGCAGAAAATGGGGAAAAAGAAGATTTTCCTCCAAAACAATGTCCCCTCACACTTTTACACTGGAGTCTGCTGGGAGACTTTTCTCACTAGATGGTCCCAGGTTGAACATGTTTCTGGCACACACTTGCCATGGAAATATCTTGGTCATCCTTCAAGTTTGAGCATTAAAGTGGGTTTTCTCTCCCCCAAGACACCCCAAAGAGACACAGGGGCCATTACTGATCCCTGGGCCCAGTTAGGGAAGAGGCAGGCAGTTTCCCTTCTCCGGCACTTGCCTGGGACCCGTGGACACAAAGCAGGCTGCTGTGGATGCAATGCGGCAAATGGGAGCAGATGAATGGGGTGAGGGGAGAGGTTTCGGCTGGGCCAGCAAGGAGGTGTCCAATATCCCACATGTCATACCATGATCTGCCCCTGAGCACAATGGCATGACCTGATTTTCCAGCTGAGCCAGACTTTGGCCATCCTTGCAGCAGACGAGGGTAGATGGGAATGTGGTGGGGTTGGGGGCAGCCTGCAGAGACCATGTCTCTGGGACACTCTCCCTCCTGCTCCCACTGCCTTTTCTTCAAGTTCCCTGCAGTCCCTACTGGCTTTCACCCTTTCTTACCCTTCTGCCTCTGGCCCAGCATGATCACAGAGCAGGACTGGACACCATCCTGGGAGTGACTGGGGGTGTGGGGTCCCCTTGCAGTCCCATTGCCACGTGCAAGGGAGCTCCCAGTAGCACAAGGGTGGAGACTGGCCCCAACTCCAGAGAAGGCAGGAGGAGAGAGCCCAGGTCTGGGGCCAGGGCACCCAAAAGGAAGGTTGGTTCAAAATATCCAATGTCTTCTATCTTCAGAGAAAACATTTCTCTGGTGGGGCACTTTTTCAGTGTGTTTCTCCATGGGGTACCTGGTCCAGGTGGGAATCAGCCCTTCAGACTCTGGGATCAAACTTGCAGAAAGAAAGAAAGGAGTGTAAATTGTTGGGTCTGGTCCTCCTAAAAACGTCCAGGGGAAAAAAGCCTTGGAAGCCTGTGGGAGACATTTATTGCAGCTGGACTTCTGCAGCCGTGGCAAGAAACCCTCTCCTTGCTGAATTTCACCTGGCACTGCCCTTGGAGTCCCTGATGAGCCCTGGGCTTGCTTTATGCCACCCAGGCTAATATCTCCCAGGTTTCAGGACTGGCTGTGCCTGGAGATGTGCAGGATTTGGCATGGACAGAACCAGACTTCAGAGTACCCAGACTCTGACATGGAAATCGTTAGAGAGCAAAAATATCAGGCAATTTGGGCAGCCCAACTGTTTTGGGTGCTTTTCCAGCAGTGGGCCAGATGAACAATCAGCTGGCATGACTATGCCTGGAGAAGCACCCTCCTGATGGGGCATCCCATCTGCACACCGGGAGCCGAGCCGGGAGCAGCTGAGGTTAGTGCACAAGGATGGCAGAGCAGGAGAGCCACAGTGGCAGGAGGGACTGTGCTCTGGGAACAGACATCTGCTGAACTGGGAACTAGGGACACCTCGGGGACCAAGGGTGCTGCATGGGAGGAGATCTCCACGCTGCACGGGGGCAGTGAAGAGCGTGGGGCAGGTTGCACAGCTGCAGGTTGCAGTCCTAGGAGAGGTCTGGTGGATGGAGCTTTTGGGGCTGTGCTGAGGGCAGGAAGGTGAATGTTGCTGGGGGACATGCTGTAAGGGATGGGGGTGTTATATACCTGTGCTTCTGGAAGCTGAAATATATGAGGGGAGGGTTGTTGCTCAGGTGTGATATGGAAGGCAGAGTTATTGCCATGGGGATATATCTCACATAGGAGCTGGGAAGGATAGCGCTGCTGGGGGTTTGTAGCAGGGTGCTTGCCAGAGCAGGCTCAGTCCCAGCCCAGTTTCAGGGCTGGGCTGGCATGCCTGGGGCTGGGCAGGCCCCCAGGGCTGCGTCCCTCTTCCCCAGGGTAAAAGCAGTTACCTGGGCTCCCAGACAATGCTCCCCCCTGCCTCGCAGCCCAGCAGTTTCTTTGACAGTTGCTTCCAGCAGTAGCTGCCCCGGGGGTGTCTGGCTTGTCCAGGAGAGCAACCTGCTGACAGTAACTCATCTGTTAAAATCCTAGGCTGTTTGGTTGTTAAACAAGAGAGCGGCTGTTCCCACTGTAGGAACAGGGAAGCCACTGCGGTGGCTGCCTGGAACCAGAGGCAGCAGGCGGCCAGCAGGCTGGGCACTCCAGGAAGCACCCCCAGGGCATCGGGTACCACCCTGGGGCACAACCACATGCCTCTGCCTGCCTGTGGCCATCTTTCCCTTCCCCTGTAGTCAGCACTGCATTCAAGCTTCTGCATCCTACCCATCCCTTGCCTTCAGCCAGAGCTCCTAGGGGGTCTGTATTAGGAGGTCCTCTGCTTGCCTTCCTGGCATGCCAGCACAGACAGGATGGGGCTGAAGGGTTCAGCCTCCCCAGACAGTTGGCTCTTGGTTGCCCCCATGGTGATTCAGCACCAGGCGTTTTCCCCACAGCCTGGGAGCAAACAGAAGCTGATCTGTCACCCATGGGGAGGGATCACACCAGCCCCATCTGTCCTGTGCTGTGCTTTCTGCTTCCCTAGGACCAGGGCTCTGCATGCGGCTTGGCACATGTGTGGCTCCTTCTGGCCACATCAGCTGGTCCCTGCTCTGCAGAAACAGACTTGGGGACCTGCTCCCAGCCCAAAGCTTTATTCCCACCCAGGTCTGACAAAGCTGCATGTCTGCATCCTCCCCAGCTTGTGTTCCCTATGCAGAGGCTTCCTCTCCTGCAGAAAATGTCAGATCCCAAACTGCCCAGGCCAGGATAGGTGTTCAGCCCTTGGTCTCTGACATCCTCAAAAGGGTCACACTGGTGGGTCTTCTTGGGTGGATGTCTCCCAGCTTCCTCTCTTCCCCTCCCTTCACCACTGCCCCCAGAAATCCCAGTCCTGTTTCATTGTGAAACAAAAAGAAAAGTTCATTGCATTCTTGTTTCCTGGCCAACTCTACCCTTTGTTATCCACCAAACATGACACGGAGCCTGGCACTGTACCAGTTTGCAAATGGAGTCACTGGGCAGAGGCTGCAAGCTGGAAAGTCCAGGAATGAGAGAGCATGAACTGAAGGTCCCAACCAAGTTTGCAGCATCACTGGCAGGTTGGCAGATGCTGAAGAGACTGCCCAGGGTTGCTGCAGCCCAACTCCCACCACGCATACACTTCACTTCAATGGACCAACACCTCCTGAGAGCTCCTACTTTCTCACGGGTGATCACACACCTCTAGCTCTTCTCCCACTTCCTGCTGAGCAGACTAGGCAGAAACAAACCCAGAAACCCCTGTCAAACCATCAGCATGTGTGGTCCTGAAAGCCCTGTGTCCTGGAAAGGCTTCCTCCAGGCTTGGTGATGAGAGCTTATGGGGATGGGGACAGTTGCAGACACTGCAGCTGTGGGATGTGGGGGCCAGAGCTGTGTTAACTCATGGGCTGCAGCTCCCAGCTGGTATTTTCTTTCCTCCAGCTTAGAATCATAGAATCGTTAAGGTTGGAAAAGACCCTTAAGATCATGGAGTCCAACTGCTAACCCATCACTGCCAAGTCCACCACTAAACCATATCCTCAAGCACCACGTCTACCCTTCTTTTAAATACCTCCAGGGATGGAGACTCCAGCACCTCCCTGGGCAGCCTGTTCCAATGCCTGACAACTCTTTCAGTGAAGAAGTTTTTCCTAATATCCAACCTAAACTTCCCCTGGTGCAGCTTGAGGCCATTTCCTCTTGTCCTGTCGCTTGTTACTGGGGAGAAGAGTCCAACCCCCGCCTCGCTACAACCTCCTTTCAGGTAGTTGTAGAGAGCGATAAGGTCTCCCCTCAGCCTCCTCCTCTCCAGACTAAACGACCCCAGCTCCCTCAGCTGCTGCTTATAAGACTTGTCCTCTACACCCTTCACCAACTTCGTTGCCCTTCTTTGGACACACTCCAGCACCTCGATGCCCTTCTTGTAGTGAGGGGCCCAAAAATGAACACAGTACTTGAGGTGCAGCCTTACCAGTGCCGAGTACAGGGGCACCATCCCTGCCCTGCTCCTGCTGGCCACACTATTCCTGATACAAGCCTGGATGCCATTGGCCTTCTTGGCCGCCTGAGCACCTGCTGGCTCATGCTCAGGCGGCTGTCAACCAAAAAGCTTGTACAGATTAATTTCACAGTGGGGTCTCCAGTAGCCCTGATCTCCTCCATTCATTACTCACCTTCCCACCCAACTGTGGCCACGTGCTCACCCTTAAGTTTTCAGCTGAGATTCCATGTGGTAAATTAAGGTGTTTGAGCCAACCAAACCATTTCAGGCACATTCTGTCCCCAGTTCAGCAAGGCTGGTCATTGAGCTGCTCTTTGAAAACCACAGTTTTGAAAGCCGGTGTGGCCAGGACACTCTTCCTGGCCTGACCTGCCTTGCTGCAGCACGGAGGTGTATGAACAAGGCTGTCCCAGCTTCCTGCCTTCCCCTGCTGAAGCACCCCAGCACGCCATGACAAAGCACATGAACACATGCAGTCGCAGAGGAAGGAAGAGGGGAACGAGGCGGTGGAGGGGGAAGGAAGATGAGGAGCACTGGTGACCAAAATGCTTGAGAGAAGATGCAAGGCAGTGTTGGGAGCTGGAAGACAAGAAGCAATGCCATGTTCTTGGGAGCCTAGAGAAGCCAGACACACAGGGGAACTTTTGCTGAGCATTTTACTCTGTCCATCAGGCCTGGATGGAGAGTGCAATCTCTCTCTGGGTGCTCTAAGAAGAGCTCTGGGGGTTCCTGGCCTCCAGCACCAGGTATGGCGTGAGGGCTGGCAATGGCCAGCAAAGATACAAGACCACCTGGGTGGGGGGGGGCAAGGAAATCATCACATGGTCAGCACGTCACTCTGAGGTGGGCCAGGGAGGTCAGGACTGCCACGGCAATGGATGGGAGCATCACACCCCTCCTGTGTCTGTTTCTGGCAGGGCTCAAGGGTTTGGTGAGCAGACATGGAAGATGTGTAATGGAATGTCCAGCCTGCTGTACCATATGATATGGTATGGTGTTTGCTGGATTGGCCTGCCTGCTGGCCCCTAAAGTTGACGGCTGGGCCACCGGAGCCATCATCCAGCTCAACCGCTTCCAAAGCTCCTAGAAAAGTACAGCACCAGAGAGCATAGCTGTGCCACCAGGCAGGGTGACCCTGCCAGCCCAAGTGATGTATTCTGTCATTGGCCAGGAACAACAGAAGTTTCCAGCTGCCCGGTGTGCCTGTACCGCAGAGGCAGGGATGGTGGTGCCCGCTGAACTGCAGGCACACCCACTGAGCACGAGACACGCTCTTGCGTCAGCTGAGCTCTCCACCAGAGCCCCAGGGCAAAGGTCTGCTTGGGGTGGAGGTGACAGAGCTCCCTCCATTTCCAAAGGATGGGGTAAGCCAGGAAGATGAAGATCTTGGCTGAGATGAACTGAAGATCTAGGCCTGGTTGTGCCAACACAGTGCCTTTGAGGATGTCCCTTCACATAGACCTGGCTGGGGAGCAAATCCCCTTGACCAGGCTTTCTTCATTCAGGGTAACTGACCCCTGGGGTGGCAGAGTCTTTGCTGGCACAACACATCCCAGGGCAAGGTGACTTCCATCTGCTGGCAAGCTTTGGTGGCCACAGACACCACTCTCAGCTGGGGTGCATCCAGCCGGCCGAGGGACTGCCACCATGGAGTAACGTGGTCGCAGCTCCTGTGGGATATTTTGGCTCTCCAGAGAGCTGGCGCTCCTCTAGTTTTTGCCTCCAGAACTGCAGGCGAGCAAGTCCAGGCCTGAGCCTGCTTTCAGGTGAAGGGTGGGTCGTACAAGAGGATCTCATTGCTCCAGGCCTTTCTAAAATGAGCTGAGTTTCAGACCATGCTTTGTGGGAGCCACCTCCACCACTGCCACTACTTAGGACATGATTGAGGGGGCCAGCAGTCTGAACTGATAAGAAACCCAGTGCCTGAGCCATAGGGAGGTGCTGCTGAGCTTGAAGGGGGACTTGGGGCCAGATCCTGTGGGATGGGATGATACCATAAAGCATGTTTACCAGCTGCACTGCCTCAATGAGATCTGCATGCCCCGGTGCCATACCCTACCAGGACAATCTCTGCACCTGCACGACAAACAGCCTCTGCATTAGTGGCACCAAGCACTTTCTGGTGAATGAGCAGCACCCGATACAGCAGCCACAGCATGGCTAGTGCCCATCAGGTGATCTGCACAGGCTTCCAGGTGAGGAGATGCCAGAGCTGCTGGGTGTCCCAGTTTTCTCCCCTGTGAATTCCTAGTGTACCAAGCTGAGCACAGCAAGACCTGTCTTGTCTGGTGCCTTTCTGGGGTGCTGGCCTCATCAGGAGCCAGGGTCAGAGCAGGCAGCAAGTCTACCAGGATGGACAGAAAGTGTCTGGCCCCAGGTCAGCCTTTGCCAGAGGCCAGGATGGTCTGGGTAGGACCCGTAGTGGCAGATGGGCACTGACTTCCTCAGAACATGGAGGGGAAGCCCCTTAGCTTCCTCACTCCAACAGGCTGGTGGGACTGAAGCGCAGGAGACGCTGCTCCAGCCATGGGACTGGGAGCAGGTCCCAAGGGTCGCTCTAGCTCTGGGCAGGTCCCCAGCCTTTGTGCTGAGACCCATCCCTCCTGCATCCTCCCTTCCCAGAAGTGACGGTGGCAGGAGGTGGCAGGCGTCCAGCCCCACCTGTCTGACAGGTAGAGCAAGGGTGGGGGCAGCTGCTGGCACCGGCTGCCTGCACACCTGCCCCAACCTGCCCAGGCCCTGCCAGAGATCGCCCCGCTGCAGCGGGCAGGAGGAGCAGTGACCCCAGCAGCAGTGTCACCCTGCAGGGACAGCACAGCCCTCCCCCTGGCAGAGGGAAATTGGGGTGCTACACAGGGCTGGGTGGGGATCTCCTGCGCTGTGGCATGTTACCCACCAGCAGACTCAGTTGCACACATGTGACCGCACACGCAGCAATGGACACAGTTACAGATGCATAGATGCACGCAGAGTGTGTTACACTGGTGAACAGTCACAAACACAGATTTACAACAGATACGTGCACAGTGTGACAGTTACAGACACGCTCAGTTACACGCAGACTCGCACAGTGTGCTGCACACACAGAGGTACATGTGTCCTCTGGCCCCTGTCCCTGCTGTGGCCAGCCACCCAACCCCCAGCCTGTGATCGGCAGAAATCCCTGTTGGGGTGCTGATGGGGACAAGGAATCACACAGGCATGCCATGCCCTGCTCCAGCCCTGGGCCAGTTGGAAGCAACAGGGAAGGGCACCTGAGGATACAGGGTGAGTGCTCCCTGTTTAGGGGCAGCAGGACCCGACCCCCAGCCCTGCCTGGTGGAGGTGCAAGCAGACCATGGGTGGACTCTCACCCACTCTGGTAATTTGGCAAGAGGTGGCAATGCCAGGCCCATACCCAGGGAAGTGCTGGCCAGCACGTTGCCTGCTCTGGTAGCCATCCACGCAGCGTGTCCCCAGCAGGGCCCATGAGGGCCTGCTCAGGGCATGGCTGGTCAGTGTCAAGGGCTGTGTGATCACACACTCTTTATTTTCCTAGTTTCAGTCACCAAGGACCTATTGGTGACCTGAGCTCAGAGCTGCAGGGATTAACTTGCCTGGAGTCAGAGACCCCCAGCAGCTCAGCAGCTAACTGCGGGTCACAAACAGCCTTCAGGATCCAGCCAGGTCACTCTAGCCCCAGGTGATGAGCCTCAGCATCTTGCCCAGCCACTTGCAAACAAGACAAACAGCTCAAGGTCCCCCAGACTGGGTGCAGGTATCTCGACCCCCTTGCAAACAAAGCAAAAGTGTGGGCTGTGCCTCTCTCCTCCAGGCAGAAGGAGGGTCCTGTGTCCTTTTGTTGCTCCTGCCTGTGAGATGCAACACAAAGATCTTATGGGGCCCCTGCCTGACACACCAACACTGCATGTCCCCTCCCGGTGGGGTGCTGCCAAAGCTGTTCCAGCTCCCTGGGTGCCCCACGGGCTGGGGTGAGAGTGCCATGCCCAGATGGAGAGGTAGGTGGGCTCCCCTCTGCCCTGCCAAGCCAACCACAGTGGGTCATTCACACACCAGACCAACGGACTGGTATTTATCTCAGTTTTCCCAGTCTAAGGCCACCAAGCATCCCTGGGGCTGTGGAGTGAGCAGGACACATGGGCCCCAGAAAGCAGGGGTAGGATGATGGAGCTCACTTAGATGAAAGAAGCAATCAGGTCTACCATGAGGCAGATGTGCTGGCCAGGGTTCAAAGCAAATGACTGCAGCTGGGAGGTGAGGAAGGCCAAGGGTGCAGCACAGCAAGAAGTGACTCTGTACCATGCAGACACTCAGGCTAAACTGCTGGTGTGGAGGGTGGTGGGGATCACCCTGGATCTACAACAGCACTTTGGGAATCTAGATGGAGAGCCTACAACAGTCCCTAGCTTGATGCTGACCTGTACCCAAACAGTGAGAACAAATCCCACTTACCCTGAGGAAACAGGCACCTAACACGGGGTGTGCCACAGAAAAAGCTGGATGGGGAAGGGGTCCTTGGCTGCAGCTCCCATGACCCCCTGACTGTCCCACACTGTCCCTGGGGTGGCAATGAGCTCATTTGGCTGCGGTTATCCTCGTCACTGCATGCCAGGTGCTTTGTCATGAGGCAAGAGGAGTGGGAACAGGTTATTCAAGGTCCGCGGGGCCCAGGGCAAGCACAGGTGAACATGAGAGCTGGGGGTGTCTGGGAGTGTGCGAGCAGGGCAGTCAGGCAGGGTGCAGCCTCCTCCTCTTCCCATGGGAGCTCCGGGGAGGGGGGGGCTCAGGAGCCCAGTGCCAGGCAGTGCAGCATAGCCACAGGGTACAGACGGGGGGAGTGGTAGACTTTGCCCCTGCCTACAAGGTGCGGCAGAGAGGCTGAACAGTCTGCGGGGCATAACTGTCATCAAGGCTAGAAAAGGTGGGTTGGGGTCAGGACATCACATTTGGGTCATATGAGGAGACCTGACCTGGATGGGATCACCTGAAAGCCTCTGTGATGGGCTTTGCAGCATGAAAGCATCCCTCCGCTGCTTAGGACAGGACCTCCTTCCTTGGCAGTCAGTGTGTCCCTCACTGTCATCTTCCTAGCCTGGGAACCTGTGGGTTAAATGTTCCCAGATGGATCAGAACATTTTCCACAGCCCCAGGAGCCCCCTCCTGCCCTCCCCAGGTTCTCCTTTGCCACCTGATCACCAGACTGGGCAAACTCCTTTTGGTGGGGCCACAGCCCTGCAGGCCCTTCTGGTCTGCCATCCCAAGGCATTGGACCCCCGGGCACCTTGGAGACCTGGTGATGCATCATGGGAACCTGTTCCTCCTCTTCCTCTCCAACAGCTACTTTTCCCGCTGGGATGTGCCATGGCCACAGCCCCTGTAGACCTCGTGCCCACCCCACGTGCCATTGGGAAGTCAGCGGTGCTGCGCCCTCTTCCCCTGCACCAAACACCCCCCTCGCCCACACAGACCCCTCGCTCCTCTCGTGCACACCCCAGCCCTGCACACACATGCTCCTCATCCATGCACCCATCTTTTCTGTGTGCCTGTGTGCACACATACCTGTGCCAGGCCCTGGGACTGTCTGGTTCTCCTCCTCTTTTTGCTTTTAGGATACCATAACGCAGTGAACCTCCCCTCAGGTTGCTAACTAGCATGGATGGTGGGATCTGGCCCTAGGTAGGGTAGCTCAAAGCACATGTCTGCAGGTTTCAGCAAGCCCAAGGCTCTTCTCTGGAAATAAAACCTAAGGGAAAGAGAGGGAAGGAACACCCCAGGTACCACAATGCCCCCCCATCCATATCCCTCCCTGCTCCAGAAACACAGAGGAGGGGCCAGGAAGCAGGGAAACACTGAGAGCTGAGGATGCTCCTGGGGTCTACCAGCCCCACGCTGCCCCAGGCCTGCCCTGTGGCTGCAGAGCCAGCCCTGCCACCAGCCCACAGCCAGACGCCAGCAAGGGACTGGTCTGGCCACGACTCCATCCCCAGCTCAGGGCAGGAGGCCAGCAGGGACCTCTGACCACAGGGGCTGAGGGACCCCACAGGTTCCCCTTCTTGTGGACAGGTCAAGCATTGCCTTCACACCATGTCTGATCCTTGCTCCAGCTGCTTGCCTGGGAAATGATTGCAGCTCCTTCCTGCCCTGATGATGGTTGGAAATTTTCTCTTTTCCAGCTGAAATATGGCCACATACACGGCTGTACATTCACTTCTCCTTGTGCAACCTTTGTCCGTAGCCAAAAGAGCTGTCTCCTGCTCCCACGAGCCTGTGTGTGTCCATCAGACAGGGCTGTACCCAGACGCCGAGATCTGGGGATGGGGGGGAGAGCAGAGCCTGGGGGCCCTGCCCTGGCTGGGGGCAGGGGGATGCCCTGGGGAGGGGTGACCCCATACAGAAAGCTCGCAGGGCACCAGCCCAGCAAGCTGAGCCTGTGACTGGTGTGAAAGAGAGGTGGTTTGGGAGAGCCGCAAGACTGATGTCCTCCCAGGGGCACAGCCAGGCACAGCCAGGCACAGCTAAGCTGCATGATATCCTATGGAGCCAGCACCAGAGCAGGCCCCTGGGTCCCTCCCTGCCTGACCTGCAGCCTCATGCCACCACCGCTGATCCACAGCCGGTGTAATCCAAGCACTGTTTGTGTTGTGGGAGGTTTGTGTGTGTGTGTGTGTGTGTGCATGCACGTGTACGTGTGGGCAGGGCCCCCGAGCATGGAGTTGAGCGAGGACGTCATGTCAGCCAGGGGTGCGGCACCGCCCAGACATTCATTTTGCAAACAGACATGGGGTCATGAACTACATAAAGGGCAGATGTGGGTTCTGCCAAAACCCTGGCTGCACCACACCTCCCTCGTCCAGGTCACCCCGGGAGAGCAGAGTGGCACTGGGGCATGGGGGGAGAGTGGGAGCAAAACTCTTTGCCCTGGGATAAATAAACCACACCACCAGCTCATGTGAAACTGAAATGTTTTGGGGCTGAGGATTCTGCCCAGCCAAATGCCTGGCAGGTTTGTAACAGCTGGGACTGCATTCCTGCTCACGTCCCCCAGCAATGGGCACGTGGACCTGGGGTTCATTGCCTTCTGGCTGGACTCCCGGCAGAGGTGTGGGAAGCCAGGAGGTTCCCGGCACCCACCCAGACTTCCAGAGCAGCTGGAGACCTTGCAGTCCTGCTGGGTCTCCCAGGGCTGCTGAGGGCAGCCAGGCTTTTAGCTCAGCTTAACCATAACAGTCCCCAGCTTGTTCCTTGGTGCAGCAACAAAAGCCAGAGGCTGCACGTCCTGGCTAAGGTGTCCCTGCCTGCCCTGGCTTTAGGAGCACAGCTACCGTTGCTGCAGCTCGTGGCCGCAAGGTCTGGGGACCGCACTCTGCTACTCTGCCTTCCCATCCAGCTGTCTTGCAGCATCAGGGCACAGCACAAGGAGACACCAAGCCACCTCGTCAGCCAGAGCAGGTGGCTCCCCAGGACAGAAGTGACGAATGCAGGAGGCCAGGCATGGCCCCGCCTCTCACCCTTCGGGGATGTGTCAGTCCCACCACGACCCCACTCCTCCGGCAGCTCTGGGAGGTCTCTTGGCTGCAGAGGGCATTTTGGGTGCAGAAGTGGCTGCAGCTCAGGTCTGCCACAGGGACGGACCCTGTGGAGCAGGAGCAGCCCCCTGCCAGCAGCACAGCTGTGGGGCCGGGGATGCAGGCTCTGGGGAGCTCTGTTCCTTTACAGATATGTGCTGTTCCTGAAAGTAATTTGCCTTCAAATCCTTTGCTCACAGATATAAAAAAAAACCACTGGGTGTCACAGCAGAGACCCCAAACAAAACCCCATTTTGAAAGCCCTCTTTTCCCCACACCTGGGAGCCCTGTGGTCCTGCTCTCACACTGTGCTCCTCTGCCTTCTGCCCTTGGCCTGGCTGTGGCACAGAGCCTGTGCATCCCCCTGACAGCAGATCCAGGGCTTAGCAAGCGTGGCAGAGCTGCTTACTCCTTTGAACACAGGACTGGATGAGGTATCCACCCCAGCTGAAGGCGGCACTTTGCCCCCATTCCCCAGAGGAAGGATGGGCTTGCAGGGAGGCGAAGGGCTGCAGGACCCTCTGAACTTCACTCCTGTCTTCTTGGGAGCAGGGTAGTTTACATCCACCCTTAGGCAGGACCCCTGCAGCCTTGCAAGCTTAGTCTCATGTGCTACAGGTGCCACGGAGTTTGTAGGCTTGTCCCCAGCCCTGCACCTTGCTACACACACCGCTGACTCATAGCCCGACCTTGGGTTGACCACTGCGTCTCTCTGTGTCATTGGGCTTCCCGAGGAGCGGGCTCAGCCCAGCTGCTGGCCGCCAGGCCGTGGAAATTCCCCACCTCCTCCCTCGCTCCCGTCCTCAGGACCTGCTCCACCTCGGCACCCGGGCGTGCCAAAGGCTCTGCCCCTGGCCAGCCCCGCACGCTCTCCCTAGCGGATCTCGTGCCCTGGAGAACAACCCATGTCCTGACTTCGCAAAATCCCGGCGGGCCCGGGGATGAGCAAGCCCTGACAGCGCCAGAGGAGGAGCCTGGCTGCAAACACTGGCCTCTTTGTACTGGCTGGGAGCAGGCGAGTGCCAGGCTCCTGGTACTTATTTATTTATGGAGGTGAATGCTAACAGCTTGTTTGAAAGGAAAACGTGCACCTCGGGGCCCTGCGGACAGCTGTCCCTCCCCTGTGCCTGCGCCCCTGGCCCCTGCCACGGCCAAAGCCCGGCACCCCACGCTGTGCTCGGGGCCCTGGAAGGTGGGAAGGGCTCAGAGCACACAGGTGTCACCCAGTCACCAGCCCAGAGCTGGTGGCCCACCCCAGGCCCCCTGCAGGCTGTTCGGAAAGGGTGAGGCGGCAGCAAGGAGAAGCGAAGGATAGAAAAGGCCCTGAGCCCAGGGTCCATGCAGCTGTCCCGTGGCCAGGACCCGATGCAGACACCACATCCAGCCCTTCAGGGCTTGTCTGGATCTGCCCCGGCCCTGACACGAGTTCATCCCACATCTGGGCCAGCCCACGGGACGCTGTGCCCACAGCAGGCAGCTCCTCCCTGCCTCTGGTTTACAGCCGTGACAAAGACACCGCTGGGCTGCAGCAAAACGGTTCGCGCGACACCCGATACCATGTCTCTCAGCAACCCTCTGCTCCTGGGACTGGGGCAGTGGGCAGGGAAGGAGGACAAGAGCCAAAATAAGTGGAGCCACAGTTAGGAAGAGGAAGGGTCTTGGTCAGCTTTGGGCTGTCCTGCTTTATGTGTACCTTAGGCCCAAACTACAGGCCTTGGCCATGAGACTTCACTCCCACCAGCTTGGCAGCAGCAGAGCGTTTCATGGCATGAGCTTCGCTGGCCAAACCCAGTCCCCACCCAAGGTACAGCTTGCTCACCTGTGAAGCCTGGCTGCAGACAGGAGTGTCTGTGTGTTTTGAGGTACCGGCCAGGTGGAGAGCTGGTAGGTTTGCTCGAGGGAACTGCATCCCTACGTGTAACCTGGGGCTATGAGGGTGCTGACATGTTCGTGTTTATCCTCCTTCAGTGAGTGTCACCCCACTAACCACGGTGACACCCTGACTCCTGCCTTGGTCACCCCATGCCTGGTCCACCTGAGCACCTTCTTCCCCAGCAGTGGGGTTGGGATAGCAGTCCTGCCTCTCCTTCACCAAGGAACATCAATCATCAGACCCTTGTGGGTGTTCCTGGCAGAGTAGCATCCAGATGGCTCTGTGCTGACCACGGCTGCAGCTGTGACTCCATCCAGAAAGTGCAGAATCTTCGAGTCAGGACCAGAGAACCAGCACTGCCTCTCCAGCACCACAGGAATCCCGAGGTGTTTCGACAGCGTGTGCTCATTCTTTGCTGCTGCTGACCTTCAGAGAGGAATATGTGCTTCTGGGGACATTACGACTCCTCAGCTGCTTGGCGTCCTGTGGAAAGATTTAAGGCACAGCTGATGAGCAGTAGGACGTGATGGTATGAGTGCGTGTGGCTGTGCCCATCAGTCCTGCTGCAGCTTGGCTGGTGGCCTCCCAACAGCACACCATCACAGCTCTTGTGTCTAGCAAGGCTGGGACAGGTTCAGTGGGTGCAGGTGAGATTTAAGCTAATCACCAGGAGAAGCTGATCACCAGCAGTGCTTTAGGACCAGGTCCAGCAAAGCAGGGGAGGGCTGTAGGAACACCCCGATCTACTGCAGCTGCTTCTCTGAGTGCAGCTCATGCTGGTCATGGGCTGGCCCAAGCCATCCTGGACCACCTCCAGCCTTGTCCACACACACAGTGCTGGACTTGGCTGGCCTGGAAATGGCCACAGGAGGACAATGACTACATGGGACACCCCAGACAGTGCTTTTAACAAACTATATATTGATTGAGACCCCTCCTGCGTGGAGCTGGTGAGCCCATGTAACCCCATGGGACATCCTCCAAGCACAAATCTGGGCTGTTTGTTCTTTTGCTGATATAGCACTGGCTTTCTTCCAGTTTGGCTTAAACCTGTTCACAAGTGACATAAATGAGCACATCAACCATCCCATTTCTGATGAGAAAAGACACTAACACCAACCAGTATAACTTTACTGCCTTGAATTCACCCCAGATTGACACTGGAGTGGTTTTGCTCTGTCAACACCAGTCTTTGGTCTGTAGGTGTCTTAATGTTATCCTTCTGGACTTGGAGAAATCATTCAAACCAGCCCAGCTGTTTGATCAGCACAGTTTCCCAGTTGGGAATTGACTGGGAGAAGCCTGGTGAGTCTGTCGCTGGCTGAGCTGGCAGCACCAGGGACGTGGGGTTGGATCCTGGGTGCTTGTGAGCTGTCCATGGCTATTAGCCCTAGCTAGCCGTGAGCCTGCAGCCACCAAACAGGTGATAACAAACCCTAACAGCAAAAAGCAGAGTTCATAGCCCTGCCATGGCATAGAGGAGGGATGGTACAGGTTCAGGACTCATGTCTAGACTGCTACCGACGCAGAGTGCAGCCCCCTACCCAGCACCCACCTTGTCATGGCAAGTTGCCTTTCCCATGTAGAAATTCTGGTGTCATCACTACAACCATCATATGGGGTGACCGTATCCACAGGGTAAGGCAGGTCTGTTCACCCATACTCTGCAACCACCCTTCTTGCTCTAGCTCACCAGGTCTCCCCACCCTGCAGCCTCCCATCTCAAACTGGATCCGCATTTTTATTGCAAAGCCTGCAACGGGGGGAGCACAGGGAGGCAGCAGTGGGGACACGGCCAGCGCTGGCCCTCCCTGCCAGCTGCTTGTCTCTCCCTAAGCACTGTTTGCTCAGTGCTGGGTGCCCTGAGAAGGCAAACATGGCTGTGACGGAAGGAGCAGAAATGAGGGCAAACAGAGGCTGGCATGGCCCCACAGCCTCCTGCCATGGTGAGTGGCATTCGCAGAGTTCCCAGGGTACAGCCAGAGCCGACGACCCCAGCAGCCCCATACCTCTTCCCTGAGACAGCTCAGAGCACAGCAAAAAGGAACCACTGCTTAAGCGTCCCTTGTCCCAAGAGAGCTGCATGACCCATGGCATGGGAGAATTCAGCCGAGGGGCTCCGGCTGCTGCAGCCCCGGCAGCGCTCCCCCCGCTTGGCCCCAAGCTGCGTTCACAGAGTGCAGATTTAAAACTGTGCCATGTGAGCCAGGCAGACCAAGCTCCCAGGGACAGAGAGATTGGTGGCTCCTGAGGACAGAGGGACAGTCCACACCAGGAGGATGGTTGATGCCATTACGCTAAATTTGCCACGTTTGTGCACTGTCCTGAGGAGCAGAACGCGGACCGGTTGGTCCCACTGTGGGGGAGCGACCCTGTGGCCAACTGGCAGTGTCCCCGCACCCCACATGCAGCCCCTGCCATTCTCTCTGAGCCCCAGGCATCATATCTGCAGCCAGAGGGGCTGGAGTGATGCACCCCTGGCCCCCTCCACTCTCAGCTCCCTTTGGCTGCCCCGATGGAGGGGAGGGAAGGGAAAGGAAAGGTTAAAGCATCTTCCCAGTGCTGCTTGGGGAAGGATAAGCTGGGTTCAAACCAGGGGTGGCAGTGGTGGGGTCTCATGTCCCCATCAGAGATTGACTTACATTGGCTCACCCTCATGGGTGAGCTGCCTTGGGCCCTGTCTGGCAGGGCTGCCTTCCCAAGGCAGCAGAGCCTGAGGGGGACAGGGTGCCCATTTGACCCAAAAAGGGCCATGCTGGGACTGTGCACACCCAGCTCCTTGGGAGCCTGCAGCCCTTGGTCAGAGCTGATCCCGTGCCAGGCCAGGACCTGGCTGACCCTTGGATGTAGAAGCCTCTGAGCCAACATAAATGACCTCCTCCCATAATTAGCACAATAATTTGCTGGGGAGCTGTGCTAATTTCTCATACGACATCCCAGGTCAGAGACAGTCCTAGTTTTCCTCCTAACACTTGCTGAGCCCGACCTGCTGAGAACACACCCTGCTTATCACCCGTGTGCCCCGGCAGGCTTGGCTCTCTGCTGGGCCCGCAGGCAGTGGGTCCCTGGTCTTGCACTTTGGAAGCCATTTAGACCTCTTGAAAAGGAGCCCGAAATAGGTTCTCACCCCTCCCTGATCTACCCCACAGGGACCAGCCAAGGGGACTCAGCATCCTTGCCACGCCAGGAGCTGCGCTCATCCAGAGGGATGTAGCCCTGGAGAGCATGGCCTGGCTGCATTAAGAGCACTGGCATTTCGAGGGCCACATCTGCCAGTTTAAAGCAGAGAAATACAGTGTTCACGGGCTGATAGCTGCATGCACAAGGTGTGTCTGCAGATAATGATGGTGGGGTCTGAAGTCCAGGAGATAAGAGGCTGGGGAAAGCAGTCCAGGGAGCTGCTGCCAGGAGAGATTTCAGGGCCCTGCAGATGGAGCGGAGCGGATTCCCAGTACATGGTGCTGGGGCTACCAGGCCGTGCTGGGAGAGGGCAGGTCCCCACTGGCCACTGGTCCAGCGTGGCTCTGGCTGCCTTCACCCTGCTCAGCTGTGCACCCCCAGAGCACAGTCCTGGCAGAGGGGACTTCACCTGGCAATGTGCTGGGAGCAGTGGGGGGTGCCCGGGGATAGTCGGGGGCGGGAGAGGGTGAGGGGCACAGCTGGGGCTCACGGGAGGCAGAGGGGGGCAAATGCTGCCCTGCCAAATCTTCCCACGCCCACCCTTTGCCACACAACGGCCCTTTGTCCATGCCTGTCACAGCAGGGATGAAGTCCCTGCCGCTGCTCCCCGACCCAACACCGAGCCCCACAGCCCTGGTGGTTGTTGCAGGCAAAATAAGAATAATTAGAAGGAGGTGCCTTTTATTACAGGTGTCTCTGAAGGCCTGGCAGAGTCCTACCCCGGGGGGCCCTTTGATCTCAGCCTTTGAAACCTTATAGTTTTGCTGACAGAGCTGCTCTGTGTTTCCAGGTCACCGGGATGATCATTTCCATCTGGGAACAATGAGCTCTTTATGCTGCCCTGCGCACTGGACCCTCCCTGTGCCGAGAGGACCTGCGCGTGGGGAGGATGCGCTGCCACACACGCCTTTGTCAGGGTCGGTTCCTTCTCCAGGTGGATGACGCAGTGAGGGACAGAAGCAGAAGCAGCCCACCCAGCTCAGCGTCCTCATTCTCCATGGGAAATGGGAGGCTTTTCATGCTGGGAAGTCAAGTTCCCCCAGTGCATAGTCCTGGGAGAGAGCCTTTTGTCCCTAAGATGTACCACAAAACCTTCCTGCTCTCCAGGGGGCAACTCCTGCACATCTCCAGCCCCAGGGGCTAACCCAAAATCCAGTTTCTGGGGTGGGTGAAGCAGGCACATGGTGGGTTTCTGCACATGGTGGGGTTTCTGTTCCTCCCAGTGCATCGCACCCAACACCTCACTCTAGGGAGCAGGGCACACCAGAGCAGGTCCCCAGGCCAGGGCACTGCAGGGTGGGCACCTCTGCTGCACGCTGCTGGCATTGTCTCTGAAACAGCAGCTCCCCAGGCACTGTTCTGGGGCTCCCCACTGCTCCAGACTGCATGGCCAGCCCCCTGCGCTCTGCTGGTGCCCAGGCATCAGGAGAAAGCCCTAAGCCTGTATTTCTCAGGGTTATATGGACTTTGCTGGTTGGACAGCCCTGCTACAGAGCCTGGGAGCTGGTCACCTGGGGACAAGCCCAAGAACAGACGACTTGGGGAGAAGAAGCCCCTCAACACCCTGTTGGCTGTTGCCCCCCTTTGGGACTTTGTCTGAACTGGAAAAACAGCATCTGAAAAAAAGAGCATCTTCATGGTTTACATGATCTGCATTTGTGCCTTTTCCAGTTCCGCAGCCTTCCCCAGTCTAGGAAGTGGCAGGGGCACCTTCACCTCCTCTTCCTCTCCCAGCCGCAGCCTGCCCAGCTCCCTTGCTTACCCTGGGGGTCTGCACCTCCACCCTTCTATGGGTCCCAGCTTGGCATGGGGCTGCTGAAGGCTGTGGTTTGCATTTGCATTTGTCAAAACAACACATTGTTCTCCAGTAGCAGGCATGGGACCGGTCCTGCAAGTTCCCTTGGTTGTGACAGTCAGTTTTTCCTGGGGTACAAGGCAAGATTTTGACTAGAAGAGCTCCAAAGTCTGGTCCCTGGCAAACGGGGTGTCCCCAAAAGTGCTCTGGGGACATGCACCGGGGACATGCACCAGGGACATGTCTCGGTTCAGTCTAACCCCTTTGCATTGTGCTTGCGTGATGCTTGCCCAGGGAAGCTGGTAGTGTTAGCCACTATCTTCCATGTTCCAGCAGCAGCTGTCACACTGCCATAAACCATCCCACCTCTCTCCTGTACCCATGGAGGCTTGGCACACCCCTGCGATGGGGCATCCCAAAGCCGGGGAGCAGATCCTACAGCAGCAGCTGCTCTGGAGACCATGGCCATGGTGACTGACAGGCTGATCAATTAATGGACAATATGAACAGAGCCAGAAATGTCCTTGTGTGTGGTTTCTGGGTTCTTTTGTTGCCCTCTCCTTTTGCTGAATGTCACCTTCTGGTTTTGCAAAGCAAATCCTGGCTGTGCAGGGGCGGTGGAGCAGGGACGCCTGCCCGTTTGCCAGGTAAATTCCCCAGAGGGCAGAGCACGAGCTAAGGCCAGTGGCCAACCTCTCCTCCTGGCCCCACAAAGCTGTTGTCATCAGCACACAATCCCCTTCTCCCTTTCCCCAACACGCTCCAGCAGAGCCATCTCCAGGCAACCCAGCCAGAGCCCAGGAGTGTCTCTCCCCTGCCAAGTGTGGTGTGCTTGTGCCCGCACATACCTTGCATACCTGGACGCAGGCATCACCAGGAACGCTAACCCTTTCCTACTCTCCAGACAGCAACGCCTGCCCAGGCACTGACCTCCCGCAGATGCCACTGGCCTCCTGACCCAGTCCCAGCAACCCGAGGATCCAGCACTGCGTAGGCATCTCTGGCACCCACCTGGGCAAGGAACCAAGAGCCTCTGTGGTACAAAAACTCGTGCTTGGCTGCCTCTGCCTGTGTCCTGGCTGCCCGAGAGCTGCTTTACTCCATAAGCAAGCTGGAGGGTAACTTGCCCTGTTTAAACCCTGCCACCCATATGCTGCTACAGCCTGTCTTACGCTTTGATTGCACTCCCCTCCAAGGGGCCAAGGGTGCTCCCAGCTCCCCCAGTGAAACAGAGGTCACAATGTATAGAGAGTCCACTGCGGGTCGGGGGCTTCTCAGCAGCTCTTTGCCTCCCCTAAGCAGTGCTGATGTGGATCAGACTGGATCTCTGCATATCTCCAGGATGCTAAAAGGTCCACCATGGTCCCTGCAGCATCTTCAACTCACAGCTGCAGCCTGGCCAGATATGCAGTGGCTCCCCATGGCTGCTCCCAGCCAGCACCCCCCACACCGTGGTGGGCCATGGTGACCTGTCAGATGTCCTGCACCCAAACCTGGTGCATCAGGGGTGTTAGGAAGGGAGCCTGGGGACAAATCAACCCGAGCCACATGTGGCAGTCTGTACTGGGTCGTTGCTCTTCTGGTTCAGTATAGACATCCAGCCCACACTTCACATGAAACATCCCTGGAGAAGGAGGGTATCTTTTCTGCTGGAGGCTGAGATCCAGATGAGACTGTGTCAGAGAAGACATGAATCTATCCATGCATGTCTGGCACCGCAGGTGCTGTGTGTCCATTTTGGCACACGTGTGTGTATTTTGGCATGTGCCACCCTTAATGGGTGGGAGTCTGCATCCAGCTGGGTCCCCAAGTTGCTTGCCGGTGTTTGCATGTTCTCCTGGCTCTGTGTGCTCTCTGCAGGGATGGATACATAGAGAAGGGGATTAGCTTATGCCTGCCCAGGAGCTCCAAGTCCTACTTTTCCTCCATAGGTTCTCATTGCAAGGACTTCACAAGATCTCCTCACTTGCTTCTCTGCCAGGTCTTGCTTAACCCACCCTAAGAGCTCCTCCTGCTTCCCCCTTCAATCTGCTGCCTGTCTGGCTTCTGGCAGCCCATGCTGCTGGGTCTGAGACCTGGATATAGCAGATGGCCTGGGACCTCTCCCCTGAGCCAGCCTGCCTATCCTGACTGTGACCAGAGATTCATGCCATCCAGGTCCGAGCTCCTAAGAACCCTCTATCCAAAGGCCAAACTTCCCAGAGGCCTGTGGGTGGTTGAACACCTCAGCCAGGTGGGCTGCCCAGCTCCCACTGCTCCAGCTCCCACTCTCCACAGACCTGCACAGCCCATGGTGGAGCAGGAGGTCTACAGAATGGGGCAAAACCATGAGTAGGGTTTTTTTGTGCCTGAGACCAGGGGAGTTTGTGCCTCCACTGTCCCAAGGCTTGAGCAATATATTAGAAGTAGATGAGGCATGGAAGAGCACAGAGGCAGCCTGAGCAGCAGTACCAGGACAGGCGTGGCTGTTAGGGATGCTGGGGGTTGGGCTCACAGCATGAGCAGTACTATTTTGAAGGCCCAGTAAGTGATCTTAAGAAGAAAAAGGACAGGACAACCTTGAAGCATGACATGAGATCATGCAGGTGTCTCTGGAGGACACTAAGAAGGGTGAGCTGTAGGTACAGGCAGCACCTAGTGCACACTGTACTCCAGGCCCTTTGCTAGGCAGAAGTGTGGGATGGAGTCTAAGCTGTCCAGGGGCACCAGGAGATTTTTGGCTGTTTCCTGGACAGATGGATCCCAGGAAACTTGAGGGACTGCTAGTCCAGGATCTCCTTGTTGTGGGTCCTGCCCAAGAGGCTCTGGTGGTTGGTGGCTGGTCCATCTGAGCACAGCTCTCTACCACTGGCACCCGCCGGCTGGTGGTTATTTTGCAGGTGACTAATGCTAAGTGCCCAGGTGACAGGGCTGATGCTGGTCCCTGAGGGCAGGCTGAGTTGGCTTGAGCTGGGGATGCAGCTCTGAGTGACAGAGCTCTGCTACCTGTCTGGTGCTGAGTCCTGGGGGCATGGCACAGAGAAGAGCAGGGAGAGGCAGGCAGGGAGCTCAGAGCACCTGTAGCAGAGCTGGGCCTGGCAGCTTTGCTGTGTTTCCATCTTCCCCAGATGTTATTGCTGTTCCAGTGTTGCCAGCTCCTGAGTGAGAGGAGTTTAAGGAAACCCCAACTGGATGTTGAGATCAGATTTAGATCTTGCGGCTGATGAAGGAAGCCTGCTCCAGGGCATCTTCCAGCACCGAGCACCCAGTCTGGGACAGGTTCCCAAGCTGGAGGGCACCTTGTTCAGCCCCAGGCAGCATGACTCATGCTCAGCAAGGCCGCTCACAGCCACAGGGCAGCCCCACACTGGGAAAAGCGGTGGATGTAAGTGCCCAGGGTGATAAACACCAGCATGTGCAGAGCATGGCTGCACACCACAGCTAGCCTGCAGTGTGCTAGACAAGGGATGGGGAGATCCGTGTGGCAAGCAGACCAGTAAAGCTGAGGAGGACACAGCTATGGGGTTTACCTGCCTAAGACAGAACCACCCAGAAGCCCCAGGAGCAGAGCCTGCCCATCCCCTCCACCTCTCCAAGCTCATGGGCTGTGCCTGGACCAGCTCTGGGTACACGGGAGCGAGCCGGTGGCTCTCGCCAGCCCTGCTCCCCTAACACGGCATGAGCCTCCCTGGGCCCCACCAGGTGATGGGGCGAGCCAAGAGCTGAGCCCCGCTGCTGCCTTTGAAGACTGCTCATGCCTTCCCCCATAAACCCAGCGCTGACAGCCTGTACCCCGCTGAGCCTGGGGCTGCTGGCCCAGGAGTTGCGCAACAGGCAGGGCTGAGCCCTGGCACCGGCTCTGCAGCCACCAGCCCAGGGGTGCCAGTCTGCACCCTGAGCAGCCCCTGCCTCTCCTCCTGCCCAGGGGTGCCGGGCAGCAGAGCCACAGCTGGGGTCTTGGAGCAGCTGGGCTGGGACAGCTTTGGGGACCTCCCCAAGAGCTTGCAGCCAGCCCAGTGCCCTGTGCCACGGGTGCTGGTGTCACGCTGCACCAGACGGGTGGCAGCACCATCCTGGCACGCTGCCTTAGTGGCTTGTTCCATGCCAGGAAACCGTGTTGCTTCAGAGCAAGTGGAGAGGAGCTAAAGTCCTTCCTCGCATGACCTTGGCACAGCTGGCTTTTCTCAGAGGTAATGAAAGGCATAGAGGCTGCATTGGGGGTCTCCCAGCACCAGTCCTGGCCCGGCCCCCAGTGATGAAGGAGAGGGGGGGCCAGCTGAGCACTGCTGCCAGGGAGATGGTGCCTGCTGGCCCAGAGAGGCGGAGCTAAACTCTCCAGGCAGAAAGCTTGCATTTTTTTTTCTCTCTGCCTTGCTTTGCAAGCTGCATTTGTGCCGTGCTTTGATAAGAGGCACTTCAATCCCCCAGCAGCTTTGGCTGGCCCCGGCTGCACATCCTGGGGGTACCTGGGAGGAGTGTATTCCTTCACAGGGTGGAGAAACCGTCCCCAGCTCCAAGCCCCCTCTGAGATGCTGCCCTCCCAACACGAGTGTAGTGTGTGATGTGCTTGGCCCTGCAGAGGATGTGCCTGACGTGTCTGTCCTCTTGCAGGCTGCTGGTAAACTGAGTCAGCTGCCTCCTACCCAGGAGACCTTCTACCACGGATGGGGAGATGGAGGCAGGGTAGAGGTTATGACTCACTCCCATCTTCAGGTATTGCTGTGGAGGAGCCAGGACCCTGCACAGGGCTGCATTGGCCACAGGAGGTGGGGAGCTGCACTGGTGCCGCCATGCAGCAGAAAGGGCAGGCTGGCTGAGCGGGGACGGTGAAAGGAGCAGCCTGGAGCATGGGATGACTCAGCTCCGATGTGGTGGGGGTGAGGCTCAGGCTCTGCCAAACCCAGCCTTTCGCAATGTGTTTACCAGGCAGCTGGTGCAGCCCAACCTCCTCAGCACCGAACCTGCTCACCAGGCTCAGCCAGGCAGAGGAGGGACTGTGTCCCCACCCCAGCCTCGCTGGCTCATGGTGGGGAGCCGTGCGAGAAGCCTCCAGCGTGCTTCAGCACTGCTGCTGGTGCTCTGCCCCTGCCCAAGGGGAAAGTGAGGCAGTGCGCTGAGGTCGGAAGCGTGCTCCCAGGGCAGCCAAAAACTGCCAGGTACACCGAAACACAGACCCAGACCACACCACCAACCCACAGGGACGTGGTGGCACATCAGGAGGCACATCCACATGATGCCATCCCAGGGAGAGAGATAGAATTTCCCCTGCTTTCCTTATGCTGTTTGCTAACTTCTGTCCAAGTCACCCGGCCACCTTCTGCCAGCTACCAGGTTACGTGTCCCAAATGAGCGGGACACAGAGAGTGAGGGGCAAGTCCCTTTTTATGGATGGTTTTAGAGCAAAATGTTCTGTCTTGAAAAATTTCCCCAGATGAACGCCAAAGGCAACAAATCCAAATGATGTTTTTTTTTCATTTTAACTTCTTGTGGAGTTTGAGATAGGAAATGCTGGTCAGAAGCAGAAATACCAACATTTCATTCTGCAATGAGCTGGAGTGGAGGGTGTCAGGTGGTGGCCCATCTCCCTGCTTTCCTCTGTAGGTGACCTCGGCTTTGCTGCTGCAGCACAGCTGGGGATGAACACCTAACGGCAAGGGTCACCCGTGCTCCTGCAACTTGCTGCAGGAATGCCTGCTGTACAGTGGGCAGGAGCGTGTTGTACATGGGACCCCAGAAAAGAAGCCCTGGAGACATCAGTGGAAATCTCACGTGCCTTCAACAGGTCCATGTTGATGCCTTCCACACTGGATACGGGGCACCGCAGAGTGATTCCATCGTCTGCTGAACACTGCTCACGCCTGGCCAGCTGGGACTCTTTGTTATGCTGTGCAAATGAACAGATGAACAGTTTTCAGCAGTTAACCTCAAAATGCAGTTCCCACTTAACCCAGTTGGGCTCTGGGCAAGGCTCAGCCCCCAGAGAAAACCACGTCTGGGCCCGTCTCCCGCCAGCCTCTTTGCTGGCTGGTTTCCATCACATGATTCTTGTCAGCTCCCAGTGCCAAGGGCTGGGAAGGGACCTGTGTCATTGCATTGTCCCTGGGATATTTATTGCTTGGTTACTGAACTAGGTTCAGGTTGGCAGGAGCTTGCATTACAGGCAGCAGGCAGAAACTGGTGTCCCCAGCCTGGCAGCAGCAGCGGCAGGGCAAGGTGGGCAGCTGGGTAATGCTTGCTGCTGCTGGAGTCTTGGCTCCTCTGGCATCGCAGGGCTGTGGGGATGGCTGGCAAGACGTGGCTGTGCAGTGCCATGGCTGGGCATTGCTCTTGATACCAGCTCCGGCTGCCTAGGGAGGGCTCAGCCACCCTCGCTCCTGCCAGGCACTCGTCCCTCCCCACCAGCGTCCAAGGGTTCACCCCAGCTGCTCCGCTGCCCCAGCTCCAGAGCAGGAACATCAGAGAGGGCAGGGCCCACACATGAAAGAGAAATGTCTTCATCCACCCCATGCCAGGAATATCTGCCCGCAGGGCGTGTGCACGGTGGCTTTTACATCTGCTGCTTCTCAGGGAGGGGTCCCCAAATGCACATCCAGCCCAGCCCAACACCTCCTCCCCTCCCAGGGCCAGCCTTCAGCAGCTCTCCCTCAGCTCAGGCTGACTTGCAGCCCCACCACTGCAGCAGAACCTGGCAGGTTTCTGACCCCTGCAAGATATAAAACTGTTGCCCCATCCCTCGGGTCAGAGGGTGTCTGGGGAGGTGGCGGAGCCACCACATGGCACATCTAGGAGCCACGCATGCCTGTAAATCAGTAATGAAGCTGGCAGGTCTTTTGCTGCTCCTGTTTTCTCACTCATGTGACTCTCCCTGTCTGCAGCCTCTCCCCTCGATGACAGGCAGGGATGGGTGACAAGGTGACTATCGACAGCCACATGCCCCTGAGCTGACACTGCCCTGCCATGCGGTGGCACTGGGATGTGCAACAGCGGGCATATGGCAGCAGGATATGGGATGGGGTGGGCTCCTTTCTTATACGGGACCATCCTCCATGCTCCCGGTGCTGAGTAGCAGCCGGCTGTGGCAGGGCATGCTGGGGCTGGAGCATCTGATGCACAGACCTGAGCCTCTTCTTCTTGCAGTCCTCATTTAGCGATGCCTCTCATTTGGTATCTGCTCTTCCCCAACCACTTCTCATCACGCTGTGAGTATGTGGCATGAACCCACCCACCCTCCCACCTTGGTGGTCTCTGGCAGATGGCAACCCCTGGCATACACCTGTCCCTCCAGCAAGCTTTAGGGACTGAAATAAAGTTTTATTTCGATTATGGTATCCATAACAGCGAGGGATAAGAGCGGGCACCAAAAAAAACCACAAACCAGTTTCTATGGCAACCAGGAACAATCTCCAGTCCAGACCCTGGTGATACATCAGTTCCCTGACACGGGACAGCATGGTACGTTGGCCACAAAAAAACATTTGAAAGGACCGATGAGGTACGAAGCAGAAGTTGCAAAGAGCAGCTCCCTCAGCTGTGGAGCCCTGCCACCACTAGAACACCTTTCCTCCTCTCTGCACCAGCCCCCTTTGCATGTTCTTCTCTTATGCTCTGCAAAAAACAGAGCCAGGAGAAATTCCTGTAGTTTCACAGCTGGGGAGCAGGACAGGGACCTGCCCTCCCTCAGCCCTCTCTCAGTTCCAGGAGGGCTGGTGCCAAGCCTGCACCACCACCAGCTCTTTGCTGCAGATGAGTGCTCTTCACCTACGGTCTCACCCCAGCCTGGGAAAGCCTCTGCCTCATCCCACATCTCTGCAAGCTCCAATGGTGGGTGACGGAGCACCCACAGCGTAGGGGTGTTCCTGCATGGAGATCTCTCTGGGACATCCCAACAGCCCATGACTTCTGGGAGAAGGCAGCACATGCATCATCATCTCATTCCTACATAAGGCAACTCAGCATGGGGGTGGCACAGGGGACCACCACCCATCCCTGGAGACTCACCTGCTCTGAGGCAGCTTGTGCACTGTGTGACACAAAGCCCTCCATGCCCACACACAGAGGAAACCTTGGAAGGGGTTACCAGAGAGGTTGTGGAGGCATCATCTGGGCATGGTCCTGGGCAACCTCCTCTAGCTGACCCTGCTCTGACCAGGGGTGTTGGACTAGGTGACCTCCAGAGGTGTCTTCCTTGATCTCCACTTTGGGAACCTTATGGCTTTCTGGAAGGGGACACCCGTGGGGAGGCGTCCCCATACCTCCCCATGTCCAGAGCCACAGAGCCCCATGAGGCCCATGTTCAGCTGGGGGAGGAGAATCATAAAATCATAGAATTATTAAGGTTGGAAAAGATCTCTAGGATCATCAAGTCCAACCCCCAACCCAACACCCCCAGGCCTCCTAATCCATGCCCTGAAGTGTCACGTCTACACGTTTTTTGAACAACCCCAGGGATAGTGAATCCACCACCTCTGGGCAGCCTGTGCCAACCCCTGACCCCTCTGGCAGTAAAGACATTTTCCCAACATCCAACCTAAACCTCCCCTGACGCAGCTTGAGGCCGTTTCCTCCCGTCCTGTCACTGGTGTCCTGGGAGCAGAGACCAGCCCCCCCCTCACTCCAGCCCCTCTCAGGCAGCTGCAGAGAGCGAGAAGGGCTCCCCTCAGCCTCCCCTTCTCCAGGCTGAACCCCCCCAGCCCCCTCAGCTGCCCCCCAGCACACTTGTGCTCCAGACCCTGCCCCAGCCCCGCTGCCCTTCTCTGGACACGCTCCAGCCCCTCCAGGGCCTTCTTGTCCCGAGGGGCCCAAACCTGAGCCCAGCATTTGAGGTGGGGCCTCCCCAGGGCCGAGCACAGGGGCCCCATCCCTGCCCGGCTCCTGCTGGCCACACCAGTGCTGACACAAGCCCGGGGGCTGGTGGCTGCCTTGGCTGCCTGGGCAGGTGTCCAGACACCCTCCAGGTACGTCACGGGCCAAACAGTTCAGTTTCAGCTATTCTGATGCCATTTTTTCCAGCAACAGGGGGTTCTGCTCCCCGAGTAACCCTTTATTAACAGTCACTTCTGATTGGCTCCAGGGCAGAACAAGGTGTCTCCCAGGGCGAATCAGAACACAGCTTCTGCCCCCACAGGTGCAGCAGTGAGAGGCAGAGTCTTATTGGCCGTTTGGGCCTCTCCTGGGGGAATATCAGTGAAAGCTTGGCTCTGATTGGCTGCTTGGTTCCATCCTGGGGGCTCATTGGTTTCCGTGACTGGTTTCTGGCTGGCTGCTGCACCGCAGCCTTGGGACACCGCCGGGTGTCGTGGCTGTGCCCCAGCTCACAGCACCCCCAGGCCATGGGCGGCTGGACGGCTCTGGTCCCTACTCCTTGCACGGCACCAGCCCCTGCCCGCTGCCCCAGTCCCCTGTGCCTGGCTGGTGGTGCACAGGGCAGGCTGCCCACGGGGCTGCGGGTCTCCTGTGGGGCCAGCTCCTGAGGAGAGGGCAGAGCCTTCCCTTGGCTCGCCCCGTGGGTGCACGCTCTGTCGGAGACAAGCCCAGGCATGCGTATCCCCAATGCGGGAGGTGGTGTCACACCTTTAGGATGCTGAGGATGCCCCTGCTTCCCTCCTGAGGATCACCATCTGCTGGAAATGGCTGTCGAGGGCTCAGGCCAGGTTTTAAATATCAGTCTCTGTCTTTCCTTTTCTGCTTTCTGTGATCTCAGCAAGCCCCAGAGCCTGAGAAAACAAAGCTGTATGGGTGGAAAATTATCCCTGGCTGCAATCCTGAGAGTTTTAAACAATATCTCTGATTCCTTAGGAGAATAGTGGAAGGGAGAGGCTCCATCTGTGCAGCAGAGCATGGAGCAGGTCATAAAGCACATGGGTAGCCAGGGTCACTGGGCAAAGCCAGGGGAAATGGGCATGAGACATCACTTGTGTTCCTTCCCTCCTTGCTGTTGAAGTTCCCTTTGTGGCACTGGGTCAATTAGCATAGCACATGAAACAGAAAGGTCCTTTCCTGCTCCATCATACCCACACGGGGTTTTTCTGAGAAGCTCTGTCTTTGGCATTATCAGACATGTACTGACTTAACTGGCAATCATTTGTCACCATAAGGTCTTTCTGTAGCTTTTAATGCACTGGCTCCAGAAGGGATCCCCGTGAGACTCAGCTGGTGACCTCAAGCTTTAGAGATCATTTCATTGCCAGAATCTGACTCTTCCCCATAACACACTGCTAAACCACATGCCGTGGATCCCCCGCTAGTCAGCAGCACCACCACTGAGTTCCCCAAGCTCTGTGTGAAGACATTTCTCCAGGTGAAGGTCCTGGCATTTTTTTCTCTCCATTCATATAAACAATTGTGTTCTGAAATTTTCTTCTACTGGCACCCCCATTTGAGGGATCTCATCTAACTTCTTCACTGTGAAGAAAGAGTCCAGCCTGGGAAGCCCCCGGGTGCTTCTGCAGGGAACAACAATTGACAGATTCATCTCACTTCTCTTTACAACTTACCTTCCGTGAGTGCTCCTGTTATACTCCATCGTTTGTTGACTCCAGCCTCTTTGGCAGGCAACCATCTTCTGTGTACTTTAAAAAAAAAAAAAAGTTTGAAAGTTAGTTGTTATGCCTTTAGAAAGTTGTTCCTCAAAAAAGAATTTGGCTCACCTTACTGTGGTTTTACATTTCACTTGCCCAGGTTTACACTCTTTGCTGTTTGCCTTGTTTGGACACGGCTATAGCTTATTCAAAGATATCACTTTACTTCCAACAGGCTCCCATACTTGCTTTTTAAAAGAATTTGCTATAATACTGCTTGAATCTCTTTGGACGGCCACTGTACATTTAGTCGGTGCCTCCAGCGTCGTATTTACATAGTTTCCAACATTTTACTCTTTTGGTTGTTACTTTTAGTTTCTCAATTTCCTCATTTTCTTAGTTTCTTCATTTTAATAGTGTCCTTCTTTTTGCACTATTTTGCACTATTGCTGCAGGTTTTATGCTGCAGGTTTTCCTGTCCAAGACATTGTTATGGTCATCAGAATAAAATTTTGGACTAGGTTTGTTGTCCTGCTTGTGGAGCCATGTAACAGATATACTAAGACTAGGATGGAGAAAGTGTGGGTGGGAATGGCTGGGTGTGAAAGCACCAGAAGACCACCCTAAAGAGGAAATTATGAGAATGGCCTGCACTGATAACCAGGGGCGCAATCAACATCAGGCAGATGCTGAGGAATCTGCGTTTGCATCAGCCCAGGTGGCTGCACTTTGATAAGGCCTGGGTGTAGATGACTCACCAGCAGAAGACTTGCGCTTTGATAGCAGGAGGATGGCAACAAGATACAAGCACATCCCTTACATCTTCCTCCTCCCCAACACCATGATGGCACCTGTAAAGACACCCACAACAAGGAAGCCCAGACAAAGGGCAACAATCCTGCCTGAGGGTGACATAAGCAAGGATCAGAGGCTAAAGATGCTGCCGTGAAAATGGTTGATTCCTAAACAGTACTGAAGACCTGGTCTCACCAGTTTGCTGTAGCCAATTAAGAGGAACCCATGAGATACAGTGAAGACCCATCTGCTAGCACCCCTCATCCTCGGTGCCGCACAACGGTAACCTGGTCAGAGCCCTTTGTGGGTGAGTGTGGGGATGAGTGAAATTGGAAAAGCGGCAATGTGAGAGACTGAGTCAATCTGGTTTAAAATAAAAATCCCCTTCCCCAAGGAATCTAATTACATGAACACCATACGGTGTGCCTGGCCCTGGGGCCAGGTACTGCTGAAGTGGAAGCATGGTCCCCAGTCCGCACCCTGCCAGCATGGCCTCGGAGGGCTTTCCTAGGGCTGGTGCACACCCAGGTTGTGGGGGGCTGAGATGCCAGTGGAACCTCTGCGTATCCATTCTCTGCAAGACCGGCTGGTGACTGGCTGGGTGTATTCCTGGAACTGAGAGGCGTTTGCCCAGCACGCTTGCTTGGGGGCTGAGGAGGTGAAGATGTGCTGTCCAGGCTGACGATGCTGCTTCCAGCAGCTGCTAGGGAGCATGCTCTTGGAGGGTAAGGTTGGATCCCACAAAGGCAGGGCCCTTGTGAAGTCCTGGAGAGTTGCAAAGAGCCACCACAGTGGCTGCCAGCTGGAAATTATGCCACAGAAAGCAATGGCTGGTGCTGTGCAGTGCCCAAACCTGCCTAGACACATGGCGGTCTGTGGAGAGGGGGTCTCCTGAGGGCAGCACAGCCACCGCTGCCGTGGTTCCTCCCTGGCAGGCAGTATTAATTCTGCATCCTAGAGCCCAGGAGTGCTCTCCTTATTCTGTATCCAATACTGCAAGAAGATAATGCTTGAGAGAGGATCCGTGCTGCCGAACACCCCAACTCTGCTGAAACCCAGCGCATCTGTGGCTGGGCAGCCTCCCCCAGGAGAATATCCCTGCTGTCACCCCCAGTGCAGGGAACTGTGGGTGGTAGGGAAAGGGGTTGCACAATGTGTACCACTCTAGCAGAGGTGGTGTGTGTGTCCAAAGCAAGGTGCAGGTGTGGGCGTGAGGGCTTGTGGCCATGACACCCTGCAGGGGAAGAGATCACCCACAAACTCAGGGATGTCCTTCCCCTCCCGCCCCATACCCACTGCATTCCTGCAAGCTGACTCAGGGGTTTGCGATACCACCTATGCCTGCCCAGCAATCGGGGAGGCCTCAGCTCCTCCTCCTGGCACAGCAGGCTGGCAGGACTCTGCCACCCAAGGTCAGAAAGGGGTTTGGGTTTGGGGAAAGTGGGAGGGAGAGGAGTGGGCTCAGGCTTGGAGCGATAGCAGATGCATCGTACAGGACTCATTGCTCCTCTGGGAGGAGAAGGTTCCCCCTCCATACCTGGGCACTGCTCTTCCCACTCACAGCTCCCCCAGGGTTTATCTGCCACCAGGCTTCTGCTGCACTGACCCTCTGGGTGTTGTGCCACTGTGCTGACCTTGGGCTGGCTGGGCACATGGCTGTTGAGACCCGGTACCCCTGCAGCATGATCCCATCTAGGTGTCCAAGGCTCAGCATCCCTCCAGAGCAGGCTCCAAGGAAACCGCAGAAACACCGGGTGGCTGGCACCCAGCAGTTAATGCTCCCTGTCACTTTTCAGTCATGGAGTGGGAAAAGACCAGTGGGTGTAGAAGGGTCCACCCATCCATACTCCAGGTTGAGGTCAGAAAACTTCAGCATCCTCAAATAAAGGACAGGAAGAAAAGTGAGAAAATATTGATAAGGAAAAGAGAAAAGTCATTTCAGGAAATAGAGATCCCTTTCGACAAAAAGAGATGCCCAGAGGTAAGTTCAGGTTAGGGATCAAAGGCGTCTCTGCTGGTGGCAGAGGAGATGAGGTGCGCAGAGAAAGGCATCATAGACTGAAATCCATGTTGGAGACTGGAAATAGCAGATCTGTCCCCAGCTGCCAGGAACCATTTGGGACTGAAACACTGCCTCGAAGCAGGAATTATCTCCAATGAACTACTGGCCTCCCAAGCAGGGCCACAGCACTGATCAAACCGGGTTGGTGGAAACTGGAGCAGAAACTCAGGAGAAGCAACGACTTACTTCCAAGCATGTAACAAAACTCAGTGCCAGACCTTGGTGACAGGGGATTTCTATTTTAAACAAAACTGTCTCAGTCTCTCACACTTCTTGCAGGTCTTTCTCACCCTCACAGCCGCCGCCACCCTGATATGTTTGCACAAGGGGTATGGCCAAGTCTTCAGGCTGAGACACAGAGGATGGGGGTGCCAAGTCAAGTCCTCTCTGCCTGGGATCCTGTCGAGCAGCAGTGACAAACTAGTTTTTGGGCAGGTTTTGGACAGGCGTCAACAGTTATTATGGCAGGATGTTTCACCTCCAAACCTTGCTCACTTTACCCTCCATGAGACTCAGGCTCAGACCTGCTGCTTTTTGTCTGTCTATCCTCATTTTGGGTGTCTTCTTTGGCTGCTGTCTGCTGAAGTGTTGGGATAGGAGGAAGACACAGGGTATCTGCTGATATCATCCTCCTGTTACAAGAGCACAGGTCTCCTGGGCTCAGTGTGAACATGGCATTTCTCAGTGTTTGTCAATGTGCCACTGGTTATTGATACAGGCCATTCACATAATCCCTGATGTTTTTTTCAGATTCTTTCACATTGGGGTGTTTCCATCCATGCTTCAGCCAATTTTACCATTTTGGTTACAGCCTACACTATGCTCCTGCCAAGGTCCTTGCTTTGTGCTCAGCAGCCCTGTGTTCAACCTGGGATCCACTGAAACCCATCTGAGTAGTCTTGCTATTTGATAAAGGAGCATTTGCGTTTCTGCAAGGCTAAAGAAGGCCAGTCTGCACAAAAAGTGGCACATCTAAGAGGGCTAGATTTAGTCCAGGGGTTCGTTGAGTGCCCAGCAAATTGGCAAAAAAAAACTTCAAGTGAGGTTTGGTAGTTTCAGTTGGAGAAGATAGGAGCTGGTTTGACCAGGTGGGATTTTAAGACCTTTTTCAGTGCAATTCTACATTAAAATGTACTTTGAACAATATCCCTCCTTACTTCTTTTGGAAAATACCCTATTAAAACCTTCCAGCTGCTTTCCGTAATACCTTGTTTCTAAATCCAGCACACTTGGTGCAATCTGCTGCTGCCCTGTCCCAGTGAAGGCAGAGCCCCGTATGCCCCATGTAAAGGGAAAGGACATCCTCACATGCAGCTTTTCGCACAGGTGTCTCACCAGTTGATGCCACTCTCAGCTGGCAGGAGTGTCCTTGCACCGCCTGGCAGCGTTACCACCCGCCTGGCAGCCTGCCCTCCACCAGCCCCGGTGCCTGGCACAGCACTAGCTCAAATACCTGCCTGCAGCAGCTTATCTGCCAGCCTGCAGCGAGTGCTGGGAGCAGGGATATGGCCCTAGATATTCCCACATTTCATGGGTTTTCTATGCCCACAGCCATGAGCTTGCAGGAGCCCAAGAACGCAGGGCAGGTACACCCTGGCTGTGACCCACCATCTCCACTTCCCACTCCCTTCTTTAGGGTCTCACTCAGGACCCTGCAGATAAAGTGATGTCAGGTCCTGAGGTGCTGGAAATCCTCTGGTGCTTTGCCACATATGATGTTTATGGGGTATCGCCTTTTGCATCTCTCGCTCTCTTCCTCTGCTTTTGCTGTCTGCTGGCAGCCCCAGGATTGCTCCCATACAATGAGATCAGAGAAAATGTTTTATTTTCCGAGTGTCCCAGCAAGGAGGGAGAGACCTGCCGGGCCGGGTAGGACCTTGTCTTGCCCCGCTGTGCTCGTCTGCAAGGTCGTGATTAGGACTACAGAATTAAGACACCCATGTAGGGCCAAGGGGACATCTGCCCAAAGTGCGAAGAGTCCTCAGGAGCGCGCTGAGATTGTGGCCAGTCCTGGACCTCTGCTTTTCATCATGTAGTTCAGCCTTTCACCTCTCCTTGCTGGGGTAATTGCAGCCAGGTAGCTGGTGACACGAAACACCAACATCCTCCTCCTGTGGACCATGATGTGTAACTCCTCTGCAGTTTGGAGATGGAGATGTCAGGTGTTTTAGCGAAAAGAAACAGCACCTCTACTTTTGGGCCAATGGGCCTAAAGCTGCCCAGCGCCAGTGACCGGGATCCCCACGGGAGACATGCCTGCGGCATACTGCCCTTCAGCCTGAACTTGCCCTCTCTGCCTGTACAGCACCTAGCAGGAACCACCCGCTCTGTAAGTGCTCCCCAGCAGACAGTAGAAGTCAAAGCACGTCCCAGGGATTCTCTCCCCCTTGTCCCGATGTGCTTGCAGCATGCCACTGCTACATTTGGTGTACGCCCAGTCTGGGGGCTCCAGGATCCCATGGCCTGGAGCTGTGGCCTTGAGGAGCCCAGCTCCGCGCTGCTCACAAGGATGTAGGGTCAGGCCTGGCTCTGTTCCCAGGTGGTGCATCTGCCTCGGTGGAGCAGGCAGGGAAGCTCCCAGCATGAAGACCAGGACATGGCAGGCAGCAGGCTGTGCCCATGACCACGCTGTCAGGGAGAGGGACAGAGGGGCGAGCAGTCTGCCTCAGGCACAAGCCCCATACAGCCCCAATAGTTCAATAGCTTCTCCCAGGAGACAGCAGCCCAAATCCTGGCAGACTTGTGCCAAAATTCCCCAGGAAGCAGCTGGTAGGTGAAGGGATAAAAACACTGAACGCACTGGCTTTCAGGGGATTTAACTGAAGGACTTTTTGGTTGGACTCAGTGATCTGAAAGGTCTTTTCCAACCTGATTCTATGATCTGCCAGCTAAGCGGTGCCTTACCAGCTCATCAGCAGTTGCCCAAAGCTGTGAGTAGCAAAAAGATATCCCCCACCTACAGTCATGAGTGCCAATGGCACCAGGCTGCAATTACTGCTGCATCACCACCTCCTCAGCGCTCATGAGCCAGCTGGCCTCACATCACTTGTCGAGCTGCCACACCTGGGAGATACCAGCAAGATACGACTGTGTCACCTGGTGACTCAGGGCCACTGGCTTCAGTGTGGAGCTGGAGCTACTGACCTGAATCCAAGGGAGAACAGCTTGCAAGATGCTGGCGCCTGCCTTACTGCAGCATTGAGAAGCTCCAGCCTTTTGTGGGCTGCTGGCTGGCGGCCATGTGGGTCAGCATCTCAGTGCTGAGCAACTCACCGCATGGGACTGAGTCACAAGGAGAGCGGGGAAAACTGCACAGGGAGCCTGGGGTTTTCTCCATCACTGGGGAAAGGACAACCTCTCCCTCTTGCTGGCCAGCTGCCACAGCTGTGGCTGACACCTCTGACCTACAGGCAGCAGGGCTTGGAGCCTCGGATGGACAGTGCCAGCAGCCCCAGGAATCCTACTTGCACCTCTGCGCTCGTGGATGGCCTCGCTGATGCTGCAGGTGTTGGGGTAGAGCAGCTATGACATCGCCGGAGCCCGTCACACCCAGCGTGGCTGCAACATGGGCATCCGAAGCTGCAGGGATAACAGGCTTGGTAGGGAGGCTTTTCCCTCCCTGTGTCATCCATCATCCTCCAAGCATCCCAGGCAGTACCACAGCCCTGGAAAACAGAACTTGTATGGCAAAGGCTTAGGACATTCCCTTCCTGTGCTCTGCCCTCTCCTGAGCCTGGTCTGTAGAAACCTTCAGAGTGTGTGGTACTGTCTGTGTGCATCTCTGGGATCTCCAGAGGGGTCCTGCCCGCCCCGTCATCAGGCCAGGCCTGGCCACACATCATCAACACAACCCCAGCACCACAGTGCCCAGCACTCTGCAGTGGGCACCAGCGCCAACCCCGCACAGCAGGGCACAGACAGATGCCTGCCTCTGCCAATGAGTTCCTACCTCCCGCGACCCTGGGCACAATGTTCTCCTCAACTTCCTTGGCCACGGCAACGAGAGTTGAGACCAGCCATGAGGCACCCCGGGTCCTTGGGGTCTTGGTGTGGCCCTGACCATATGTGGCTCCAGCAAAGGCTCCTTTGGCTCCAGACAGTGGGTCTGTCAGGAGGGGGGTTCCGTCTGGCAGGGCATGGGCATAGCCCACCCAGATGTATGGACAGGCTGTGGGCAGCAGCCCTGGGGACACAGCCACGCCCCATGACCAGTCTGCTGTGATGGTGGCCTAGGTGGGGGCAGCGCAGAGAGCCCCCAGCCCTGCTGGGGTTTGGAGAAGGGAGGGCAGTTGCAGGGGGCTTGGGCACAGGGTCCTCAGCCCTCATTTGCATGTGCACAGAGCGGGGAATTTCCCCATTTTTTTCCATCCACAAGCAGCTGAACTTTCTGTGCAGTGACCTTCGTCCCCACCCAGGGTGGGGCACCCACGGCAGCTGCCAAATGTGACAGCAGTGCCCTTCTCCCCACCGGCCAGCTGGGGACCAGTCCCTCTGTGGGGGGGGACAGCAGCACAGCTGTGGGGCAGCTGGGGAGGCAGGGATGAGGGGTCTGGGCTCTGCACCCAGCACACATGCATTGCTGGCTCGGTGCACCACAAGCAGGCAAACCACCCCTGCCAGCCCCCCCAGCACGTCCCCAGGGAGGGCAGGGCTCCCCAGTCCTGAGCCATCCCCGGGCATCGGTGGGGTCGGTGCCCAGGCGGTCGCTGCTGCCTACCCACAGCCCCAGTTGCTGACACCGCGTCCCGCAGGAAGGGGCGAGTGGTGACAGAGGCTCTGAGGTGTCTGATGGCAGATGTCACACGGATGGACAGCTCTGGGGGTGCTCAGCACCTCACAGCATCAGGCCCTGGCTGCCATGGCAGGTGCTGCCCGTGGATGCAGAAAGGGCAGCACCTGGTCAGGGTGGTGAGGGCAAGCTGCCGTGTTGGAAGGCAAGCTGGGGCAGGGACCAGGAAAGGCCGCTCAGATCAAGTCTGGATGTGGGGTGGGGCGGGGGGGTCTCTGAATGGCACCCCTGCAGTGTGCGAACCTGTGGCCATCCCCCCCGCAGGAGTTCACAGCCCTGCCAGGCTGTCTAGAGGAGGCAGCCCCTGTGGACAGGGCTGCCTGTGTGTGAGGTCCCCCTGGGTGCACCACAGCCTCTCACAAAACTCCCAGCCCATCTGTGCCCAGTGCTGGGCACAGACCCCCTCCTGCAGGGTTGTGATGCTGGACCACCCTGCTGCCAGCCTTGAAGCCCAGCAGCCCTCAGAGGGTCCATTGCCCCTGCCCAGGGGCGCCTATCATCCTGAAGAGTGCACTCGAGCACAGACCGCCTGTGCCAGCTCCTCCTCACTGCTCTCCAAGGAGAGACAAACCACAATATTCCCGGGAAGCGCAAATCACCCTGACTTTTGCTCCAAGACCTTGAATGGTTGAGGCGGAGCATGGACGGAGGCCAGCGCTGTGCCTCACTCAGGACTGCTAGGCATCTGTCCTTCTGCAGGCAGGTTATTTTCCACCGGTGTTTCCCCAGCACTCATGTTTTGGCAGGCAGGTGGGTTGCAGTCGCAGGTCACCCAATCTGCCTCTCCCTCTGCCGACACAAGTAGGGATGGCAGCTCCGACCCAAGTCACCCAGCACAGGCTCTCTGTCCTCAAAGCTCCCCCAAACTGTTATCCTGCTCATATGGAGCCCCAGCTGTGCTCTACACCCAGCTGGGTTTTAATCTGCACAGCCACCCGAGGAGTTGAGATTCACTGAGAACCATCAGGGACGTAAAGCACCCTGAAAATTATCCTAGGAAACGGGGGGTGAGAAGCACGTAACCCTGCAGCATGGTGGTTTTCATCAGTGCTCCTGCTGATGTCCCCCAGGACTTAGAGGGGATGCTGCAATAGTCCCCATGCAACTGTCACCCCAAATACAAGCTCTGCACAGCTCTGAAGCCCCCAGCCGCAGTGTGTGACAGCCAGAGCGGGGGGGCACAGCAGAGAGGGAGCGTGAGGTTCACCTCAAAGCAGGGAAAAACGGGGGAGTCGTTACTGGAGGGGCAGAATTGAGGGGCTCAATTCATCCAGAGGGACTGAACTGAGGTGAATGGACAAACCAAATACCTCAGCCCCAAAAAACAAGGCAGCTGATTTGAAGATGGTTTATTTTCTACATTAAACTTAGGAGTGTTTTTGCTCTGAGTCGCATTTTTGCATTTGTGAGTTCTTGTGCGCTTATGGGGAACTTGGGGGTGAATCACCAAGTGGGCTCTGACAAAGGGACTGAGCTCGGGGCCTCTCCAAATGGTCTCTCACTGCTTCCAGACCATCGCTCATTTTATTCCATGGGAAAACACTGCTTTGCCCTAAGCTGAACTTGCCTTGGGTTCTCAGTTCCTCCCCCGAGCACAACGTGACCGCCCCATTGCAAACAGAAATGCAGCCCATGCTCACATGAGCTGATAACGCTTTCCCCGGCAGACACGGCTGTGTCCGGCACTGCAGTGCTGACCCACGGAGACCCCAGACGTCCCCGCGGCGGCCCCTGTGAGGAAGCCCTGGGAACTTGCTTCCTGCTCTGGCTCAAGGAAAATCCCACCGTCATTTTGGTTTCCCCGCTGCAAAATGGGGTTGAGTGTTCACCACTTCACGTCGTGCTTTAAGCTAGTGACTACTGGGAAAGCTGCCCATGGGGAACGGAGCCAGAGTCCCACAGGAGGCCGGGAAGGCCACGGGCTGTGGGTTTGCTCCAGCAGTGCCAGCTGCATCGAGCTCTGCGCAAAGTGGCCATGGTTGGATGGGAGAGGCTTTTCACAGGGAGGAGGAGTGGGAGCAGGGGAGGGGGAGCCGCAGGCTCCAAAGCCTTTCATGGCTCCTGTGTACAGCTGGCTGGCACCATGGTGTGCTGGGAACAGCTGCTCAAACATCGCAGGCTGCTTCACCCCAACAACCCCCGACTTCTGGGCTGAACTGTTGCATACCATCCCTGCAGGAGACAGCAGCTTGCAGCATCAAAAAGCGCTGAGTGAGGCAGCACCCCAGGAGTTAATTTTGAGACACAGGAGCTGGGCTGGGCACAGGTGCCGGGCTGATCTCAGCTACCGGACAGGACGGGGGAAGAAACAGTCACTGGGGAGTTTCCTCATCCTGTCCCAGGGCATAAAAATCACACAGGAGCACCTCCATTCAGGACAAGGGGTCAGAGCCGTGGTGGGGAGGCCCGTGTCCGCCTCCAGCAGCCCTGCCTTCAGAGCAGGAGCTGCCTGAGCACCGGCTTTGCCTGCACCAGCAGTCCGTGTTTACCATGTCCCCTCCCTGCCCTCTCGCACCTTTCGAAGGCACCACGCAGATCGCTTGAACAGCACAGGGCAAACAGGCGTGTACCAGCCCTGTTACTGCTTTGCTCCCTGGCAGCCTCGACTGTTTGGTGGAAACAAGAAGGAGCCATTTTCCTTCTCTCATGGGGTGTCTGGGCGTTGTCAGCCCCAAGCCCCTCTAGCAACATGGACATATGAGGTGCCACAGGGTGAGGGGCAGCTCTCCCTGCCATATCTGCAAGGCAGCCAGGGCAGATCCACTTCTGCTATGTGCCATCAGAGGTGGCTTGAGGTAGCCCTGAGGAGCTCATGAAAGCTCGCCAGAAGGCAAGCTGAAGCCTCAGGGGGTTTGTGGCATTTATATTGATTTAAGAAAAAGAGAGTTTTTGTCAATGGAGAAAAATCAGGAGTAAAATTGAGTCTGAGCATGCTGGCTTTTTGGTCACTTCAGGCTGTTTGTAGTCACAGGGGGCTCTTGCCCACTTCCAGGGCTCTGGAAGAGCTGAGCTATGCTGGGTCTAAACTCACTGTTGGAGTCTGATGGGGGACGTGCTTCTGCCAAGAGCAGGGGCTGAGGGGGATGGCTTTGGCATCTCCAAGCACCCTTGGCGAGGATGACGGTGAGGATGCTCTGTAACACAACAGCTCAGCAGAGCAGCGCACAGACCTGCCAAGCTGGAGGTGCAGAGCAGCAGGAGCGGGGCCATGTGGAGAGGAGTGGAGTTGCTGGAGGTCATGGACCTTGGCCTCAGGGCCAAGGTGCTGGGGCTGTCAGGGCAGCTTGTCCCTCCCACCCTGCCTGTAAACTCAGCTCAGCATCACCATGCTGTCATCTCCTAGCAAAAATGCCCCTCATCCCACACAGAGTGTCCCGTGTCCCCTCAGATGACCACCCACCCAACTGTCCATCTCAGCACATGGCACTATGCTTTCTTATTGCTGCCCAGACTTTCAAGCTTCCTCCCTCTCAGCCATGCCCCTGTGCGTGGATCAGAATAAATTGCATGGGGCAATTCTCCTTCTCCCCAGCAATCACAAGGCTGGGGAACGGTGTCATATTTGACACGGGTCTGGTCACAGCTCACCCCGCTGGGCTGCTTCATGGGGGTGATGCTGGAGCATGAGCAGGAGGACATTGGTTTTCCTGCAGAGGCAAGAAGGCAGTCAGAGAGACTCATCGACTGACATGGGGGGTCCCAGCTGGCACAGGCGCAGACTTGTCCAAAACTTGGGGAGTTGAATGAAATATCTGGAAGAGGGGACTTTGGAAGAAACCTCTCCTGGGTCACAGTGGAAAGCTTTGACTCTGATAAAGTACCTCCAAGGAGACGTCTGCAAAACCCAGACACACTCATCTCCCGAGAAACAGTCTCGACCCGTCTGTGAATCTGGGCTGGAGAAGATGAATGTGCAGTTCCCAAATAGTCTCTGGGGCTGTTTTCTGGCCCCCAGTCTGGGGACAGCCAGGGACCCACGCTGCCTGGGAGCTCCTGGATGGAGAGAGGGAAGGAAGAGCAGCATCTCGGAGAGGCTGCTTGGGCAGCAATTCCCTGGGTGAGAGAGCCTGCCCGAGGTCATTCCCATGCCACCAAAGTGTCACCTTGCCCCAGTGAACTCTGCTGTTGTCTCCAGGCAGCTCCATGACACACCCATCCATTGTGCAACGGCCATAAAATGAAACTAAAAATAGCTCCCTCTTTTCACAGGAAAACACCTGGCTGCCTTGTGCGGGCCGGGAGGGTGCCGGCTGCCAGCACCCTGCCGGGAGCTGTGTCCCTCCTGGCAGGTGAGGAGCGTGCTGAGAGCTCCCTCCTCCGAGCTGATGGGGGCACTGAGGAGAGACTGCATCCTCCTTCTCTGTGCTCCTGCCCCAAGCCCTGCCTTGCCTCCGCTTGCCCCTTGCTCAGCTCCATCACCAGGCAGCGCGGTTTTCCTCTGAGCCTCGCCGAAGTGCAATAGCATCAGTCCCTGAGCCTCCGGTGGGGACTGATGCCACCAAATGTCCCACGTGGCCTTTGCAGAGGGAGCTGGGATTGGCACTGGGGGTTCACTGGGGCGCAAGTTCGTGTTGTCTGTCTTCCAGTTACCCAGGCTTAATTAAAATGCTGACAGTGCTCGGCTGGCCAGGTTGCCCATGCTCTGCTGGCATCCGCACGTCTGAGCACAGCACTGTGCCCCCATGCAAACTGGGCATAGTTCAGCTCGTTCTGGGGTTTCTTCTCCACTAAGGAGAACACTTGGCTCATTTTAGGTATGGGATGGTGGGCCAAGGCCGGAGCAGTCACAAACCCTGGGGTGGGTCCCCTGTTCACATATTCCCTTATGTTCTTGGAGCTGGAGCACCTGAAGCAATTGGCAGCCCGCAGCAGTCCTGTGTGATCCTCACGCTGTCACTGAGCTCAGGCTGAGCCAGTCTTCCTTTGCAGTAGGTAGGATCCACTAGCATCGGGCCAGCAATCACCTCAAGGTGCCTGTCCCTCTGCCCCCAGGCAAGACCTCAGGCATTGCCACTGTCTGCTCCTGTAGAACCCAGCAAGAGCTGAAATCCTCCTTCCCCTTTCACAGAATCACAGAATAGAATGCCCTGACCTGGAAGGGACCCACAAGGATCGCTGAGTCCAACTCCTGACCTTGCACAGGACAACCCCAAATTCACACTGTGCCTCTGAGGGCGTTGTCCAAGTGCTTCTTGACTATCACCAGGCTTGGTGCTGAGACGGCCTATTTGGAAATATCCAAATGATGCTCAAAAATCGCAGCATTATTGAGAGTCAACGAGCAGCACCTGGCTGTGGGAGAAGTAATGTGAGAAAGGAGACCAGCCAGGCACAGCTGCCGGCTTTTGCCTGCAGGGCCCTGGGCAAGGCTCTGGGATTTCAAGCAGAAGCACCGGGTTGCTGGTGTGCCTCCGATTTGTGTGGCCTTTGCTGGTCAGCACTGTCTCGTGCAATGGAGGAATGGCTCCAGTGGCTTGCACTTGGGAGAACCAAATGATCTGGGGGCAGAGACTCCTCTTGCTTCACCCTGGAGGGGTGTGGGACAACAGCAGTCTCCACCAGCCCAGCTGTGGTGGCTGAGCACCAAAGGCCAGCTGAGTAAAATGTGATTTTGAGTGGAGCAGGAGCATCTCGCAGCTGAAACCCATGTCAGCAAATGTCCTGCTAGCTGTGGTCACATGTTTACCTGGAAGGGGCAGCCTCTGAACTCTGGGACTCAGTTTCCCTGCTCTGGCTCCAGTGGCATTGGCTTTCCCAGCTCCCAGTGATGCAGCAAGAGGCCCATGTTCCCCTCGGTGCTCCGCGATATCAGCCCAGAGGCCCTTCTGGCTCAGGGAAGAGCGGGCACAGTGCCAGACGGAGGCGGCGGTGGGGTCCCAGCTAGGGGGAAGCTGGTGTTTGCTGGTCACAACGGGGCGAAGTGCCTCAGCCCTGCCCCATGCAGGAGAGGGGCAGACTCTTTGAGCCCCCCAGGTCTAGGGTAGCCCCGCGGCATCAAGCCTGGTGTGCATCCCCATGGGCTGCCTACGTGCCATGGGGCGTGTCCCCAGAGGGGACTGCGCACCCTCCAGTCCCACAGCCATGGGGAAGAGGTAACAGCGCAGGGTGGAATAACAGGTAGGGGAACAGGAGACTGGACAGAGAAGAGGTGATGGTATGGGGAGAAGCCTTAGGTACAGGGGATCAGGGACCTCAGTTCTGTTCAAACCCCTGTCCCGGGGGGGAATTCAGTAGGAAAAGCAACAACAAACCTTGGGACAACTGGACCAGCAGATCTGATGTCCTGATGTGGTGAGGAGCTTTGCCTGGGGCCAGCCAGTCCTTCCACTTGCCCTCCAGCCCCGGGGAGGCGGTCGGGCTGTTTGAGGTTATCCTGAGTCCAGGCTGAGTGTGGCAGGGGATGGGACACTCGGTGCCCAGTGCTGGGCCTGGGGCCTCCTTAGGGCTGCCTGCTTGGGGCGGGATCTTGAGCAGGAAGAGCTGAGCTCAGCAGCCCATCCCCAGTGTCAAGCTGTGGGTGTCCTTCATCTGGCTTGTTCTGGGGGGGACACTGGGGGATGTTGTGGGGATGTCAGGCGGGATGCTGGGGGGGGCTGTTGGGGGTTGTCGGGGGGATGCTGAGCAGCCTGGCCTGGGCACTGGCACATCTCTGCAGAGCTTGGCAGCCTCCCCGGGAGTGGGGGGGTGACCAGCAGAGGGCCTGGCTCTGCCGCTCCCCAGCGCTGCTTTTATTGTGCCCAGAGCTCTCCGGAGAGCCCAGAGCAGCGGCCGGAGCCGGACAGACCGGCTGCTCCTCTGGATTGCTCCCTCGCTGCCTGCAGCCCCGGGGTCCCTGAGCTCGGGGCTGCTCTGTCTTCCACCACACGCTTTCTCTGGAGGGTGCAGAGGGGACCATGCCTTTGCCACCATTGCTTGTCCTCCTGCTGCTGATGCTGCTGGTGCCGGGAGCTGCGGCGATGCAAGGCAGGGCTGGGCAGCCTGGGGAAGGCAGCGCCCACCATGCCCAGGGTGCAGATGGAGGTAGGACTCTGCTGACTATTTCCCGGGACAGTCCAGAGGTCCAGGTGATGAAGGAGAGGCTGCGCCGGGGGACAGAGGATGACTCCAAGTCGGTGCAGCAGTACGTGCCAGGGGTGCGTGTGGAGTTTCCGCGGCCCCTCAACTCTGCCAACTTGCACCCAACCAAGGCCCTGCTGCCATCCAGCACAGACCCATCTGAGCAGCAACAAGGGGTCCCCACGGATGGGGAGGGGGCAGAGCCTCGAGCCAACCTCACCACCGTATCCGACAAACGGTTGCAAATCCAGAACCCCTTGTACCCAGTGACGGAGAACTCCTATAGCGCCTATGCCGTGATGTTCCTTTCGCTCATCGTCTTCGCAGTGGGCATCATCGGAAACCTCTCTGTGATGTGCATTGTGTGGCACAACTACTACATGAAGAGTGCCTGGAACTCCATCCTAGCCAGCCTGGCTTTCTGGGACTTCCTCATCCTCTTCTTCTGCCTGCCTGTAGTCATCTTCAATGAGATCACCAAGAAGAGGCTGCTGGGGGATGTGTCCTGCCGCATCGTGCCCTTCATGGAGGTAAGGGGTTTCACAGGGCCCTGGAGGGCTCAAGGACTCATCTCCTCCCTGCTCCCTTGCTTTGGGGACATTCCATGCTGCCCATGGCCTGGTGAAGGGTTGTGTGCCCCAGAGACCCCCATCGTGGGGCGCAGCAAGGAGCCGAGAGACAGTCCCAATATTGACCTTCCCTTTGCCTCTGCCCTGGGCCATTCCTCAGGCTCTGCAGCCAGCAACAATGCTGCCAGGGCTGGGAAAAGCCTGTGAAACCCTCCTTTGTCCAGGCAGCATGGGGACTTCTGTCTGCGGGGTCCTGCTGTCTGTCTGTCTGTCCCTGTCCCAGCCTGACACCCCCCAGCCTGTGGGCTTAGCCAGCCCAGCACTGGCCATGGTGGGCTGCTGAGGCTGGCCCCAGGGTAGGGGGCTGCAGGTGGGGAAGCACTGAGCAGCACTGGGGTGGGAGAGCCCTGGGATTACATTTGGGAACCTGACAACTTTGCTTGTCCTCCAGCCTCAAGCGTGAGGGGTTGGCCACATTCAGGGTGAGCTGGGGACCCACTGAGAAGGCTACAGGGACTGCGGTGACAGGGGAAGGCAGAATGAGCAAAAACAAGCCAGATGGCATGGTTTTGCATGGTCCTGCTCTTGCATTGAAAACAAACACATGCTGTGGGGCATCTCCCATCCCGCAGGGACAGCTGGCTTCAGGCTGCTCCCCTCTGCCCACGTGTGACAGACAGACCCAGCCTGCTTGTGCATGTTCTCTGGGGCTCCAAAGCTCACTTTATCAAAGAAGGGTGCAAATGCAAGGTTGGAAGGCAGAAAGACAGTGTCAGGTCCCTAAAGACCCTCTCAGGCTTGGTCAGGCCAGATGGGGTTCAAACCCTGCCCATCCCACTGAGCGCCTACTCCCATGGTCAGTGCCCCTGACGCAACATACAAAAACCAGCCCCATGCAGAGGGTCCAGGGCTGCTGCCGTCGCTCTCCCCAAACCTGATCAGGTTGTGTGGGACCACTGACACCCCTCAGCACCCATGCCCAGGCCAGCCCTGCCCCTCCCGGGGCTATCGTGCTGACTTGGGACCTGGCCATCTGTCATTGCCAGACCTGTCTGTGCCCATCACCGGGACTCAAGCCTGCTCAGAGAAATAATGGCTGGAGCAGACAGAGAGCAGGCCTTGGCATTCAGACGGGTAAAGCTCGTGGCTGTAGGGGCCTCAGTTATTACAGGCAAAGAAATGGTCCCAAGATATTGACATGTCCCATCACAGTCCCCTCCCCAACAACCCCCTCCCTGGTCCAGATTCTGCTGGGACCCAGAGGGTGCTCGGGTGCAGGACCTGGCTGCACCCAGCTCCCTGGACAGCTGGATTATCCTCTCCTGCTTCACCCAACAGCAGCTGCAGGTTGGGGCGACTCCAGCACAGGCTTGGGGTGGGGGGGCCTGCATGGGCTGGCACAGCCCCTGCTGCCACCACTGCCACCAGTAGTCCCACCCTGTCCTGCTGCTCCGTCCCCCGCTAGCGTTGCCAGTCAGCTCCGGGCGTCAGTGATTTTGCACAGGGTCTGCAGAGGCACGGGGGTCCCTGGACGTTCATGGATGGCTTGGCTGTGCACGCCCCCAGCTGCGGACCCCAGCAATGCCACTGGGTCCTTTGGGTGCAGGCCTGGGGTGATGGACCTGCACCGTTGGTATCCTGCCAGGCACAGCCCTAAACCTGGGCTAAACCTGCGCCCAGCACAATGAAATGGTGGTTGCTAGAGATGGGCAGCCCCACCTTTCCAATGGTCTCCCCTGCTCAGCAAGCAGGAGCTGCTCATTTCTGGAAGTATCCCACCCCAGCCTCCTACTAAATGAACTGTTTGCCCCATCCCTATCCTGCACCCCAGGCCCCTGACGTCGCAGCCAGGCAGAAGGACCAGGAGAGGGGCAGGCATGTGGACCCACAATTGCCCAGGCAGGCAGGCTCAGCACCCGGCTGAGGACAGGAAGGAAAGGGTGATGTCCCCAAACCAGATGCCTTCCTGAGGAGGGTCTGCCATGCCCCGTCTCTTTGCTGCCCATGGGCTCCCTGGCCATGTCCCTGCGAGGGATCCCTGGGGGTGGCACCTCCAAGTGCAGCGATCCAGCAGCACCGGGGTACCGCTGGGACAGCTTGGTGCCCAGAGGAAGCAGGAAGGATGACAGGGTGTTGGGGCTGCTGAAGGGTGGTCGTGGCCCGGCCCTGGGGAGGCTTGGCCCTGGTGCTGTCCCCCCAGGAGGCTATTCCTGCTCTGCCACCCCAGCTGCCAGTCCTGCCCTGCCCTCCTGCCTCTGGGCCCCAGAGCAAGGGCAGAAAGGGGCTTCAGGGCTCCTCTGATCACCTGGGACCCAGCACCAGGGACACTTCAGCCTGGGTGGGAGGGCACGGCCAGGCCAAAGCTAAACCCCCAGCAGAGTCAGCCATGAGAGGGGAATCAGGCTGCAGCCCAGCAGTTCATGTCCAGCCTTTCTGTATGGACTGTGCAAGCATTTCAGGCTGCTGGGTGAACTCTGTAAGGAGCAAATCTTCTGTCCTCCACCTTGTGGCTACTCAAATGCTCAGGCAGGGGGCTTGAAGCCAGGTTTTTGGAGCAGAGCTGGTTACATGGGCTCCTGGTGACAGGCAGTGTGCAGGGCTGTGCCTGGGGTGGGCACTGGTACCAGCTGCATCCCTGCCAGGACACTGGGGAAGGATGCACTGCCACATCTGAATTACACACCAGCACCAAGGGGAGCCGGAGAGACAGAAGAGCCTGTGTGAGGGTGTAGGGGAGGAGAGCGAGCAGCCTTGCTGGGCAGTGGCGCTGGGTGCAGGATGGTGACGCTGGGCTAGTGCCCTGAGGCTGTGTCTATGGGGCTGCTCCTGTGCATAACTGAATGGTGATGCTGGGTGCTTGGCATCAGCGCTGGTCTTGAGCTCCTGTGCTCTGCAACACTGAAGGGGCCAACCCAGGACCACTGGGAAAGGCTTGGAGGGGGGGGAGGCAGTGCCAGACCTGTTTATGGGTGCTGCCCAGGCACCATGCAGACCCCTGGGAGGATCCTTGGGTGCTGGGAAGGTCCTTCAGTACAGGGGCATGTTTGATGGCTTCGTGAGGCAAGGAATGGCCACAGCTCTGGGGAGCACCAGCAGTGACTCTGCCATTTTCCTGGCCGAGGGCTGCAGAATTTGGCTCTGAGCAAAGCTGCAGCTCTGGGGCTGGGACTGAGAATGCTGAGGGTGACCCTCCGTGCCTTGCCAGCGCTCCCAGAGCACTGTGATTCCTCTGCCTTCTTTTGGCCCCTTCCCTTTGGCAAATGGGGTGTTTTTCCTGCCATCCTCAATGCAGCGGAAATTGCCCCAGGCTGATTTGTGACAATGGCGCCTTCAACTCTTTTGGCCTGCCCGGGAAGCAAGCAGCAGCTCTGCAGAGCAGGGCAGGGACAGCCAGCCTGGGGCAGCTGGGGGGGGCCTTGTGGATCCTGGGAGAGTGCTCATGGGTGTGATGGTCCCCATTTTTCCTCTCCAAGATCAATCCAAAGTAGAGGAAGAGCCTGAGGGACAATCCTATTCCCATCCTGGCTGGACAGACAGACATCCAGCAAAGCCTCTGCCTTCTGCAGAAAAGGGAGCTGGGCAGGGACAAACTGGTCAAGGGACGTTTTCATCCCCTGCCCTTTCAGGAATCACAGAAAAGTGTCTCCAACCCTGGGATGCAGCCACAGGCTGTAACCCCTCTAAAACCTTGGAGGAAGGGTCTTGGGCTGCAATCTTGGTTAAGCAGGGGTTTTCCACTAGCCTGGTAAAGACCCCTTTGATGTCCCTGCAGCAAGGCCCCCTTGTTCTGCCTCCCCTCTCGCCAGGTGTCATCGCTGGGAGTCACCACCTTCAGCCTCTGTGCTCTGGGCATCGACAGGTTCCACGCAGCCACCAGCCCCCAGGCCAGCGCCCGGCCCATCGAGCAGTGCCAGTCCATCATCGCCAAGCTGGCCGTCATCTGGGTGGGCTCCATGATGCTGTCAGTGCCGGAGATCCTGCTCTGGCAGCTGGCACAGGACACATCACCCGTGTCTGGTGTGGTGACGGAGTATTGCACCATGAAGCCCTCGTCCAACCTGCCTGAGTCCGTCTACTCGCTGGTGCTCACCTACCAAAATGCTCGGATGTGGTGGTACTTCGGTTGCTACTTCTGCTTGCCCATCCTCTTCACCGTGAGCTGCCAGCTGGTGACCCGGAGGATCAGCGGTACCGAGAAGAAGACCGAGTGCCGAGGTACCAAGCACAGCCAGTGCGAGAGTCACTTGAACTGCACCATCATCGGGCTGACCATCATCTACGGGCTCTGCACCACACCTGAGAATGTCTGCAACATCGTGGTGGCCTACATGTCCCCCGACATGTCCAAGCAGACCTTGGACCTGCTCAACCTCATCAACCAGTTCTTCCTGTTCTTCAAGTGCTCGGTGACACCTGTCCTGCTCCTGTGCCTCTGCAGACCCCTGGGCCAGGCCTTCATGGACTGCTGCTGCTGCTGCTGTGAGGGCTGCAGCCCCGACACTGCCTCCAGCGAGGGCAGTGCTGACAGCAAGCTCAAAACGGAGATGTCCTCCTCCATCTTCTTTGACAAGCCCCGGGAGTCCCCTCCACCCCTCCTGGCCCTTGGCACGCCTTGCTAAATGCCACCGGGGAGCTGTAGAGATCGATCCACCACCTCCTCCCAAGACCAAACATTGTTTTGCCACTAGTGCTCATGTCTGGATGTGGAGCAAGCAGAAGAGACAGCTCAGGGGGTTGCAATATGGGCTTCAAACCCCACGTCAGGCAAGTGGGTCTTGAAAGCCCAGTCCCTGTGGCTACATTGGCAGCCTTCTTGCCTCTGCCCAAAGGCCAGCAGGACATCAGCACCCTCCCGTCCCGGCTGACTGGCCAGGCTCAGAGGGGTTGCTGCTCTGGAGATGGAGTTGTGCCAGAAAGGTCCCATCTGAAACTATGGAGGGTTTCCGTGGTGGCTTGCCAAGGACGTAGCAAACACAAACTGCCCCTGTCCTGTCCCATTCCCTCCTGCCAGCCCCCTCCACAGTAGGAGAAGGTCCCAGCGACTCTATCCTGTTGGATCCAAGCAGTGCCCTGTAAGAGCTCAATAAACCAGTAACTTAGAGCACGTTGCGCTTGCAGCCATCCGGCATCACTGAGCAGAGCCCCGGGGAGCCAGCACTTGGGTCTTGGATGGCTCTTCCCTAAAACCTGGGGTCTCTGGGGTAGGCATGGGTAGCTGGGGGAGGGCAGGAAAGCAACTGTGCCAGGTCAGGCAGCACCTAAAGGCAATGGGGAAAGGCTCCCCTCCCTTGGGGGTGATGCTGAGCAAGCTGGTGCCATGCCAGCCCCTGGGAAGGTCCCCTCCAAAGCACCAGGCTTGGGGTGGTTTGTACGGCCTCAAACTGGTTCCAGTAAAGCCCAGATAGCCCAGTACTGGGCTGAGGTGCTCTGTGGCCTGCAAGGCAGCCAATTCCTCACCTGCACTGTGCAGGACCAAGGTGCTGCTCTGCAGTGCCGGGGTAGGGGCCATGCAGGACCACCACCCCCAGCATCCTTTGGGGAACCAAGGGGCTGAGCACATCTCATCCCAACAGCCCTGTGCAGGGCTCCTGGCCTTCAAGTACCCGCCCAGTGCAGGAACAAAACTGTCCCAGAATGGTGGTTTGAGGGCATCAGGGTTTCCAAGCCCCACATCCATCCCCTGCCCAAAGCTCCTGCACCTGGCGGGGCTTTGGGGAGCAGCCCGGGCAGTGGGATCTAGCTGAGGACAGGCTGGCCACACCAGCCTTGTCTGCTGGAGCTCTTAAAGCCCCTTGTCCTGCTGCTGGCGCCTGCCCCAGCCTGCAAAATGCCAGGGCGAGGGAGACCGTTGCTATGGCTGGGTGAATGCAAGGGGCTCACTGTGGGCTTTGTGCAGCATCGACACCCACTGGGCTTTGCTTTCACAGCCCTGTTTCCAGGAAACAAAAGCCCCAGTTTTCTTCCAACAGCACAAAAGTGGGTTTTTCCTTTCCTCCCTCCGACCAGCACTGGGCCCCAGCATTTCGGAGCAGCCAGAGAAGGGGTCTCATCCAGATGTGGGGATGGAAGCGGGGGGAGCAGATCCCAGGCTCCCCGCTGTGCCCTTACCCCCCTCGCATCCCCGTGGGCAAGTGGGGTCCCTGTGGGGTTCAGTGGCGGTGGGAGGAAGGGAGCAGGAGCAGCACTCATGTGCTTGGTCTGTGCCGCTCCGTCCTGAGCCTGGGCCAAGGGTGAACAAAGCCAGGCTTGTTGCTGCAGCCCCGTGGGGCTGGATGCGTGGGGAGGAGGAGAGCCGGGCGGGGGGCAGGGAGGGCGCAGGCAGCACCATCATCATGGGCTGCAGGCAGCACGTGGCTCCACAGCAGGCAGAGCACCCCATGAGCTGGGCTGAACCCCAGCCCTGGTCCCAGCACCCGTGCCCAGGCACCAAGGCAGGCTGCCATATGGCACAAAGCTCGGCCCTGGGGAGTCAGTGCAGGGGGCCAGCCCCCGGAGGGCACGGGGCAGGGTGCCCCACCAGCCATGACCACAGGCCCCAGGAAGGGGCTGGTGCAACAAGGGGGCAGGGAGAGGGGGCAGGAGCCCTGCAATAACGCTGCCAAACCCAGCAGCGAAGCAGGGTCCTGCGGCAGTCCGGGGCCACGGCGTGGGGGCAGAGGAAGGTCTGGCAGCAGCGATGGCCACTGCCGGAGGACTCCAAGCTCCTTTTCACACCCAGGCCAAGAAAAGGAGGAATCTGGAGCCATCAGAGTTGGCTCCAGCACCTCTTGGGTGAGCATGACCACACGGGTGTCCGGTGCTGTCTGGGGGACAGGGACCCCCACCCTATGCTCCAAAGTGTGGGCACAGCACCGAGGAGGGATGGGTGGCAGCGACGGCGAGGAAGCCACGTGACTGCAACCACACCCCCCAACGCAAAATTGTTAATTTATTATTATTAGGAGGCAAAAAAATTGTACAGTTACAAGAATCATTTCCCAACAGAGGTCAAATCTGAGTCAAAATATCTCTTAAAAAAAAAAGAGGGGGTGGGGGGTGACAACACTTTACAATTCATTAAATTAAGAAAAAAAAAAGACAAAGGAAACCTCTCTTTGTGCAATTCTGCAAAAACGAGAACAGAAGAGAAACCTCTGGCCTCACTGCCCTGGAGCCGAGCAGGGGAAGGGGCAGCGAGAGGGGCCCTGCAGCCCCCTGCCCCATGGCCACTGCCACCCTCTTCCCCAGCCCTGAGCTGGGGACCGGCAGCTGCCTCCCTGCTGTGCGCTGACCTGATCCCACTGTGCACCCACCCTCCCGATGCCAGCGCGTCCCCCCCAGCCCAGCTAAGTCCCCCCTAAAATGGCCCCAAACATCCTGACCAGGCCCCCAGGCTGCACCTGCAGAGACCCAGCAACTCATCACACAGCACAGATGGGCAAAGCCTTCCTGGCCCCCTCCCCAAATTTCATCTCACCCTCTCCCACCTGCAGACAATGACCCATCTGTGCTCCCCCCCAGGCCCCCCCCCCCCCCCATGTCCCCCCCGAGCCAGGGCGGCAGAGCTGGGGAGCGGGGCACGTCCCGGAGCACCCCCTGGCTCTGGCAGGCAATGTGCGGGTGCACAGGGGTTCTCCCGGCCCCATGCCCCTGAGGAAAGGTGTCTCCATGTGTCCCACCGCTCCTTGGCATCCCTACATGGATGTCCTTGGCTGGAGCAGAGCCAGCAGCCCCTGGCCAGGCACAGGTGATGCCTTTTGGCACGTGAGGAACCAGCGCGGCCACCCTGAGAGGCTACGTGGGGCCCAGCCACCTCTGGAGGCAGCTGGGGCGGGGGGGGGGGCAGGAGCCAGCCCCCCACTGCCCACGGGGGCTGCTGGCATTGCTGGGCCCCTCCTACGCTGGCACCAGCCCCTCGGCTCGCTGCCCAGCACAGTGGAGAAGCAGGGCTGGGCAGTGGGGCAGGATCGGGCCCAGGTGCAGGGGCAGGGGGGACATGGGGCAGGGGCATGAGCAGCCCAGGGCAGCAAGGAGGGAGTGGGGCAGTGGCACAGCAGCTGGAGGCGATGGGGGGGGAGGCTGATTGCAGTGGGTTGCGAGTGATCCCTGTCCCCCTGGAAGGGGCAAGGAGCCTGGGGGGGCAGTGGCATCGCCTCCCCCCCACACCCTACCCATGGAGACAAAGCCCAGGGAAGGGCAAGGCAGGCACGCTCCTGACCCCCCAGCATGCTCCCTGCCCAGGGGTACAGGCAGGACACCCAGAGAAGGGATGGGGGAGCCCCAGGGGACCTGCCAGCAGCCTGGCACAGCCCCATCCCCAAGGATGGCCTTCTGCCACCACCCTTATCTTCCTCCCAGCGCTGACCCTCGGCCGGCCTCAGGGAGCCCACAGCCTTCCTACTACTCACAGGGCCCAGTTTAATAACAGCGCTATCGCTTAAATTAAAAAATTAAAATATATATACATATATATATACTGTATACACAGACAACAACAGAACAGTGCCAAAATGGGAGGAAGAGACAGAGAGGGGAGGAGGGCAGTCGGACATTTTCTTTACAATAAAAACAAGGGCTCCACCTCAACGCGAGTGGAGTCTGGGGTCCCCTAAAAATACCCATCTAGAGAGAGAGCTGGAGGGACAGAGCAGGAGAGAGAAGGGGCGCGGGCTTGTACAATGGCATCTTCCCGATCCGAGCCATGGTCCGTGGGATCTCAGCTTCTCCTAGACTTCGAGTGCTGGATAAGCCACTGTAGGGTGATGTCTGTGAAGGCAAGGGGACACTTAGAGCCCCTCCCTCCTGTACTTGGGGAAAGAGCCGGTGCATGCTGCTCCTGCGGGCACGGGCTGTACCCCTCCCCCAGCACCCGGGGGCCCACGCTGGGGCTGCCGGTACTCACCGATGTTGTCCTTTTCTTTGCAGGAGATGGAGTAGCAACAAATCTCTCGGTCCTGGATGGCGGAGAGATTCCTGCGGGAGAGGAGCGAGCTGTGGCTGCAGACACCCGGGGCTGCGCATCAGCAGCAACAGGAGATGCCTCTGAGCAGCCTTTTGAAGGGTCCCTTCGGACCCCAGATCCAAGAGAGGGGACACTTTGCAGGGGCGACACCTCCCCAGGTTCTCGGGGACCTGCATGCAGGTTGGGCGAGGACACTGGCGCACTGTGCCCATGACCGATGGCCAGGTGCGGTCTGCAGGGGCTACGTGACAGGGCAGGAGGCACCTGACCTCAAGGAGAGCCTGGCCACCAAATCACACAGCTTCCTTCCCTAAACCTTGGCTGCACGGCCCTGCAGCGAGCCAGGGCAGGGAGGGTTTGGGAGCAGCACGGGTCTGGCAGCACAGGAGCCCTGTGGGTGCTGTGGGACAGGGGAGATCTCCGAGGGTAGCTTGGGGGGAGCAGAGATGCTGCGAGCCAGCGCAGCGTCCCAGTCCCCCAGCTGCAGTGGGGCGGGGAGGTGGGCAGCAGGCAGCGTCAGCTGACAGGAGGCCACCGACCAGCATGGCAAAGGGTGGTGAAATAAGGGAGAAGTATATGGATGGTGTAACATGCTGGAGCAGGATCCGACCTGTGAGCACTGAGGGCTGCCCACTGCCAGGGCGCAGCTCCCGCACCAGGCAGCCAGAGCTGTGAGGGGGTGACGGGAGCAGCACCCACGCAGGAGCCCAGCTCCACTGCTGAGTGCTGGGCCGTGCCGAGCCCCAACGCCACCGTGTGGCACACAGGACCCAGCCCTGGCACTGGTGGCTGCGGCTCCCAGCTCCTCTCCATCCCCAGAAGCGCAGAAACATCACCTCTGCCGGCCGCTGCCTCGGGACGTCCCCAGCCACCGGTCTCTGCCAGCCCACCCCAGGTACCACGATGCCACCCCAGCTGGGGAAGGAGCCCTGGCAGAGCACAGCGGGGTGACGGTGCCAGAGAGGGCACAGCAGGAACGGGCGGTCACACTGTCCCAGCCCTACCGCAGCCGCCCAGGCCACCGGCACACTTACATCTTCTCAATGAGCTCCTTCTCATCCAAGGCACCGGGCAGGTCTCGCTTGTTCCCCAGGACTAGGACCTGCAGGAGGGGAGAGGGGACACCTGAAGCTCCTGGCCACCAGACCAAGCAGGAACCTGCTTGAGATGCAAGACGGCCCTGTCCACTTCACCAGGGTGTGCCCAGACAAAGAAAACCCCCTCAGTGGGCAATGAAAAGGCAGAGCACTTCAATTAACAGCCTTAATTAGACTTTACACAGCATCTCCTGAGTACTCTCTAGTCCTAGTGAGAAGCTGGCCGCACAGCACATCCTCCCTGCAGGGCATCAGCATCTCTCATGCCATCTAGAACATTCTCCCAGGAGCCTCTTGCTGTCACTGAGCAAAAAAATCAGGTGAAACGGCTAAACCTAACGTTATCAGGAAGGTGTGAGACACAGATGCCGTGCAGAACCTGCCCTCCGCAGGCAGCCAGCCCAGAAAAGCAATGGCTGTTTGCACCATAAACTGATCTCTCCTTACTTCAAGGCTTTTCACATCCACAATAACATCCTCAGATTATGCAAAGAAAATAATCACCCGGCAGGACTCGTTCATCCCTCCGGAGCGCGTCATGCGACTGTCGTCTGACAAGGACAGCACCGAGGCTGCAGCCGCCTTCCTGGGGTGATCTGGGGCCTCTGCAGCAGCAGCCCAGTAACGCAGCACCCCCCAGTTTAAATTTGGAGACTTGTCAAAAAATAGCACTCAGAAGGGCTGCAAATGTAGCACGTTATGTCGGGAGCTTAATTTAATTGCCAGTGAACGTTTGGGATCTGAGCAAGATCCTCTATTATCTCCTTTCAAAGGATGCCAGTTTTGGATGCTCTGTGAGCATCCCAGCGTCCCACCCTGGCATGCCCAGCGCCGCTGCCACAGCCCACCTCCCGCAAGCATCATGTGAGAGGACAGACCTCACATATTGAGGGGTCTTTTTGGTCTCTTCTAAAGCTCCCTTCCCTTCTGGTTGGCCCGGCCCTGGGCTAGAAGGCATCACTTCCCCAGCTCCTGCAGGAGTGCAGCAGGGAAGGGGACCCCCCTGAGGAAGGGGATCTGCCCCCCGAATCTGCTCTGCGAGGTACAAGCCCCTCGCTGCAAACCGTGGCAGCCACTGGCCTGGGGGCCACGAGCGGCTGGGGGACCTTGTCCAGGTAACAGCTCACCGGGATGCCCTGGAGCTGTGGCTTGTCGAGCAAGTTGTGCAGTTCATTCTTGGAGGCCTCTATCTTCTCCTGGTCAGCGGCATCCACCATGTACCTGCAAGAGGAGGGATGTCCCTGAGCGTAGGCACTGAGGTCCCCGCGCCCTGCTGCTGTGCTGAGGTTTGTGCCACCACCCAACCTTGCTTGCATGGAAGCCACATCGCCCACACCGGCTCTCGGGCCAGTGCATGGAGGTGATGGATAACAGGCTCCTTCCCCCAGGACCCCTCTTGCACAGAAGGCTGTGGGGCTGAGAGCCTCTCGTGTGTCCCAGGGGAGTGGGGGACCTCCCTGTCCCTGCACCCGCAGGGGCCCACCCCACTGACAGCAGGCACTGCCCGGGCAGAAGAGCTGCAAAACACACGTTGTCCCCAGGTGCCCAAGTGAAGCTTGTCTGCATGTGGCAGCTCCTTCTGGAGACACCCAGAATAGAGGACAAGTGGGGAAGACACTGATGATGAAGAGGAGAAGATGTCAACTTGAGATCCTGGCAGGGGGAAGGACCTGCTCATCTTCTCTACAGGAGCAGTCTTGGGCGTGGGGCACAGAGCAAAGGGCACGTGAAGCCAGCAGTCAGCAATGCTTGCTCTGATGGGGAGATTTAGGGAAGGATTTGGCTCTTATGGGCAGACCCCCATCCTGCAAAGGACTTAAGTGAAGCCAAAACTGAGCGGAGGAACTGATCAAAGCAGCCTTTAATTTAAAGATCAAGAAGCTGGGAGAGAAGAAGTGAGAAACACCATCAAGCTTCCGCAGGCCTTGTGGCGTTTATTAAAAATAGGAAAAGAGCCTTTACTTACTGAAGGGCTGAACACAGAAAAATGTGTATGGCTGTACCAAGAGGGAAAAACACCACCCAGGCACTGCCATGAGCTCTCGGCATGCTGGACAGGGTGGGAGGGCTGAGGCAAGAGAAAAGGGACATGGCACAGCTTGAGGCGAGGAAGGCAGACTGAAGCATGACCTGGATGGCCACAGGTCCTTTCATTTCCTCTCAACCAGATGTGCCACTTTGGAAAAATAATGAAATTATGGAAGGAGACAGTCAAAGGAATGGAAAAAAAAGGGATTTTGTCATTCCCAGTGAAGTTCACTGTAATAAAAAGTGTCAAGGACATGTCCCAGTATGGTGAAAATCAACAAGGGCAGGACCAGACACTACTGTCCCAACAAGCAGGACAAGCAGTCCCTCGCTCCTCCTCACCTGCCAGACCTGCAGTTGGGAAGGGCAGTAAAGAAACGGAGCCCTCCAAAATGCCAGGGCACTGTCAGTTGGGGAAGATCACATAAATGTGCTTTTCTAATTGGGTTTAAGCAACACTGATGTGGTCTTCTAGGGTAAATTCTTGTCCTTAGGAGCAGGCAGCCTGCTTCCCACGAGCATCCTGCCAGGCTCATTCCCAGCCTGGACTCCTTGGGACTGCGCTTACTGCAACGTTTGCAAGCAGGGGACATGCGGGGACACTCAGAGGCTTGCTGACAGTCAGCAGTGGATGTTGCAGGGAGACTCCTCTCGGCACAAGATTCATCCAGCAGCACATAAACGCCACAACCTGAAAACATGCTGCTGGTGCCCACCCTTAAAACCAGCCTTTTGCAAAGGGCTGAGCCACACCGATGGCCTTTGCTCAGCCCCTGCGACGAACAGGCAGCGCAGGGGAAGCATGGGAGCCAGGAGGAGCAAGAGCCGAGGAACAGAGCTGGGCAGAGTGATGTGGGAAGGGAAGGGTCTGCCCCGGCTGGGGGACCCGGCTGCCCTGTGCTCAAAGCCCATGAGGCACCAGTCCCAGGGGGAAGCACCCCAACTCCCAGCACAGGTGTCTGGCTCCAGCAGCAAAGGCACTGCAGGTCCTGCGGCTCAGCCCTGCCCAGCACCCTTGGGTGAGGGGACGGGACCGCGCCCCCACCCGCTGGCGGGGCTCAGCATCGGCGCGTGGGTGACGGTGCTCTCGGCTCCCAGGGGTACTCACACGATGGCACTCACTCCACGGCAGTACCGCTCCCACATGCTGCGGAACCGCGGCTGGCCACCGATGTCCCAGAGCTGTGACAGGGAGAAGGCGGCGTTACCCCACCATCCTGCCCACGACCCCACCGTCCTTCCCCACACAGCCACCCCGCCAGAGCACCCGGCATGAACCAAACCCGCCCCAGCCCCTCCTCTTTGCCTCAAACCCAACGAGGAGGCTTCCGACTTGACAAAGAAAGGAGACATCTCAGGAAGGGCAGCTGGAGGGTGTTGAACACCTCCTTTGATGTGCCCCTGCTGGCACGGATGGACCCCCTGGCCCAAACCAGGGGGCTCCTCCCCGTGCCCACCACCCCTCCTGGCCTTTCACTGATGCATTTACCATTTCAAAACACTCAGCATGCTCTCAGAAACATTTCTGCAGCAGGCAGGGATCCCCAATGAGCTTTTCAAGCCCATCCCACTGTAATTTTCCAATCCAGGCCCCTTGGAAGATCCAGAAGGGGTAGAAACCTCCTCTCCCTTTCCTCTTGAGGCAGAGACCACAATTACAAGCCAAGACTTGTTTTTCCCCATGCTCCCATGCCCAGCAAGGTGACCACATCCACGAGTTCCTGCCAGCAAGCCAGAGGTATAAGAAAACCTCCAGCTTTGCAGCCTGGACTGGCTCTTACTGCAGAGATCTGGATCTCCTACATCTCCACCATCTCCTCTGGTGGGTACCTGCAGAAACCTAACAGGGCGGATCTTCCCAACCACAGCTGGGGCTGCCAGCATCTTCACCCCACCTTTCATCCCAAGAGCCCACACCGGCCATTACATTTGCACCTTACCTTTATAGTAACATTCCCCTTGGTGATCTTCCTCATGTTAAAGCCCACCGTCGGGATCATGTCTTCGTTGAACTGTCCTGACTGCAAGCAACAAGGTGAAACAGCGTCAGGAGGCACGGAAAACCCACCAGCCTGCCCCGAGCCGTGCAGCGAGGCCAAAAGCCTGCCTAGAAATAACCCCAAACACTCTGCCAGCCCTGTGGCGGGTACAGCACCACCCTCCTCCTGGCCCACACCAGGAGAAAAATTAGAGCCAAAGAGATAAAATGCCTGCAGAAGGGAAACGCTGCAGCTGCACGGGGCGCAGGGCACCCTGGGTGTCCTGGGGAAGCCCCCAGCCCTGCAGCGAGCTGCTGCCCCCAGCCCCAGGCACGCTGCCGTCTCAGTGGGGTGGCGGAGGCTCGCCCCAGCCAGCCCTTTCCAGGTGGGATTCCCAAGCCCTCCGCAGGAGGAGGCAGAGGTCTGTGCCCACTGCAGTGACCTCAGGTCAGCCGTGCCGGGCCCAAACCTCTCCCGCAAAACCCGCTGGCAGCCCTGCAGAAACCCTGAGTGCAGGCAGGTGGCCGGGCTTCTGACCCAGGAGAGCCACCTCCTGCATCGGCTCCTGTTCGGCCATGAGTCCTGGGGGCTCTGGCACGTTTCCTGCTTCCGATCATTTATGGCCCAGCCCAAACCAGACTGACTTTTGCTTTCCTGCAGGTCTGCCGCCTGCCTGCATGGGTCCTCAAGCCTCTGCACCCCGCCCGTACATGAGAGCCGGGTGCTTGTGCTGGATGACGTGGCGGGATGCAAAGGGTCCCTCCCCAGGAGCTGCCATCGCGTGTCCCCCAGCAGCACAGCTCCGAGCCGTGTCAGGCAGGAGAAGCATGAAATGGCCACAGATTTGCAGCATCCCAGTGCCACAGCGAAACTAGCTTTGTCTTGTCAGAGCAGTGAGCAGGAACAGTCCCTCTGCTGCTGTGGGGAGATGCCGCCTCGCCAGCCCACGTGCCTGGCTCTGCACTGGAGGGACAGAACGGCACTGGTCTGTTAAAACCCATCCCATCTACCCGTTTGCTGCTCAAATCCCAACACCGCAAGATGGTCCTGGGCTGAGCAGCACAGAGGGATGCTCCGGGCAGCCCCAGCAGCACCCCCGGGGCAGGGGCAGGAGCTGCCACAGCCATTCACCCTCTGCCTCTTGCAGCCTCCCGCCTGGCCCGCAGCCTCACTGGCACTCAAAACAGGTTTATCTTCTTCGCTTTCTAAATGTATCCTTGTGGAAGGCCCTGCACTGGGATGCTGGGGAAGCCAACAGGGAAGGAGCTTTGATAACCAGGATACCTCAGTGCTGGGGCTTTTGGCCATCAGTGCCAGAAACTTGCAGGAACCACCAGCCGTGGCCAAACTCATCCCAGCAGCTCTTAACTGGCTTAAATTCTCAGTTTCTGCAGGACTTTTCTGGGTTTTCTTTCAGTTAACACAAATCTCAAAAACGGAAGGCAATTTATACCCTTTTCTGATAAGCAGAATTTTGTGCCTGGCCGAGCCAACCACTCCCCCAGAGCCACCACATCAGCGAGTCCCCAGGGTTTTCCTGACCTCTTCCAACGGTTCTGCAATACGCACTGCTTCCCTTTTTCATTTCCCGTTTGCATTCATCAGCAAAGCCCAACAGCCAGGGGGGCTCTGAGCCACGGGGCACCCAGGAACCATGCTGGGGACTGGCGGGGAAGAGCAACGGGGGAGAGGAGGGGAAGCAGGCAGGAATCCCTCTACCACCGGCTGATATGGCGGATGTCTCCTGTGGACTGAGCTTCAACACACACTTTGGCTTTATGGACCAGGTTTTAAAGAATTATCATGACTGGAAGGCGTGGAGAGCAATTGCTGAAAGCTCTCAGAAGCACCTCCATTGGGATCCCAGACCACATCGCGGGAACTTCTGGCTGTGTGAAAGCCACCTGAGACATGGTTCATGTGCGATGGTAGCTCTTGTTCCAGGAAGGGATGGGCTGCAGGAGCCAGGAGTCACCTCTGCTCTCCCCCGCGAGAGATGGGAGCGAGCTCGTCTCCGTGAGCAGAGCATGGCCTTGCTCCTGCCCCAAATCCTTCCCCCACCGTGGCACCTGCCTCCAGGCCCACGGCCAAGGGGCCAACACAAAACCACTCAGGCTGTCCAGAAAAGGCCGGCCTGGGAACATGAGATGTTGTGGTCCAGGATCGTTTGCACGTGGTCCCTGCTGTCCTGGCACCCACGGTGGCGTCTTCAGTGTGCTGCAACGTTCTCCTTCTGCAACAGCTGCTTTCTGAAAGCAACTTTAATCAGTAGAAACATGATGTCCCCTCTTCCCTCTCCAACTTTCTTGGATGCTGACACCTCCAGCACATCTTCAACTACCTGCAGGGTCCAGCCATCGGCAGCTCCACTACTGGCGAGAGCGGAGACCAGCCCAGCTGTAGGCACGCAAAAGCTTTGCTGGACCCACCTTTCCTCCAGATTTTGGTTACGCAATGGACACAGCATCCGTGCTGACCCCAGAGACCGTGCCCAGCTGCACCAGTCGCTTGGGAATGGGACTCTTCCAGGAGGCGCAAAAACCCTTGCAGGAAAGATGCATTTTGTGGCTACAACAGGATCAGGTCTTTGCAGGCTCTAGTTCATCGGTGGTTTCGCCAGGGTCCCCTCAGCACCCTGGCCAAATCACCCTGTCTCGGTGCCCTGGCTGGAAGACAAATTACCTTTCTGCCTAGCCCCACCACTTTCCAGTTGGGTTACTGGGAGAGGCAGCCAGGATCCAGCTTTTGTGGGGGCGAGCAGTGCCCCCAGCTCACTTCGAGCCCCATCCTCTGCCACATGCACGTGTACACCATGTCGCCTGTCACTTCAGCCATCGTCCCCCGCTCGGCCAGCACCTGGGACCTCAGCTTGCTGGCATACATGAAGAAGCAACCTCAGGCCCCGCCCTGGCGAGCAGGGTGCCAAGCCGAGGTGGCCAGGCCCTGCTCCTCGCCGTGGCCAGGCGGCTGTCACCCTGTCCTAGCACAGGGTGGCACCACTTTGATGCAACCTCCTCTCGATAAATCGCTGCTGGCTGTTTTACAGCCCCATATCCCCAGGTGCTCACAAACAAGCCATTCCTTGGGGACTGGAGATGGCAGCATCAAAAGCCCAGCCCCTGGTCATCTAAAATCCTGTCTCCACCAGAACATGGTCCTCCATGGGGCAGAGGCAGATGCCCAAAGTGCCCTTGGCTGGATGACTCCCAATGCCTGGACCACCCCAAACCACGCAGCCTCACGCTCCTGCAGGCATCCCCCGCCGCGTGGCACAGCGCCGGGTCCCTGACGAACCCCGTCCAAGCTCCAACCCGGAGAGAAAGGCGGGGGGTTCAACTTCTCACCCACAAGCTCCCTGACCAGCTCTGTGCACAGCGCAGGGCAGAAGCGCCTGGCAGCCGGGAGCTTCGCTTGCAAAGCAGCTGCTCTTCCAGCTCTTCTTCAAAACAGAGCAGCCCCGCTGCACCGGCTTGCTCCGGCCTCCCAGCACAACTTGCACCACCAAGCCGAGCCATGACAGCCCCACAGACGGACACTTGACTCCAAGCATCCCATTCGGACGGGAAAAAGCCAAACTGAAGCCAAGCCTTTACAATGTTTCCCTTTGTCTTACAGCTCCTTGGGGCTCTAAGCATTGCAGGGCACCTACATCATGGAGCCACGTGTCCCACTGCAGAACGCACTGGGGGCGACAGGGCTGTCCCCAAGTGCAGCACAGCCCTCCCACGGAACCCAGAGACCTGGGAAGGGGGACTGCCACCCGAAGCCAGGTGGGGTGGAGCTACCCCAGGGCTGGCAGCAAGGAGGGAGAGCCACACGGGTCCAAGAGTGAGACAATCCCAAATCCTCAGCATGTTTTGGTTTCAAAACCTCCATGCAGCGGGATCACATTGAAGGTACTCCTGTCAGCCAGACCCCACCACGATGGGCCTGCCAGCAGCCCAAGGTGGACAAACATGGTACTGTGGGAGAGGGATGGGCACCCCTGTCCCCCTCCATCCCAAAGCAGAAGGTCTCAAAACCACCACCTGCAATTAGCATACATAGACACATGGCCAGGCCATACTCCAGGTGACCCAGGAGCCCAGGTGATGCCGGTGTGACCAACACTGCTAGTAAATGCCAGTAAGCCCCCGGGAGCCAGGCAAGGCGATGCTCTCCAGGACAGATTCATCCCACTCCCTGCAATGCAGCTAATGGCTCTTTTTTTTTTTCTTAGAGCATGGTATCCCTGAAGCACAGTTTCTTTCAGAAAAATGAGGTTTCTCAGATGAAAGATCCTTGGGTTGCTTTTGCTTCTTCAGCACTGCACCACAGCCCGAAACACCCTGGATGGTGGTGCTGAGGCTGCGCTGACCCAACACCCTGTCAGAGGCAGAGAGGGATGCACATACACATGAGATGCTCCCAGCAGCTCCCCAGGGACGCGCAACGCAGCTCTCGACTCCGAGGTGGAGAAGGCTTTTCTATAGAAGAGTTGCAGCAATGTTTGCTCCCACACTCCCTTCAGACGGACCCTGCAACTGCCCACAAATCTATTAGCTGTTGCTCTTGTTCAGGATGAGTCTGTAATGAGGCAGCATCTGGGTGGAGGAAAAGAGGTGGTGGCCACACAAAGCGCTGGTGGCTCTAAAGTGACTGCTGCTGGCCCAAGCATTGGGGTACTGGATGTGCACAGACCCCACCAGCATCAGCACTCCTTGATGGCAGCACAGGGTCTGTTATAGAAACCCTGGAGAAAAGCAAAAGCCTCCAGACACAAGCAAGGCACAGAGAAGGTCCCCTCCTGCGAGCTTGGGGAACGATGTGGGACAGGACCAAGGCAGAGCCACTCTGCACCGCACATCCCAAGCCAACCCAGCAACACAGGAGCAGCAGGCAACACCTTTGGAGGACTCCAGATCCTTTGGGACAAGGCAAAGGTCACAGCTTAGCAGCTCTGCCCTGAGCATCGCCCTCCTGAAGGAAACGGAAGCAGCCTTTCTGCTGTCCAGTGCACGTCTCCAAACATGATGGACCCACCTCAGCTGGCTACATGGTACCAGCACCCCTGGTTCTGCCCACCCAGCCCAGTGCATGGCCCCAGCAATGGAGCCTTGAAGACATGGTGTTTAATGCATCCCCACCCATAATGCCTCCGTCCCCCTGCTCCATCACTGCCAGCATCCATCTGCCCCCACCCCCACAGTCCAATCCAGCTCATACAAACTCAGCGCTGGAGCAGCTTGGCCCAACTCTTGTTCCTGAGGTTGCTCGGTCTCCCTTGGTCTTCTACTGAACTACAGTGCTCAGGTTGTCCCCACTTCAATCACTGCTCTGGCTTCTCAGAGACCTCTGGCCATTGCCCTGCTCTCAGCTGGACGCTCTCCCTTCCCATCCCTCCCTCCCCCAAGCACAGCATCCCAAACCAGCCGCGACGCCCCAGCCGAGGCAGCGGCAGCCAGCAGCAGGGCTGGGGGAGCTTCCACTTGGCAGGACGCTTGCACTCCAGAGGGTACAGCACTGCGGTAGCTGTGCTGCAGGCCCGCAGCCTGGCCAGAACGCAGGTGGCACCTCATGAAGACAAATCCTTGTGCCCTCCTTTCTGAGCTGGGTTTAATCAAGGGGGAGCTGCAGGGAATCTCCTAGATGAGCCTGGCAGAGGTAATTATTAAGTTCTGTGATAAAAAAGCTCATCCGCACACACACAAAGAGCACAAAGAGGCAAGAACAGGTGGATGAACCCCCAAAACTCCCAGTCCAGCTACTCCCACGGCAGGACGGCCAGAGCCGGTTCCTCTACCCACGGGCACAACGGCAAGTGGGGAACCCCAAGTATGGCAGGGGAGAAGCACCTTGCATTGCACAAGACTTCTGGGACGTCTCTGGGAACAAACTTGGGAAAACAGAGGGATAGGGGATAAAAAGGGTCAACAGGATGCTGGTGAGTAGGTTTGTCTGGCCATGCCTCGTGCTCAACCAGCGCAGTCTGTCCAGCCTTACCAAACCGCATTTCTAACTATTTCCCGGGGTAAGGGCCCCCATCTCCTGTGTGCTCGTGTGCGTTTGGGGGTCTGAGCACCTGCAGCTGGTCCCTGAACCAGGGGTCAGCAGCTGCTCGTCCCTGGTGCAGCCACCGCGGAGCAGGTGGAGTTGCCATGGAGCCAGAGGGTGGACACGCCCAGAAGGGAGACCATGGGAGGAGGTGACTGCTGGAGGGACCAGGAGGTCCGGGACAACTGCCAGAGCAGCCGTGGGGCCTCTGCGTGTGTGTGTGTTATGGCTGGGGAACGCCACAGCCATGGTGGGCAGGGCTGGTGGCAACCAGTGAAACTGAATTCAAGTGAAATCCTTACTTTCTCCAAGGCTGTAAAGATGAGAGCAAAGTAAATATTTAAGCAGTGGCCACAGAAACCAACTCTTCCACCTGCTGAAGCTGCTGCTCCTGAGAAGAGGAGTTAACTAGGAGAGAAAATCAGCAAAAAGGCAATAATTAAAAAGCAGGCGTAGGGAAGCCCAGAGCTACACCAATGCTGATACGTTCTCTACTTTCAGAGGCAAGGAGGACTGCATTTGCTTTTTCCATTGGAAAAAAAAGAAAAAAAAAAACCCAGAACAAGAAAAATGGAGAAGCAAGCAGTGGGTGCAGGCTGTGCAAACAGAGGAGAAGGCTGGGGACAAGGACATGCCTCTCACGAGGCTGTAGCTGGTAGACTTTTGCTACCGGCCCAGAAAAACCAGGAAGTTGCTCCTTGGCCATCCGTCCATGGCTCCAAGCTTGCAGAGCCATCGGCCTCCGATGCACGTGTTGTTCATCCCTTTAAGGCAGTGAGTACCCACCACCGATCCACCAGGCACAGACGCCAAGTTTTGAGCTCGTACGTGCCTGACTCTGCCCATTCCCAACATGCCCTTGGGCACCAGCTCCTCCCTCAGACCCCTGCAAAGCGCACGAGGACATGGAGTCCCACCACACCTTCTCAAGCAGCACCTGGCTTCACCGCAGGGGTGAAGGCTGATTGCTGAAGGGTTAACGAAGCGGTGGTATGCCATACGGGACCTTTCAGGTGAGGGGCACCGGTCCAGCAGTTGCTGTAAGGACCAAGCAGAAAAATAAAGCCCTCACTGAGCTCGCCACAGCCTGGTAGTCCTTGGTTCTTCAAAGCTGGATCAATCTCCAAGGCTTTGGAGCAAATCTCCTGCTTTGAAAGACCAGAGATCTCCAACCCAGGCTGCTCGAGGCTCATGCTACCCTTCAATTTCACAATCTTACTGACGTTTACATTCTTCTGGGCTGCCTTTTAACTTTGCACTCTCTAATTAAAAAAAAAAAAAAATTACAACACTCCTTAATTAGCAGGTCTTTGCTACGTCCGGACCTCAGGTTATGCTGAGGGCGGATTCAAGGGCTATGCTTGGGTTTTTCAGGATGTGCCAGTGCTCTCACCCAGCAGACAGCACCCACACATGGCCAGGCAGACACTTCCACACCCAGCTCTACCCCGGCACCTGCACACGCCCGTGCCCAGGAAAGCCTGGCCAGGGCGCAGCAGTCCCAAACGCCACCGTTCGGGTGCAGCGTGATGCCGGCACCCATCAGCCGTGGGATGGGTCAGTCGCTCTTCTCAGCGTTCTCAGGTTCGGGGACCAGCTGCAGGTGCTCAGACCCCCAAACGCACACGAGCACACAGGAGATGGGGGCCCTTACCCCGGGAAATAGTTAGAAATGCGGTTTGGTAAGACAGGACAGACTGCGCTGGCTGAGCCCAGGGCGGTTGAGCCAGGCCAATGTACTGACCAGCAACCTGCTGACACACCACAGACACTGTTTATTCCCTTATTCCCCATGTTTGTTCCCATAAACATTCCAGAAGCCTCATGCAATGCCAAGGTGCTTCTCCCCTCCTATACTTTGGGTTCTCCACCATGCCTCCGAGCTGGGGCAGCAATGGCTCAGAGAAGTGCCATGATGGTGGGGGGGTGGGGAAGGTTTAAGGCAGCCTGAGCATGGCACAAAAGTGTCCCACCAGGCTCGGTCCCTCTCCCAGCATCCCCAGAGCCCCTCACAGTGCACAGCTGGTCCCGCAAACCCTTGTCCTGAGCTGGGCAGCAACACATCCACGGCTCTTCTGGCGAAGCCCAGAGTGCAGGCAAGACCCCGCTGCCCCCAGTACACAGGGACAAGGCCTGGAGCAGCCAAGCAGCTTTACCACCATGGGCTGCACAGGGCATCTATGGGTTGAACGGCACCGCAGCAAGCCAGGGGCTGGTGCCAAGGACGCCGGGCTGGGTGCATTCACCCTGGTGTGTACATCCAGGCACGGGCTGGACCCTGGAGCACCCGCGGTGGCCAGCTCACGGCTCTGCAACACACTGCTCTTCAGGGCAAGCAGATGGGCTTGTTTGGGGTTTCTTGCCAAGCAGGAAGGAGATGGTGCCACTGCCTACCTGGGTGACCCTGGTCAAGCCCTTCGGACCTGCTTACATTTCTACTCTGGACAATGCGACTCACACTCAGGCATCATTTGTCTGTATTGGGACCAGTGCCTGTACTGGGACCAGTACAGTTCAATATCTTCATCAGTGACACAGACAGCGGGATCAAGTGCAACCTCAGCAAGTTTGCAGATGACACCAAGCTGAGTGGTGCTGCTGGCACACCTGAGGGATGGGCTGTCATCCAGAGGGACCTGGAGAAGCTGAAGAAGTGGGGTCTGTGGGAGCCTCGAGAGGTTCAACAAGTCCAAGCGTAAGCTCCTGCACCTGGGTCGGGGCAACCCCCGCTACCAACCCAGGCTGGGGGATGGAGGGGTGGGGAGCAGCCCTGAGAAGGACTTGGGGGTGCTGGTGGGTGAAAAGCTGGACAGGAGCCAACAATGTGCTCTTGCAGCCCAGAAGCCGGCCGTGCCCTGGGCTGCATCCCCGGCAGCGCGGGCAGCAGGGCGAGGGAGGGGGTCCTGCCCCTCTGCCCTGCTCTGTGAGACCCCCCTGCAGCGCCGCCTCCAGCTCGGGGCTCCTCAGCACGGGACAGACACGGGGCTGCTGGAGCGGGGCCAGAGGGGGCACAGAAATGCTCCGGGGGCTGGAGCCCCTCTGCTGCGAGGCCGGGCTGGGAGAGTTGGGGGTGTTCAGCTGGGGAAGAGAAGGCTGCGGGGAGACCTTATTGCAGCCTTTCAATACTTAAAAGGAGCTTAGAAGAAAGATGGGGACAGACTTTTTAGTAGGACCTGTATCGACAGGACAAGGGGTGATGGTTTTAAACTACAAGAGGGTAGATTCAGATTAGACATAAGGAAGAAATTTTTTACTATGAGGATGGTGAAACACTGGAACAGGTTGCCCAGGGAGGTGGTAGATTCTCTAGAAACACTCAAGGCCAGGCTGGACGGGGCTCTGAGCAACCTGAGCTAGTTGAAGATGTCCCTGCTCACTACAGGGTGGGTGGACTAGATGGCCTCTAAAGGTCCCTTCCAACCCAAACCATTCTACGATCCTGGAAAAAACTCACTGTCCATTTTTTCTTGGCTCATGATGACAGAGGACCCGACGGAATGGCAGGGAGATGTGCCGGGGAGGGTTAGGCTGGGTATTAGGAAAAGGTTCTTCCCCCAGAGGGTGGTGGAGCCCTGGAACAGGCTCCCCAGGGAGGCCTGGAGATGTTCAAGAAGCACTTGGACAACACCCTCAGAGACATGGTGTGAATTTGGGCTTGTCCTGTGCAGGGACGGGAGCTGGACTTGACGGTCCTTGTGGGTCTCTTCCAGCTCAGGACATCCTATGATTCTATGAGAGCTTGCAGCAGCAAGGCAAGGCTGTGCTGGGCCCAGCCAGCTCCTTCTCCTCTTCCAAAAACATGGAGAAACCCCTGCAAAAAACCTACTGCCTTTTGTGTTATGAAGCTCAGGTGCAACAGAAGCAGCCGTCGAGGGCCCAGACTCTGCATCTGGAGGCAGAATGACCACCCAGAGCAAGGACCCACATCCTCCTCCCACCCCGTCGTGGCCCTGCCAGACCCCACACAAGGGGCACGTCCAGAGCTACTGGGAGAGGTGGGTGGCAGGCAGGCCGGCGAAAATGCACTGGAACAAGGTCTCCTTGCTTCCCTCTCATCATCATCACCAGCATCTCATCTCTACCTCCCCACCAACCCTTGGGGACCTTGCAGGACCTGAAGATGCCAACTCCCCTCCCAGGTTCAGGCACCCCAGCGCACCCTGCAGGGACGGGCCAGCTGGCCAGCGGAGGGGGACGGTGACTCCCTGGGACGGGTGGGAGCCAGCGCTGAGCTCTGCGGCCCTTGAGCCGCTGTCAGGATGCACCCCAACCAGCAGCGCTGTCGGAGAGCTGGCCAGCTGCCACCGCATCCATCATCCTACCTGATGCCACGTACCAGGCTGACGTGGTTTCCTCTTGCAGCATTGCTTGGAATCACTTTCTGAGCGGGGTTCAAGCGCGGGATGCTGCCCAAGGCACCCCCACCACGCAGCTTTGACACCCAGCACTCAGTCTCTGCAGCTCCGCTCCCTTGGAAGGCTCTCTAGCGCAGGTGGAAGATGTGTGATGTTGAGTCAAAAGCAGCAAAACACTTTTTTCTAAACGTGTCTGCACTGATGGGTTTTGAGCCCCAGCACCCGTTGAGGGGCTCCCAATTCCCCCAAGTTTCACCCTCATCATCCCCAGACTGGGGAAAAGACAGCTAAAAGCCCACCAGCTTCAGGTTAAACCCAAGCTCAGATGTGTTCTACAGTCTTTCGCCCCTCCTTGCATGCAGGACTTCAGCTCCTGACAGCCAGGGAGACAAAAAATGAGCCCTGAAGAATAAAACCCCCAGCCAGGTCACCCAGAAGGCATCACCCCCTGCATCGTGGCTGCCCTCAGCAAAGCCTTCGCCTGGCACAGCCACAGCTCTGGGCTGCTGTAGGAAATCACCCAATCCTCCAGGCAACTGGATTCCATTTTCCAGCCAGGTGCAGCTAAAAATCCTGGAAGACAAGGATGGCACGAAGGCCCCCGGAGCACCTCCAGCCCCAGCGCCTGTATCGCTCCACGGGCCAGGGGAGCATCAACTGCGCCCACAGAGGTTTCTTGGGAGATCTCCCCAACAACGCTGATGTCCAAGACTTTTTAGTTCAGGTTTTTCCCTTCCCCAAAGCCCAAATCACAGCTATTTCCCCTTCTAGCGCTTTCATTACGTCACCTTAAACCCAGACAGCTCAAACACTTCTCATGCAGTTCCTGTTGAGTCGGGATTTTCTGTGTGCCCTGTTGTTACTCAGCTGTCCCCGACAAGCCTGTCCTTACAGGACGTTTCTTGAAGGTCAGTGCCTCTTTTTGGTGCGAGTCTGCCACAAAATCTGAACTTTCCAAATAACTTCACAGGCAGAGGCAAAACTGCAGCAGAGACTCCTTGCTCAGCACCCTGAGCCCGACCGCTCTGCAAGGTGCCCCCACCACAGAGGTGCCACCTCCCAACGCACCAGCAGACCACGAAGCCAGCTTCAGCCCACGCACACAGAGCTTCCTTCGAGAGCTGCTGTAATTCTGGGGTGTCGCCAGCAATACGGGCTAGGTGGGAAAAGTCTCGGTGCACGGGTCTTGCAGGAGGGGTCTTGCACACAGCAAAATGGCAAGGTACGAAATGTTTACTTGCAGAAGCAGGAACCCCACCAAAGCCCATGCTGAGCCCTGCCTGCTGCAGACCCGACGGGAAAGGAGGCGGCACGTGGGGAAAGGGGTGGCACAAGAGCCGTTACAAGAGGATGAGGACATCCCCAGCGATATCCAGCTCCACGCTGGCAAAACAGCCCAGCAGGTTTGGGATACCCATCACCCTTCAAAGCTTATCCCACTATTGAAAAAGGTACCAAATTACTTTTCCATTTCTAACGCAGCCTGTGTCGTTATTAGCATGCTAGCAACACATGGCGGGTCCAGAGCAGGACTAGCCCAGGTGTGGCACCGCCACGGCCCCCCGACATGAGACTGCAAAAAAGGACCATTAAACACACAAACAGTGGAGACGAAGTCACCCCAAAAAGGACTGGTGCTCATGGTCACTGTCCCAGAGCCACAAAGGTCCCTGTCCCCCAAGGCTGGCGTGGGTCTGCAGGGAGAACCAGCAGGAGACCTGAGCACCGAGTGGTGACTGCCAGCAACACAGCTCGAGAGCAGGAGCTCTGTTGTCTGGGTTGAAAAGCATTTTAGAGTGTCCTCCCACTGTCCCACAGCACTTCAGGAAGGACGTTTTCGTCCGTGCAGTGCCCAGCACTGAGGGAAACCCTGCCAGGGAGCACAGCTACAGCGCAACGAAGCCTCCAAATTAGCTGCAAGATCACCTTTGACGGCCCAGCAGCTTCCAGCGCCCTGAGCGAGCAGAAATAACTTGCTTTGCTTCGGAGCCAAGGCACCGCGCGAAGCAGCGTGCACAGACGAGGGGGGCCATGGGGGAACTGGGACAGCCAGACAATCCGCATCCGCCTCCCTCCATGAAACCCCTGGGAGTGACAGCCCCTGCCCCTTCGGGATCGGCCCGGCAGCGGCTCCTGCCTTGCAGCATCACATCTGGGAAGGATGAGAATAACCCAAAAAGGAAGAGGGGAGATTCCAACGAGCATACCCATGGAAACCACACCCTGGGCTTCGGGGTCCGGAGCACCCCCTGCTCCTGCTCCGCCGCCGGACCCAGGGACCCCAGGGACGAGGCAGTGCAGCCGGCAAGAGGCCGGGGTTAAAGGGTCCCCAGGGCGGGTGTCGCTACCCCATTTGGGTGCAAAGCTTGTGTCGCTGCAGCAGCACCCCAGCACCCCCGGAGCGCCACTGTCGGTGGGTGCCGCCCGAGGCGGGGACAGAGGGTCACAAGGCAAATCACCTCCCACACCGGCCACCGAGCAAAAACCCCGCGAGCCCGGCACGGTGGTCACGAGGCCCCACCTGCGGTCGCTCAGCGGCGGCGGGGCCCGGCCATGACAAAGCGCCTGCCGCAAAGGGGACGAGGGCAGGAGCTTCCCCTGGCGCCCAGGGCCCCGCAGCCCTGGCAGCGGCAGCCGCCCAGGGGGACCGGCCCGTGCCCCGAAACCGGCAGCTCCCGAGCGGCGGAGCCGCAGCCGCGCGGGGCAGGCGGGTGCCGGGACCCTGCCCAGGGCCTGCTCCGGCTGCGGCCCCCGGCCGCCGCGCTCCGCACCGAGCATGCGGGGAGCGAACGCCGGGGTTTGCCCGGGGCCTCCCGGGGCTGCTGGGCCTGCACCCCACAGCCCGCACCCCTCAGCCTGCACCCCGCATCCCCACTCCCCAAATGCATTTCCGGGCTGGGGTGCCATAGGGCGGAGCAATTCTGGGGAGCAACCGCGTGTGTGCAAGACTGGGGTGCAACGAGGGGGGATGCGAGATGAATGCAATAGGGGGGAGCATGACTTGGGAGCAGCGAGGTGGGGTGCAATACGGGTGCAACGTGGGGTGCAAGGCCAAAGGGGGTGAGTGTCGAGGCGAGCCCCTCGCAGCGGCACCGCCGGGCCCCGGGGCCGCGCTCGGGACGTGCGGGGGCGCTGCGGGGGGGCGGGGGGAGCGGCACTCACCGCGATCACGTTGACGAAGGTGGTCTTGCCCGAGTACTGCAGCCCCACCAGGGTCAGCTCCATCTCCTCCTTCCAGAACAGCGCCCGGAACCAGTCCAGCAGCTTGTTGAAGAGGGCCAGCATGGTGCCGGGCCGGGCCGAGCCGAGCTGAGCCGAGCCTAGCGGGGCCAAGCCGGGCCGGGCCGGGCCGAGCGGGGCCAGCCGGGGCGGGGCCGAGCCGAGCCGAGCCGATCGAGGCCGAGCCGGGCCGAGCGCGTCCGGGCGGAGCCGATTGACGCCGAGCCGGGCCGAGCGCGTCCGGGCGGAGCCGATCGAGGCAGGGCCGAGCCGCCGCCGCCGCCGCCGCCCCGGTATTGTCCGCGCGCCGCGCACCCTCCTGCAGCACCGCCGCGCGCCGCCCCGCGCCCTGCGCGCGCCGGGTGGGGCCCGCGCGCCGCCCGCCACCACTGCCGCCCCCTGCCGGATGGGAGGACCGGCCAGTGCCAGGCCCGGCCTGACACCCTGCACCCCTCCACACCCCGCACCCCCACACCCTGCACCCCCACACCCGGCACCCCGGACAGCCTGCACCCCGCACCCCCAGCGCCCAGCACTTCCGAACCCCAGCACCCTGCACCCCCAGTACCCCCACACATTCTGCACACCCAGCACCCCCGTACTCCTGGCATACATGCACGCTGTGCACCCAGCACCCCTGCACCCCCAACCCTGCACCCCCAGGACCCCTGCACCTCCAGGACTCTTGCACTGATCATCCCCCACACCCCTGCACCCTCAGTACCCCAGGACTTTTGCAACCCCAGCACCACTCCACCCTAGACCCCTGCACCATGCACCTCTGCACCCTTGTGCCCTGCAACCGCCCCAGCCAGCACCCCCAACACCCCCTGCGTCCCTGGCACACCCTGCACCCCAGTACCCCTGCAGCCTGCACCCCTGTGGCCCCAGCACCTCTGCACCCTGCACCAGCCCTGCACCTGGCAGCACTTGCACCTTCCTGAGTCCTGCAACTTCTGCACCCAGCACCCCCACACCCCCATCACCCGCTGTGCCCTTTTGCACCCAGTGACCCCACACCTGGCAGTCTGCACCGCCAGCACGTGGCTGGCAGCCTGCCCTGGCTGGCACGTATCCTGCACCCTGGGACAGAACCTTTGCAGCAGCCAGCACCTGCCCCCTCCAACCATGCCAGCTGGGCAGACCTCCAATCCTGCACCCTTGCATGTCTCCTCCCCTGGACCCCAGCTCCCCCATGCTCCTGAGGGTCCCACAGGGCCCCTGGGCACCCACAGCAGGGCTGGGCCAGCCTGTGGGGCTGCTCCCCTGCCCTCCAGCCCCACTGCAGCCCACGCTCTTTTCTTTCTCATGCTGTTTTCTTTTTAGTCATGGGACAGTCACTAGTTTTGTGGATTTGGAGCCTAGGTTTATACCTCGCACTTTGCCCCTGGGCCTCAGCTTCCCCAGGCAACAGGATGCAGGTGCTCTCATATTTTGACCCAGTATTGATTTCCCAAGACAAGACCTCTGCAGAGCCAGGAGCCCAGAGCGATGTCACAAGAGCTGATGAGCAATTTTCTACATGCAGAATGACACACAGTCCAAAGGCATGACTTTCTCAAGGAATGTTTCTATAAGACGTTTATACAACCTGCTGTGACACCAGCCTTTAGAGATCAGGTTGGGCCCTGCAGCCTCAAAACCCCCTCATTTTCACCCAGCTAAGTTCTGCTGGGTTGCAAGGGGATGCTAAGCTGCTCCTGCACTATAGGTACTTGTGCTGGCTGTTCTTCCGCTCTGCTTTGCCCTTCCACGTAGATGCTGAGCGCTCGGGGCAGTTGCTCGGTTACATCTAGGCTGGATTTGAGCCAGTCTTAAAGCAAGCGCTGACACACAGGCGCATTTGCCATTCCCTTACACCAGGGTGAAGAGGCAGGACCTGTATTCCAGCAGTTGCTGGGGAAAGCCCACGTGGAACAGAGGTTGCTCACGCTCCCACGAGAGACGAGGTTGCTGAATTCACCACTGGGGCTGCCTGAGACAAGCGTGTATGCACAGAAAATAGAGAAACTGATCTGTGGTTGGATCTGCCTCACAGTGGGTATCTCGGAGCCCATGACAATGGTGGGAAAGAGTTTCCATCATGTGCTGTAAGTCACTGGGAAGCTGCCTTTGTTTTCGGAGACAGAAACCATTTTGTTTTCAGGGATGCTGCAGCCTGCTAAAGATCCCTGTGCTCTCAAAGGGAGGCCTAAGGAAGCAGGAATATCGCTGCTTTCTCTAATTACTCCATTGCAGCTCCTCAAACCAGTGAAAAATTCATCGTCCCCCCATTCTTGTGTGTAATTTCTGCCTGAAGATTTATATTTTTTTAACACATTGCAGCCCAGGGAATGTCCCTACACCAGTCTGGGCCTTCCCAGCCAAAACGCTGGGAAGCGTTTGGCACTCGAGTTGTTAGCAGAGATTGCCTCCTGATAGCATGGGTGTTACTGCACCTCCCAGAGGAACTCTGTCCACCCACTGCTCAAATAAAACACACCCCTCAGAGCAGAGATATGAGCTTGGTGAGTCCATCCCTATGCTGGGAGAGACATGAGCAAATGAGCAAAAAAAGACCCTTTTCATGTACTGGCCCCCCTCTGCCCATCCCCATTTCTCTTATCCCCAGGAAGGGAAGGGTCTCACGCCAGCCCTGGCAGGTTGGGACACATCTGGCTGTTTCCAGCTGGTTTGGACCAGGGGGTGGCAAGCTCTGCCCCCTGCAGAGGAGCTGTGGCAGCACGTGCAGGGATGCAGAAGCCAGATCTGGTCCCCTTGGCTGCACCTCTGCAGCGCTGTCCCCCGCCGTGTCACCCAGTGGTCTCCATGCCAGGAGTGTGGGACCATGCAGAGTGTCTTGTGCAAGAGCCAGCACCGATCCGGGACCTCTCCAGACAGGAGCATATTTGAAATTCCCAGCAGGTTTTGTTGTGGTTGCTCAACCAAGTTCCGTAAAGGGACTGAATTGTCAGGGCTGTGCTCTGAGTTAATGTGGGGTAACGGGTGGCTTGTTTTCCATGTTCCACCATCTCACGGTTTAACCACTTTGGGGTCCCACCTGCTGCCGGTGCTCTCACAAGGCCTCTGAGAGCTCCTAGGACCCCAGCGCTGCCCTTGAAATGCCAAAGCGTGCTGTGCAATTTCTCTTTTCTGGGTGATGCCTTGGTCATTGATTAGTTGGGGTCCATGACAATGCTGTTGGGGACTCGCCTGTGGTTACATTGCTCGCCTGAGGGGAGAGCTGTTTCTTAATACCCAAAATGCTGGATTTTGGCACGTCCTACCCCAGCGGTGTGCTGTGTTCTACAGGGACGCCATGTAATGCCCTAGCACCCTCCGTCAGCTGCGGTGAATTTGGAGCACCTCAGGTCTCCTTGCCACCAGCAATGCCTCTGTGTGCCACTGTGGTGACGTGTACCACATGGTCACCACGTTTTTTTTCTCCCATCCTAGGCAACCTCCAGCCTGGTGAGTTGTCGCAGGTGTAGGAAATGGATTATCAGCCTGAGAAACCCCAGGCCAAAATTACAGTCACATGGAGAAAGGGTATTTCCTGAACCCTGGGCAGGACCTGGCCTGCTGGGCACATGGTTTGCAGGAGTCTGCAGCCCGGGGACCCCAGCACCAGCTCCCGGCCCGGTCATCTGGGCTGCACCTCCCAGCGAAGCACAGAAATGCCATGAGAAGGAAAAAGGCAGCCGGGGCCATGCTGGGGTTTTGAGGGAAGGGAATGAGGAACCGGAACAATCTTGGCCCTGCTGAAACCCCTGGCCAAGCTCAGGGACTTGATCTCAGCCTGGGGCGTGGGGGGATGTGAGATTTTGGAGTGATTCCTTTCCTTTGCTGGCTGGGCACCCCATGGTCTTTATAGACAGGGTGAAGCAGTTTCTAGGACATAGGTATAAGGATCAAACACCCTACTTTATCCCTGACATCGGGTGAGCCCCGGGATGGTGTTTTGCAATAGCACAGGCAATAGCCCAGCATAGCCCCAAGGACCACTTGGGAAATAAATACAGGGAGGATGGAGAGATACTCAGATAGCGCAGTGGTAATGGCCTGATAAGTGTCTACCAGATAGAGCTGGTAGAAATTGAGATTGAGAGACAGGAAAACTGCTTAACTGATCACAATCTGCATCAGACAACTGAACTGGCAAAACTCCCAGCACCCAATGGGGAGTGTGAGAGGGGGTGACAACACCCTCTGCCTGGCTGCTGATCCCAGAGCTGCTCCTGTGTGCCTTGGGAGACCCTCAATGCAGCTCTTGCTGCAAGCCTGCCCTAACAACTCTCCTCTTGATAATAAACAGAAAGCATGATAAAAGTGGTGCACACCCCACTGTCCAGGGAGTGTGGGGAAAGACCGTGCCTTGGTGCAGTTTGCAGGCTCCTCGAGGTCCCCTGCCTGATGGCAATGTGGGGGGAAAAGACTCAGGACCACCGCTGAACCACGGTCGCGTCGAATGTGACCATGTTGGACCATTTGTCAACCCAAAGAAGGAAGGATGCTGTGGGACAGCTGAATAAAGCCTGCCTTAGACAAGCTCAAAATTTCCATTGGTGGCTTCAGAGGCACCATCGAAGGCTACAGCGTGACATAGCATTAACTGAGAAGGCAAAGCCCTGAGCCATGCCCACCTTCAGGGGGCTTGTGGAGGCTCTGCGGTCTCTCCAAGAGCCCAGACACCAGGCAGGAACCTCGCAGAGGCCAAGGTGATCCCAGCAGTGCCCGGCTGGGCAGGCTCAGTGCCACGAGGAAGGGTTCACCTGGCGGCCAGTGCAGGCAGGTTCCTCTGCCAGAGCGATCCAGATGCTGGAGGTGGAAGGACAGTTATGACGAATCTGGATTCTTTCCTGCTGCGGGGCTGGGAAGTGGGTTTGTTCCTGGTGCCATGGGAGGGGACTGTGCTAGCAGAGGGTCTCTCAATGTCTGTCACTCTTCCATCCACTTTCTGAGATGTTTCCCCAAAAAGATTTGCTCCTTGAAGTGAGCAAATGCTTCAACAATGCTTTACTGTGCTATAGCAAGTGCCCTGGCACGTGCACGTACTCTATCCAGAGAGTCTGCAAACACACGAGAATGACTAATAAGGACTACCATGGCTCAGCCATACAAGATAATTTCTGTAATATTGGGTAATTTTGCACAGTGGGACATGCCTGGTCTGCCACCAGATCTGCTACTTATGCCAGGCAAGATTAGGGAGCAGACACTGACTTCGGCTCATCCTTGGACAAGGCTGATTCACTTGTTCACTTACTGCTTTTATAGAGAGTAAATGCAGAGGGGCAAGGAGAGAAGCAGAGAGGATGGGATACTGGCAGGGGGAACAGAGGCCTGAGGAACCCCCCCTCCTGCACTGATGGACCTCGGACAAGACAGGAGAACTGCAGAGTTAAGGATGAAACGTCTCTTTTTTCAACCAATCATTTCTCCTCCAGAGAAAGCCACAGAGCCTGAATGATGGGCACTGGGGCAAAACCATCGGGGAGCCTCTTGACTGCAGTTTGGGGACCCTCAGAGCACTGGAGGGGGGTCCACACACACAGCACTGATCTGGGGATGCTCCAGGAGCTGAAGCAAGGTCAGGCTCTCTCAGCAAGAGGATTGACCCTTTTCTCCCTGGATCTCACCCACCGACTGGGCCACATCAGGGCTTGTGGGCACAGGCAGGTGCAGGCTAGGCAGCCCTCAGCTCCTCCTCAGTCCTCGTGGCCCAACAGGGTGTACAACACCCATCAGCTGAAGGCTGGTTTTGAATAGCTTTGAAATATTTTACAGAATATTTCCATCTCCATGCTTTGTGCCAAAATGTTTCTCCTTCTTCCTTCTTTTCTCCTGAATGTATCAGTGAAAAAGGCCTAAATATTATTTTGTTTCGATTTCAGCAGAAAAACAAGAATGCAAAACCCCCACCCTTGTGTAACAAAAGTCAGTTGGTAACACGTTGCTTGCAAAACGCTAAGGAATCTCCCCTACTTTAAGGCTGTTGAGAAGGTGTTGGCCAAAGGTGGAGAGGAAAGCAAATCACGTACCGAAGGCAACCAGCTGTGCAGCTTTCGCACCAAATCATCAACATGCATCTTTAGCAAGAAGCGCCCCACGGCGCGTGTTCAGAGTAAGCACAGCCCTGCGCGCAGCGCAGCCTCTGCCCACAGACGATGAACAGTCAGGACAGAGGCTCTGTTTATTTGCAGGGTAACTGTGCCAGCTCTGCATCTAATGGGTTAAACATTTCTGTGCAGCTAAAAGGCAAACTGTGCTCCCGGCTCTCACCCAGCTTCAATTCCTCTCCACAGCTCATTCTTCTGGTTGAGGATAAAACGTTGCACGTTTCAAAAGCCAAAGCTTCTTTCCAGGGATGAAATCTGCCTCGAGCCAGCAGCAACAGCCACCTCGAGCACCTGCCGAATCCCTCACGTGAACCCGCCAAATCTTGCTGGTCCCCAAGGTCACGAGGCCACAATCCCCATGGGTTTGCTCAGATGTGTTTGTCCTGAGGGATGCTCATGCTGCTGCTCTGTGGCCTGGCAGCAGCAGTACGGGGTTTTGCTGGAGGTGTCCCCAAGGCTGGTGCAGGAAAGGTCAGAGTGGGGAGCCAGCAGCCCGGTGGGAGCCCTGTGCTAGTGGCCTCCCACCTCCGGCAGCTGGGAAGCGTAGAGAGCTAGTGTGTGGTGGAGGAACTGGTACTGCTCACTTGTCTGGATCATCCCACCTCTGCAAGGGAAAGGCAGGTCCTGTGACACCTCGCCGAAGCCCACAGCCCCGTCCCCGGCTCCCTGCTCCCAGGGCACAAATATTCCTCCATCACCCCACACCCAGCTACATCTGAATCAGGCGTCACAGCTGCCCAAAGACCATTGCCAGGCTCTGCAAAATGTGGACTAGGAACTGATTTGGCTCTAACTTTTAGCAGTACTCCTCCCTGAAAAGTGGTGAAATCAAGGGTTTCTGAATTTAGTGGCTGAGCTGGAAGTGACAGACTGCTGCCAGGTCCAGAGCTGCTCTCCTCTCCCTCACATCCTCAGGTCCTCAGAGCTATAACAGCCCTGACAGCAAAACTGCCCTAGCACTGGGCAATCATTTGCTGTTGCCACATCTGCATCTTTTAGCACCGCTTCTGGGTTCCATCAAAAATTGTCCCCATGCCCCCTCATGATTCCCATCCCCGCATCCCCCTCCTGCATCCCTCCTCCCAGGCTTGGCACCCAGCAGGACCCTCCAAGGAGCAGCCTGCTCTGAGCACCCACCTGTCTATGCGGAGCCGGCACACGATTCCCAGGATATCCACCTCCCCCTTGTCCTTCAGCTGCTGGCATCCGATCCTGGTAGCGATAAAGCAGCCCGTCCGGCCGATGCCTGCGCTGCGGGACAGACAGAGCTGTGCTGAGCACCAGCAACATCCACTGCCTGGACCTTGGTCTGTCCGAGCTGGACATACTCCTGGATTGGTTTGCTGCCATGATTTCTTCCTAGAGAGATTCTGGGGCCCTGGTCCAAGCTGCCAGACCAATTTTCTTAGCCAGACACCAAGAGACACGGGCTGGCATCACTCTGCCATGGCAAGAGGGTCCTGCCATGTTGCACGGCCCAGCTGAGGCTGCTCTGGAAGCTCAAAACTTGTCTGTGCCCCCCATCCCTGCGCAGTGCAGTGGTCTCTGCAGCCCCTCGCCTCCCCGCCCAGCTGTGCTCTAACCCTCCCACAGAGCTGTTTGCCCGTGGGCAGGCCAGCCTGCAGCATCACATCCCGCGTGTGTTGCATACGGACAACCAGGCGCTCTGCTCCACCGCCCCCAAATTCACTTAGCAGCGAGAGAAAATTAACAGAGGCCACCTCCTCCAGGAGGGCTGCCCTGAAAAACAGCTTCACAGCTGAGCTGCAGGCCATGCCCAGTGGCAGGGGAAACAGGGGCCTGAGCTGTGGATCTGCCGTGGGCCTGGTGGCTGGGTCCTGACCCTGCAGAGCTCTCCTGCTCCCACCTCAGTGTCCGCAGACACAGGTGCAAATCAGATTTCTTTACAGGGCAGTACGCACCGTCCTGATGCCACCACCCTGATGCCAGGACAGGAGTTGCTGGTTGAACAACTGTTATGGGGATGTCATGCCCTGAGATTTCTGCACCACAGCGGGAGCAGCTCATGTGGGATTTTTCCTCTCCGGCATTTGCACACTGACCCCAAGGTGAAGGACACGCAGGGGCGCGGGTGAGGGGAAAGCTCTTACCTGCAGTGCACAACGATGGGCCCGGGGCTGGCTGGAGCCTGGAGACTCTCCTCTACCTTGGACACCAAGTGCAGCAGGGGCTTGGCTGACTCGGGTGTCTGTTGATCCGGCCAGGAAGGGAAGAGGATGTGTTTGACCTGGCGGCATTCACCTTCAAGCTTTTCCAGAACGGAAGAAAGAGAAATCAGGACGTGGGAGGATGGACTCACTGGGCTGGGCCAAATGAAGCCATGAAGTCCAGCTCAAGCAAAGGCCGGGCAGCCTGTGCCCATCTCATCTGTTCTCCTCCCAAATCCCTCTTTGAACCTCTGCCAGACACCCAGGAGAGACCCCTGGGCCAGGGACACTGGGGAGTGCCCCATCCCAGGAGATGGGAACAGATGCAGGGTGTCCCAATACGGTCCCCGCAGTCCAGACAAAGCCAGCAAGATCCTTTTGGCTGCTGTCAGCCCAGGATGACTACAGAGAGACCTTAGGGCAGAGCCCAATGGCACAGTGCAAACAGCAAAGGGCTAATAGAGAAGCTCTCCCCAGCTGACCCTCTCTCCTCTCCCCTCCAGGGCTGGGTCCTACTCCCTCTCAGCCTCCTCGGGCATGCAGAGCTCTGCAGACCCATCCTCTGGCAGGGGGCTCATAAGATCCTGCTCTCCGAGCCCTGAACCCACTGCTCTCCTGTCACACAGTGCTGCTACCCTGCTAGAGAGCCTGGGCATGGCAGAGGCACTGCCAGACCCTGCTGGGCTCTCCCTCTGACCCCAGGATGGAGCTTTAACCCACCTGTATGGAGAGATCCCGGACCACGTACTCGATGCACTCGCTCACGCCCTGCACGCGGATGGTGAAGGGGCCGTAGGTGCCCTCCTTCTCCGGCCAGTAGTGGACACATTTCTGAAAGAAAAAGGCAGGTTTCGTGTGGCAGGAGAGATGCTCCTGCTGGATGTTTGAGTTATGCTTTGCTTAGTGCTCTTGGGAAGGGCCATCACTTAGGGAGGTGTGGGGGAGTGGGCAAGGTGGATGTGGAGTGACACAGAAGGGAAGTTAAGGAAGGGCCAGATCCCTCTCCCCGCATCTGCTCCCCCTGCACCCTTTCCCGTGCCCTGCCATATGGCTTTCAGACCCTGAGGCTGCTCTCTCCAGTGCTATGGGAGCCGTGCCTGGGCCAGTCCATGCCCTGCCAGACCCAGGAGGACCCAGCCTGCCCAGTGGAGGGCACAGGGATGCTGTGCCAACCAGGGAGACAACGGAAGAAGGACACGGCCAGGGAAGTGAAGGTGAGTTCCCCCAGGCAGGCGCTGCTTGGACGGGGAGTCAGGGATCCCAGCCGAGGCACAGGGCGGCCACCACACAGGGGACGGTGCTGCCAGCCCCCGTCCCAGCCTGGATCTACCGGCTGAGAGCTCCCAGACTAGGAGGAGAGCTGCTTGGGGCTGGAGGGACACTGCTGACTGCTGCCTCTGCTCCCTCTCCCAGGGGTTGCCCTAATCTCTTTATCCTATTATTCAGCTGGCAAAGCATGCCCAGAACACAAGAGGCCACATGAGGAGGAGAGGCTTTGCTGGATGGGGCCAAGGCTCCACCCCTGGGGCTCTCCTCCTCCATGTGTGATCGATCAGGGGTACCCTCTGAGAGTGAAGCAGAGAAAGCAAGCGGGGGCTCAGACCCCACATTTGGTCTCACATAACCCTTTACTCTTGTTATTACCCCACCCCTCCCGACTCCTTTGCTCCTGGCTGGGGTGCTGGGCCTGGGCCTGGGCCTGGGCAGGGACAACAGTACCTCTTTGCGCTCCTGGAGCTTGGTTATCATGATGATGAGGGGCACCTCCTCCTGCCACACCATCTCCCAGAAGTCGGTCACAGTGTTCAGCATGGGTCCCTGGGTGGCAATGTACTCCCGGGGCTGCCCCGCATAGCCCTGCCGAGCACATGGTCCATCAGTGACACTGGAGGGGACCCTGATGTGCAGGGGGAGCCTGTGTCCAGGCCACTCCAGCTCTCATGGTGCTTTTCTTCCTTTACACATAAGAAGCTGAGCCACATGGGCTATTTCCTACTAAGCCTGTCCTTGACGTGCTTTTATAGACCTGATCAGGACCTACCAGACATCCTCTCCATCCTCCCAGTCCCACAGTCCAGGAGCAAGGCCATGCAGCAAGCCATGTGCACCCAAGCTCCTTGCAAGCATCCCCAGGTTATTGGTGTGATGATAGCTGGTGTGATGGACACCTTGGCAAGGCAGAGCTAATGCAGGGAGGGCGCTTCTCACCAGAGGCATTTCCCCCAGGGCAAGCAGAAGTCATCAGGCTCCACTCTGGCTAGGATCTGGGATAGTCCCAGCTGGGTCCCACCAGTGCTGCCTCCCCACCAGGCTCAGGAGGGGATGTGGCAGTGCCCAGCAGCGGGAAGGCTGGGTCTGGGGACACCTGGAGGGGTTATCAGCACAGACACCGGCCCTGCCTCTGCCCCAGGCTCTGTTTCACAGCTCCAAGCATCCTCTGCCTCCGTGGTCACTTCCTTCCCCAGTATAAAATTGCCAAAGAAATATTAAAGCTTGGAGGCGCTCTGAGTCCTGCTCAGCTCCTGCTGCACACCATGGCCTCTTGGGCAGTGCTGCTGGCCCAGCAGAGGGGAGGGTGTGCAGCAGCAGCAGCAGGCAGGAGCTGGAGGGCAGGCGCAGGCAGAGGTGGGGGAGAGCAACGGGGTGAGTAACGTGTTACTCCAGCTCCCAGCTGGAGATGCAATTTGGCAATTCAGCAAGTAGTCAGGGACCTGACTGAGGGTGCCCTTGGGATGCTGGGGGAGGCACCCACAGCACTCACAGCTTTTGGAAAACTGTGTACACAGCACTCTAGGCAGAGCTTTATGGCTTTGTCAAAAAAGAGCTCAGTTTAAAATGCACCTAGACCCCTGTGATTTCATCCAGGTCTTCCCAGCAATCCTGTTAACTGCCTGGTCCCACAAGAAGTTGCACTGGCCCAGCCAAGGGGCAGGAACATTTCCAGGAACATTTTGTATAGCCCTTTTCTCATGCCTCAAGATTATTTCTTCTTCCTAGGAAACACAATTTTCCATTCAGAGGGAGACTTGCAGTAGGACCTGGAGGCATCTACGCTGGGAATTTCCCCCCACCTGCCCCTCATGCTCAAAGACATTTCATGGGATACAGTCAGCAGGAAAAATATTCAATCCCAGGTGGAGGATGATGTGATCAAATACCTGCAGAGGTCTTCCAGACTCACTGTGCCTCCCAAGCATGCCAGAAGCAGGCTGGGTCGCTAATTTGCTGATGTGCCTACAAATTCCTGCACCGTGACACCCTTGGAGAGGTAAGTGGAAGGAAGGGGTCAGAAAATACCACACGGGTGCGTGGGCACACGTGTGCTCAGCTGTGTGCACATATATGTGCACATGTGTGAGATAGGGATGAGCAGTGTTTGTGCATTTTTGTTAACACTTGTGTGAGACGGAGGGGATGCCACGTGCTCATGAACACCCTGATGCATGTGGACAGGGTGATGGCGTCACCCGATGCGAAGCTGCCTGCTGCCAGGCTGTTTCAGGAAGGCTATTCTAAAAACAGTCTTCTGCTGCCCATGGTAAAAATGGCATTTGGACCAGCAAGCCTCCCAGGTTTTAGGCATGTGCTCCTGTGTCCAACTTGGACTCCAACCCTCACGGCAGGATGCTGGCAGCTCACACCGCTCCTGCCTCGTTGGATCACACCCATGGGCACCATCAGAAAAGAAATGCTACTAAATGCCCTCCAGCTCCAACCTGCACTGTCAGACCACCTTCCAGGGGTCTGTCCATCATGCCAGAGGGCACTTTTGTGGGCTACTTTTCTAAGTCCCACATTTCCACGCTCTCCTCGCTGCCACGCACCCGAAGTGGCTGTGGACCCACCTCTGCTTCCCAGTGCCCCTGGCCTGTCCCAAGGGGAAGGATGCTGAAAAGAGATGAACTGCTTCAGAAAAAAGCCTACCAACCAGGCAAAGCCAGTGCCTGGCTGACACAAGAGCCTGGTTTAGGGTGGCATGATGTTCAGCACAACGAGTGAGACTGCAGCTGGGAAAGGGTCATTTGCACAGGATTATCATAGATCAAGCTGCCTGAAGTAACACCCTTGGGTCCAGGGATTTCTCAGTCTCTGGAAAGGGACCCCACCAGGGGACAAAGAGAAGCCATTCTCTCCCCTTCATTAGCTTTCTTCTTGGGAAACCAACAACAGCCCTGAGCAGAGAGGAAATTCCTGGCTGTGTAAGCGCTGAACTGGCTGCGGTGCGCTGTTGACCCAGCTTGCCTCCTGTGGCCTCTCCAGGCAAAGGACTAGCACATGAGGAAGAAATGGAGAAGCCACTGCAAGGGGGCCCATACAGGTGCTCGACCCACCCAAGCAGCAGGAGCCGAGAGCAGCCACCTTGTGAGGCTTTCCCACCAAAAGGGACAGTGTATCTGCCCTGCGTGGGTGGAGCCACATCTCTCCAGTTCAGAAAGGGGTGGCAAGTTCAGACTGCTACCCAGGGCAGCCACAGGACAGTGGGTGACAGTCAGTGCCCCAGCGTGTGGGTCCCAGCATGGCACCTGCAGCACCGAGGAGTTTGCAGCCCGAAGCCCTGTGAGCTGTGGGCTGCAGGACCTGGAAGACCACCCGCTCCCCCTCCAGGCAGGACACTCACTGTGATGTAGTTGGCATTTATGTAGCTGTCTTCCTCCTGGTTCCCTGCCCTCCTGAGACAGACCCGACTCTCAGGATCTGAAAGAGATGGCAGGCTTTACCCCAGGGTCAGTCTTTCAGTGCCTGACCCTACCCATCCTCCCTGCCTCAGCTCCAGAGGCTGGAGACAGAGTCCTCCCAGCTCCATGCCATGCTTGGAGCTCTCTGCACCCTTCCTTGGGCCCCTTCTTGACTCACTTCACCCTCACTACCATGGCAGGGTACAGCCAGCTGTGCCCAAACCTGCCTGTACTGCAGTGAGCATGTGGGGTAACCCACCTGCCAGGCAATAACCCTCCAGGGCCCTCACACTGTGCCTGACTAGAGCCCAAATGGGTCCTCCTATAATGGTTTCAGCCTTTATACCCCCAGCCCTTGGGACATGTAAGGCCCTCACTGTGGCAGGGAGCAACCCAGGCGGGGCTGTCATGCACTGCACACCCTGGGAATACACCCCAAGGAGTAGCTCCCCACATACCACCCCGTAACACAGTGCACACCCCCTGCAACAGAGCACCCAGCTCCTGCAACATGGGGAGCAGGAACAAGCACAGCAGGAGCACCAAAGACGCACAGGAGTGCCCCACCCCGGTGCCGGGGCTGCTCCGAGTCACCCCTCTCCCATGCACAAAAACCCTTGCACAAACACCCATGCACATGCACGCACACCCCCTCTCTGCACATGGCACCTGGCAAACGTGAGGCAAAGGGGTGCAGTGGCACGTACTGGGGAGGATGGTTTTGTATCTGTCCTTGGAGGCACGTCCAGGGATCTCCAGCTCCTCTGGACTGACGAAGTTGGGTGGGATTTTCTGCAGAAGGAGAGAACAGCTATGAGGAAAAGCCCATTGCTGCTGCTTGTGTCCCCTCGTCATGTTAGAGCTGTCCCCCAGGCAATGAGAGGCTGACAGAGGGACCGAGCAGCATCACGAGAGGTGTCAGCTCCTGGGATGAGCCCTGTCCTTAGTCCAGATGTGGTGGGACACCTTCCAGAGGTGCCACCCTGGGAGAAAAGCTTGGCATGAGAGGGCAGGGCAGGCTTTCCAGGGACCCAGGGGGGACTTGCGTGCACCAGGGAGCTGGCAGCCAGGGGACACTCAGGGCACCCCTCACCCCTGTTTGCCCACATATCCTTCCCTGCTGCCGGTGCTGTGGGGCACAGCTGGGCTCAGAGCCTACCTCTGAGATGCCCACCCCGGCCAGTCCTCCCCACCTGCCCCTGCCATACTCGCGTGAGGAGGGAGAGTGGAGGGGAACGTCGTACCGAAAACTCCTCCTGGAGCTGTGCCAGGCTCTGGGCATGTTGCTGGAGCTCCTCTTTCTTCAGCACATGGCTGGATGTCCTCAGGAACTTCAGTGTGATGTCCCGTGGCGTGCAGATGGGCTGGATGGGCTCCACGTTCCCCAGTGAGCTCATGTCCAGCATCAGTGACACGTTGGATCCCCTCCTGTGAGGCAAAGGGGTCCCTGGCTGACCTTCTGCTACCCCAGGACAGGAGGGCAGCCCACATCACCATATCACCAGTTAAAACCACCCCACACCTAAGAAAAGTCAGGCAGAGAATAACAGAGGGTGAAGAAAGGGGCCAGGTAGAGACCTCAGAAGATGGGGTGAGTTGAGGAACAAGAAGCCAGCTGGTCATTTCAGCTTTTGCTGGAAAGCCCTCAAAGCACAGTCTCTAGATTTGTCCCAGGCTGGGCGGGGGCGGTCAGGGCTGCCTCCACGGTCAGACCGGGCATCTGCACAAGTTGGCCGCAGTGGGTGTCAGGGCTGGCCTGGGGGAAGGAGGCTCAGGGGAGCCCAAGCCCTGGGGATGAGCAGTGCGGTGGCTACCTGCTGCCTGGGCTGAGAGGGGCAGCAGAGGCTTCAGGCTGCGGGCACCATCCAGCCACACTCACCTCTCCTGAAGGCGCACGTGCTTCTTGGCAGAGGGACTGGGCTTGTCTGTCTTGTCCGTGTCTGCCATGGCTGCCCAGGCTGTCAGGCTGCCGTTATGAACTCTGGAGCACACCAAGCAGGCTTGTACCATGCTGCGGCAGCCACAAAGCCCTCGTCCTGAAGCACAGGGAGTGGGCACAGGGGCCCTGCAACTCCCGGGGAATCAAGGAGCCATTGGAGAAGTAGCTGGAAAAAAAAAGGCAGATCTGAGAGATACCATGAGGCTGGGTGGACCCCCCCGACAGATTGTCCCTAAGCAAGGGACAGGTTTTGGGTCCTCAGCTGCCCTTGCACTAGGGCCCCTAGCCCCTGCATCCAGGAGGGTGGCACAACAAGAGCTCCCAGCATGGTCACCCTCCAGGATGCCCTGCAGCCCCCACAGGCACCTACTGGTGACCCTGGGCACAGCACTGACAGCCATCTGCTTGCACCGGGCAGAGGACACCCATGACCTGTGTTGGCGGAGCACGGTGTAGTTCTGTGGGAGCACAAGATGCTCTCCACCTCCACGGGAAGCACACGGTGCCGTGTTTCCAGCCCTTCGCCGGCATGCCTGCTTCGGCCTGGGAACACGATGGGGAGGAGGGCGAGCTGGGACCCACATGAGCACAGCAGCATTCGGCAGGTGAGACAGTGTGCAAGCACCACACAGAGCCTGGCCAGCTCCTGCTATTGGGAGATACAGGTCCAGGCACCCTCGACAGCCTCACAGCTCTGGCAAGGGAGACCCTGGGGCAGCCTCCTCCATCCCACAGGTCTCAGTAACCATCAAGAGGAAACTGCTTTATCTGGGTGGTTGAGCAAGAGGCGATGGGTAGCCCAGCTGGAGGAGGGTGCCAGGGCTTCACTGCCGCCAGTCTCAGGGCAGCCCCTGGCAGGGACAGGAGATGCGGGTGATGCTGGTTCACCTCTGGGCAGAGCTCCTCCTGGTGCAGGCAGCGCCCTGGGATCATGAGGCTTCTTTGTGTCTCCAGGTCCCTTCATGAGGAGGAGATGGGCCCAAAGGGACAGGGGATGCTGCAGAGTTGGAGCTCTCAGTGGGCAAAGTGTGGGATCCCAGGGAGTGGGAACCCAAGAGTGGGATCAGCTCAGGGAGGTCCTGCAGAGAACTGGGTCCATGCTGTGGCCATGCTCTTTGGGAAGGCAGCTGGCAGCATTTCTGGGGGTGGCAATGCCATCACTGCCACATGCACCATCCCCATGCCTCACACAGGGTGGCCTGCAGTCCTGTCCCCCGCCAGGCAGGGCAGGAATGGCTGGTCCACAGGAGCCACAGCACCAGAGGAGATCCTGGCCAGAGACAGCAGCAGGCTCCAACCCCAGAAGCCGTCCCTCGCACACCAGCTGGGAAACACCTGGGAGATGCCCCATCCAAGCCCCTGGCAGGCAGGAGGACCCTGCGAAGAGCCCCAGCTGCCGGCACCTGCAGGGAGAGTGTCCCCATCACTCTGCCCAGCATCTCATCCCTGCCCAGCATCTCATCCCTGCCCGGGGCTGCCCACAGAGAGCACATGCCCACTGCCCATGGGCGCCAGGGCCCAGCACTGCCTGATGGGGGTCCCCTCTCCGGTGGGTGGCACAGCGGGCTGGGGGGCTGCCTACCTGCTGCCCGCGGCATGGGCTCCGTCGGTCCCGGCACAGGCCCGCAGGCGCTGCGCGTGTCGGTCTAACACCACGGTTTGAAAGTGTTCAGGAAGCTGCTTATCAAAGGAGCTGCTGCCTCTGCCGCTTCCTCTCCCTCCTTCTCCCCCACCCTGCCTGCCGCCCACACACATACCGGCCACATCGCCACAGCTCGGCTCTGCTGGGCTGCCTGCAGCCCCAGCCCCACTCCCTGCCAGCAAACCCCTGTCCTGCGCCAGTGGGCGCAGCCCTGCCTCCCCCAGAATCCTGGGGTGCCTCTGTGGGCACCTCCAGCAGGGCCGGTGGGGTGTGCTCGGTGCCCTCTGCGACTGGCCGTGGCCGGTGCTGGTGCCAGCCCATCAGTCATGGAGGGATGGGAGAGACCCGACTGTGGGACCGGCTGGCAGAAGAGCCGAGGTGGGATGTTTCACATGGTGCAGTGGTGCTGCTCTGGGGACAGCAGCCCCCACCTGCCCCACAGGGAGCTGGGATGAGCCCTCTCGTCCCTGCCGCCCTGGCTGTATCCCCTTGCCTGGGCACCAGCCATTCATCATCCTGCTCCTTGGCAAGCCAGGGCTCGACACCTCCCACCCTTCATGCCCAGCTGTGCGCAGTGTGGCCCTCGTGCCACCCCACCGTCCCCCTAACCCACCTCTCTGTGAGTGCCTCCCGCCACCCCACTACACCCGGGACCATCTGTGGGCAACTCAGGGGAAGACACATGGGCCCCCCCCCCAGCAGGGCAGGGAACGCAGTGTATTTGGGGAGGAGGGTCCCCGGAGGGTCTGGCTCAGGTAGGACAGGTCTGCCCTTGGGGCACTGCACATCCTTCCTGCTGATGCCCGCTGCCGCAGCCCTGCTGCTCTTCCTGTTTGTTATTGCCCAGGCCCTGCGCAGAGACACTGCACGCTTCCTTCCTCTTCTGCCCCCACCCCGCTGCGCTGCAGCGGCTCCCGCTGTGTCCCCACCAGCCACCACAGACCCCGCATCCCAAATGCCTTCCCCCCACCCTGGCCACTCCACTGGCTCCTCCTTGCTGCCCTGCGGAGCCCCCTGCCCCAGTGCCGCCTCCAGCCCAGGCCATGGCAGTGGCCCAGCTGTCCCTGGGATGTGCGGTGCTGGCACTGCTGGAGATGTGTGTGTCTGTGCATGCCTGGGTGTTTGCAGGAACATGTGTGCAAGGGGGTGCCAGAATTTCACCCTGAAAACATCTTCACTGGTGGTCCATGGGAGAACCTGTCAGTGCTACCTTTTACCTAAGAGGTGGGAGATCAGAGGGACCAAGCTCTGGGCTTGGCCAGCAGCAGAGCAACTTTATCCTGGAGAAAAGGGCCACCAACATCTGTGTCTTATGAGCAGATCCCAGGGTGCCAGCAGACTCTGCAGAACTGGCCTGGACTCTGTGTCAGGCCTGAGGATGGCCTAAGGAATTGCTCCCTGTTCAATGTGGGATGAAAGAACTTGGCTGTAGGGGCCTAGGGACAGCCCCACCACAGACAAACAGGCCCAGCACTGCCCTTCCCTCCCACCCTCCGTCTTCTGACAGAGAAGTCTTCCTCAGACGACCAGCAGTGCAGTACTTAACAAGATGGCCACACAAACTTGCCCTCAGTAGGGACCAGAGTAAACAAAGAGGGTTCTTCTCTGAAGTATCCGTCTGTCAGACGCTGCAGAAGATTTCTTCCTCAGTAATGCTGAGGCTAGGGCTGTATCTGCCCTCTTAGTGTAGCGGACACCCCTGCTGTCTAGGTAGCTTTGAGCTCAAGGGGTCCCTGAGGATGCAGCCAAGATGAAAAGCCCTGGGGCCACCCTTCCTGCGTTTTGTCGGCCCAGCCTTGCACAGGCCTGCTGCCTCCTCGCCACCTTGTTCCTCTGGCACTGGGACAAGCAAGGGACCAGCTCCGCATGTCACCGTGGCAGATACCACAGAGCTGCCAGCACACGCGAGTCATTGGGCATGTGTCGGTGACACCCGTGTGCCCACGCTCACCCCCAACCTGCCCGACTGCCAGGCACCTGCGATGGGGAGGACAGAGACGGCTGGACCCCTGCAGACCTTGTAGGGCCCAGGGAACACCCACAGAACCTAGCAGCACCCAAAGGTGCAGAGAAACGGGGCTCCAATCCCCAGAACTGGGCTGTCCAGAGGCCTTCCCTGTGCCCAGGAGCCACCACAGGCATGTTCTGCTCCTCTGCACGGAGCACAGCAAGCAAGAGACCAGAGGGCAGCACCAGCCTTTGGGAGCTGGAATTTGGCCCTTTTTCCCCAAAGGGAATGGGAAACTTTCACCAAAACATGGCTTTATCCAAGAAACAAGGTCAAGCCACAAAAGTGGCGTGGAAAAACAATTTATGGAGGCCAGGAGCTCCCTGAGTGCTGTCAATTTTAGTGATCCATGGCCCAGTGTGATTTAAGAGATTTGATGGCCATTTCAAAGGATTTGGGATCCCCTCAGCAGTAAGACCCTTCCTCCTCCTGCCTGGTTCTGCTTTGGTCATGAAACCCTCCTGAAAGCTGCAGCGAAGGACACAGATGCTTTGCTAAATGACCTTGTTTGGTTGCCCTGGGACCTGGGTCCCTCCTGTGCCTCAGAGACCATTCAAAGGGTTAAAAGGAGGAAACAAATACTGAGAGACTGTATCCTCTGCCTCTGAAGCAACACAAGATCGAGGTACTCATGCTCAGGGAAGTACCCCAGAAAACCCTGCAACACTTTCCCTCTGCCGCTCATGGACCTCCCCATGCCACTGGCTTGGCTCAGCCACGCGTGTACCTGTGCTGGATGGGACCAAGGACACCCAGGGCAGAGCCCTTTGGAACAACACCTGACCCCTTTGCCTTTTCCTTACCCAGAAGGCACTGATGGAGACTGAAGGGGCTGTCCTCGCCATGGGGACCCATCAGGATGGAGGGAATGCAGGAGGGAAGCAGAGATGTGCTGCAGGGATGTGCTATGGCCCAGGCTCCCAGGGGCAGAAAAATCTGCACAGCTGAGACCTCCTGATCCCTACTTGCATCTGACGGTGCATGAATGGGCCTCAGCGTACTCCACCTGGCCAGCATGGCTCCTGTTCCTCCCCTCTGCTGAAGCACCGGCAGGCTGAGACATGACAACAGAGGTGCATTTAGGGAAGCAGAGCATGGGATGCCACAGCCCAGTGGAGACCCATAGCACGAAAGACAAGGTGCTGGTGGAAAATGAGGCACAAGCTGGCAGAGACAGACTGGATGTGAGGGAGACCAGGAGCAGACAGAGCAGGAACACATCACTCATCCCAGGGCACTTTTCAGTTCTCGGCACCACTCCTGCAGCAGCCTTTCACCCCACACCTTGTTGCACCCACCCACGCAGCTGCTGCTTGCCTGGGAATGGCCTGTGCTCCTCCGCCTGCTCGCCCGCAGGAGCGCACGGGCGGGATGCACTCCCACACCTGCAGAGTGAACACACCGGTGTCCACCACGCAGGCGAAGGGCGTGCAAATACCTCGCTGTCCTCCGCAGAGCAGTGAAGTCCCGGAGGTGCACACACACAAGCACACGCTTTGGGGCACACTGCTTCTGGCCACCTCTGTGCCCCAGCTTGGAAGACGATGCTGCCACCCGGCTCCTCCTGAGGGACACAGGCTGGGTCTGCAGGGGGGTGCAACAGTGAGCAAAAAGCCAGAAGCTGCTCTGGCTGGCAGTGCAAGGCAAGGGGCCCTGCGTTGCTGTTCAGCCGTGCTCGTCCCCTGTTGCACCACCAGCTCTGCACCGGATGCATCAGCTGGCCTGGGGTCAGAGCACAGGGCCACCTCCGGGTCCTACAAGAAGGGGCTGCTGGGGCCGTGGAAGACCTGCGGTAGGGCCTGGCTTCGAGGGAATAGGGTGTCCAGGCTGGGGGTAGCCCCCCACCCAGGGGTGGTTTGCTGTCAGGGCAGGACCAGGACTCCAGGGCAGCCGCCTTCATTGCAAGCTGCTGCAGGCAAAGAGGAACCAGGCAGTCCCCAGAGGACAAAGCCCAGAAGGGGATGGGGGGAAGCAACACTGAAGGAAATGGCTCTGGGGTGGGTCCCATAGGACCACAGCTGTGCTCCTCGCCACCTTCCCTCCCTCCCCTGGTGGGGCAGGGCCCAGAACGGGAACCTCCCTTACCCCCAGCACTCCTCTCTGCTCTGACCTTGGTGGCAGCGGGGTGTCAGTGCCTGGATCCCTCAAGGGTGGCCTTCACCCTTGCACTCCTACTGAGAGAGCAGGGCTGCTGCAGGTGGAAGAGCCTCCCTGCTGCCAGATCCCTCCCCTGCCTTGCTGCAGAAGTGCCAGCCTTGCCCTGTCCCCAGATGTGTCCCACCCTCACAGCATCCCCAGTGCCCAAGATGGCGAGGAGGACGAGTGTAGCATTTGTATTTTGGGAGGTGATGACGATGTGTAGAGTGGTGCTGGGACAGCAGAAGACTGGTGATGGAGGGGCAGATACAGAGGGGAGGGTCCCAGCTGCCATCAGCCATCCACCCTGGCCCAACAGGAGGTGTCCAGAGGTGTGCCAGGCACGGGATCCCCTGTGTCCCTTCTGTGGACACCTGTGCATTAGTCATGAGTTAGGATATAGGGACTGGAGAGGTTTGTGGCAGAGTCTTAGGGGTCTTAAAGGAGTTGTATGGCTGTGGTTTTATTTTCAGCAAGACCAGCAGGACGTGGGGACCCTACAGAGCTGGTGCTTTGTGGGGGGAGATCTGGATTTATCTCTGACTGCAGGTTGTACACTTGCATTTTACATCTCCACTTCCGTGGGCTCATCTGGCACCCCCAGCATCTTCTGGCCATATCCTCATAGTCAGTTCCCTTCGTGCAAAGAGCAGGTCCCAGCTTCAGACTGGGAGTTGTTCTCCCCACCAGAGCCCAGCCAGTCCTTACCCCCATTTCTGCCCTCCAGCCTCCCGAGTACCAGCCTGCTCTCCCAGCTGCCCTGCCCTGACCCACACACCCCAGCACCTCTCCTCACCCTCTCCAAACAGCAGTGTAGCCCCAGAGTCACCTGAGCCAGGCAGGCACCGAACTAGCACCCAAAACATATATGGTGCCTCGCGGTCTCCGTCCCCCGGCATTGCCTACCGCACCATGGCCTTCTCCCGCTGGGCCTGCGTCACCTTTGGGTCCAATGCTCAGACAGAGCTGGTCTTGCTCCTGCTGACACGACTGGGAGCTCAGGACGTCCTGCAGGGTTTTGGAAATTAGCCCATCTCCTTTGCTGCCTAAACATCGCTCATCGGCTTGAAGGTGAAGCAGCTGCCTTGGGATTCAGCAGACTCTGTTAAAACCAGCCGATCAGCAGCTCCCAGCAGGCATGAGAAGGACTATGCAATTAGCCCGAGCATCCCGCAGAGTCGGCCACAGGGGGTGCGAACAGCCCAGTTACGGCACGGCACTGGGGGGCTCCGTGTCACGCGCCTGCTGGCCCTGGGACAGCCGGGACCGGGAGCTGAGCGAAGCACCTCTGCAGATTGCTTTTCCTGGAGAGCAACATCTCGCTACTCCGGGTTCCTCCGCGTGAGCGCATTCCCAAGGACAGCCCCGGCACTCTGTGCCACGGCATGCAAACGGTTTGCCACGCACAGCCCGTGTTGGTGGCGCTGCGGGGAGCACAGAGCCTGCAGAGCAGCGCTGCACATGAGCCCAGACCCTTGGGCATCCTGCTGGGAAGGAGCTGCTCCTGAGGAGGGAGAGCCTGAGGGAGCGGACGTGTGACCTTCCTCCCCCGTTGCCGGTGGCAGTCTGCACAGAGTTTGCTCCTGCCGCTGCCGGCTCTGGCTGGAAGCAATTAAGCAGTTGCTGTTTTATTTTTTCAAGGCATCCGCTGCTGATCTTGCCAGCCCCTGCACTCCTGCCCTTCTCCTCAAGGAGAACCAAAAGGATGGCTTATCACCTGAATTTCTTGCTTAACTGTTGCGGTTGTTTTTCTTTTTTTTTTTTTTCCTTCTCTGAATAACTGCTGAGCACAACCACTTTTGGTTTCTGGAATTCGATATTCTCCCACATCTCCTGCAAACAGCCTGAGCTTTCCTCCAACTTTGCAAACAGGAAGGCAGAGGAAAGCAGAAGAACCGCCAGCCCCATCTGTGTGGGGCTAGCAATGATGGAGGGTTGGTGCCGCTGTGGGCTGAAGAGGGGTGCATGAGCACAGGAACAGCCCCCCAGGAAAGGTGTTCTCCTAGCGTGAAGGTGCTTTATATCAACATGGTTTACTCCTCTCCCCATGCGGGAACAAGTTCTCCCCATTCATTTTAGCTTCTTACATGGAGGATTGCTCCTAAGTCGAGTAGTGAGGGTAGAGGGGATCTAAGCCAGCGTGGGGGACCAGATCTCCAAGGTGCTGAGACTGACCCTCTATCCAACAAATGGCAGAGGAGAAGCCACAGAGGCACGGCAAGAGCCATGGGGCTACTTGGTCACCCAGGACACACTGCGAGGGGACACAACGCCAGCACTGGTGGCAGCATCTTGCTCATCCTTGTGTCGCTTGGGCTTGTCCTGCGCTTCCCTGGCTGCCTCTGAGAGCACTGTGCTTCTGGAAAGGCCGCCAGGAAACCTCTGCATGCCTCATTTTCCCCTGGGGAACTAGCTGTTTTCCTGGCTTGGCGGGCTGGCAGCAGTGGCTTGCCCCAGGCCAAGAGACACTCTTGTCTTCTCAGGGGCTCTAGACCACAGCACCTGTTTGCAAAGCGCTGTGATGTGTGTGGGCAGGAAGAAGGCTCCCAGGAAAAAGAAACTACTCTCCATCCCCAGAGCACAGAGGACAAAGCAGCTCCCTATGAAAAAGGCACAAAAAGGCCTGAAAATCCTGAAGACCCATTGTGTAGTTCATATCCTGGGTGCTTGGCTCGCTGCTCTGGGTAGCAGCAGGGACCTCAGCACCCAGCGGCATGGGCTGAGGCTTGCTGCCCGCCCCAGCAACGCTCAGTTGGGTTTGCTTCTCACAGCCCTGCTGCCTCCAGCCCCCGGGCTATTTTCTTGGGGGGGCACCGAGCGTGGTGACCTCTCACTGGGTGCAGGGGCCGTTATCAATAACAGGAAATGAACTTGTCAGGAGGAGCAGGAGGGACAGAGAGACCCAGAAAGAAAGGAAGCGGTTAGAAAGTAGTCACTTCCATTTTTGCTGCGAGAGAGCCTGCACCCACACACCGCTGGGCCCGGGGGAAGCGGTGCTGGCTTTCTGCAGGTTTATCTGGTCTGGGATCGGCAGTGAGTTTTTCACGAAGAGTGCACAGATCCTTTCCTAGCCCATGATAACAGCTAGAAAGAAGATACTAAACCAGTGGTGGTTAAAAATAGCTTACTCTCAGCCAATGCCCGGTGCAAGAAATAGGTGCAGCGAGTCAAACGGATGCCAAGTTTGTCATTCCACAGGGGCTAAGTTTCTTAACCTCGCTAAAAACAGCCCATACATGTGATGCCGACTGTACCGTCTGGTCTCAGCACAGGATGGACCCATGGATGCAGCTGCCTGGGGCCGAAGGGCCTTGCTGCTGCATGGCGCAGGCCAGGGACGATGTGCCAGCAGCTTCTGCCTGGAGTCTTGGATGATGAGCCGGGGTTTCCTGAAAGACCAGTGGTACAGGATGAAGCCAACCCAAGAGCTTGTCTCCTCCGTTTGCAGGCTGCTGGTGTGTCAGCTGCTGCTGCTGGATGGGAGGTACCTTTCCTCCATGCAGATACTTGCGTAACTCCCCCCGTGGCCTCTTCCTCTTTTCTTGGGCAAACTGTAGAACTGAGGCCTGTTGGAGGTTTTAATGAAAGCCATGTTTTCCAGAGCTTTCCGTACTGTTTTCCTACACTCTATTAAAGTATCTTTTTAAGGTGGGAGAGCCCACAGAAAAGCATTGCTACCCCCTGCAAATGTGAATCTACTGTCTTATACAGCCCCCTGCAAGATCCCCCTTGAGCACAGAGAGAGATTCAGCCTCCTCACCCTGAATCCCACCGAGACAATCCTGTCTTAGTGCAGCAGGGCATGTCCTGCAGACAGGACCTGCACCCTGGCAGCCAGGATCACGTGAGATACAGTGCATGTGCAAATGCGACAAATTGTCTAAATTCAAGCCCTCGATCCTGTAGTTGGGCACTCGGCTGCCAGCACCCGTGCCTGGCTGGCAGTGCACTGAAATGCATTGATCTGCTCCCAGAGGAAGGTTTTGAGTTGTGGTGCACTTTGCAAGAGCCAGAGCCCTGTGGCAGCTGCAGCAGGTCCCATCACTGCAGCCGGAGGAGAGACTCGCCACTGATGTCCCGATGCAGCCAGAGGGCAGCAATGCAGAGCCAGCGGCACAGTGCAGCTCTGCAGGGCCATGCCTGCGTGCGAGTACGTGGGCCTGTCTGCTCTTGAAAGCTGTTTTGGATAGTGCTTTCTGGCCTCAGAAAATGACGAAGCTGCCACGTTGGGCCGTGCATTGCTCCTGCTGAGCGATGCCTCCCTGAGTCCCCTTGGTCTCGTTGCGGCTGCGCAGCCATAGGTCTGAGCCACAGGAGCTCGCAGCACATGGGCTCTGTTTTATACCAGCACCAGCTGTCAGAAATATTCCTGTCAGCTCACTGTGGGGAAGCCATGGTGCTGGAGGCCACAAATGCCCCAGATCTGTAGGAAAAGCTAAGAAAGGGCAAGCTTTTATTTTCTTTTTTTCTTCTGCTGTTGGGACCAAGGGGTGTCCCCAGATGCTCTGGGGTAGGGGACACCTTTCCTGCCAGCAAGTGCAGGTGGTGGAGGATGGAGCCATGGGGCTTTCAGCACTGGAAGATAAACCAAGGCAGCAGCTGGTGACACCAGAGCCCCTGATATAGCGCAGGCATCAGGCTTTTTGGCCACGAAAGCCTCGCCTTGCCAGCGCTGGATGGGGGCAGCAGCAGACAGCAGACCCCTCCATCACGCAGGGCTGCCAAACACCCTCTCCGTGCTCCCGCCTGGCATGGGCGGGGCGGGTCAAGCACGGGGCTGGCATTGAGCAGTGTTTGCAGTAACCCTGAGTAGGGCACTGGGTCTGCCACCGCGTGGGAGAGCAGCAGGGCATGGCCGTGGTGCCTGGTGGGCTGGTCACTGCGCAGTGCTACAGCTTCTGGTCCACCAGCCCATCCTTCTGCCCCCATACCTCACCTCTGGTTTATGGGGGACATTGTGCCCTATGAGCAGCCCATTGTGCTCGACTGTGTGTGCATTTTGGGAAAGGGTGGGCCCCTCTATAGCCTGCACGTAGTGCTGGGGCCCAGGTCTGCAATGCTGGGATAGGGCAGGAGGGATCCTTGCTGCTGGTGAGTGGGGCAGAGGGTGGAGAAGCACTGGTCGAACACCCGCGGGGCTGTGGAGAGGCGTGCAAAGCCAGCAAGCTCTGCTCTCAGCTGGGGCAGGGCACCCCCGCCCTGCCAGGCACCATGACACCGTGGCAGATCATGTCCCACCTGGTGGGCATCACCCCTGCCAGGGGGCACCTCCACCTCCTCTCAGAGCCCCCAGGCAGCTCTGTCTGCCCCTCTTCTGTGGGTCTTCTGAGCCTCTCCCCAGACATGAGAGTCACCAGCAAGGCCACCTCAGCTGGGCTTTGGGGTGCAGCCAGGGGGACCCTGCAGAGCTCAGATGCAGCAGCCTGCAGGCATGGGCTGGGCAGGGGCCCTGCTGCTGCCGGGGAGGAGATGCTGCCTGTTGGGCCGCATCCTGCAGCGCTGGCTGTGTCTGGGCCCACAGGTGCTGACAGGACCCCCCTGTGTCTGCCTATTTCCCCATTCCTTGTTTATGCTTCTGTCACGGTCGGGGATGGCTGAGCGTGTAAGGATCAAGAACGGACCCTGAAGAGGTCCAGATGGATCCTGTTTTCCATGAGGAGCCAGGATGGATTCAAGCAGTGACAGCCTGTGTGTCAGCATCCTCTGCCTGCCTCTTCTCCACAGATCAGACAGTCCGCAGGAGCTGGCACAGGCTGGCTTTCAGGGTGGACCCTCTGCCAACAGCCTTGTCCTGGTTTCAGTTGGGATAGAGTTAATTTTCTTCATAGCAGCTGGTGCAGTGCTGTGGTTTGGATATAGTATGAGAATAATGTTGATAACACACTGAATGTTTCAGTTGTTGCTAAGTTGTGCTTACGCTAGTCGAGGACTTTTTCAGCTCCCCTTGCTCTGCCAGGGGCACACGGAGCTGCGAGAGCTGACCCCAGCTGGCCAAATTATATCCCACACCATATCACATCATGCTCAGGATATAAAGCTGGGGAAGAAGGAAGAAGGGGGGGGACATTTGGAGTGATGACGTTTGTCTTCCCAAGTCACCGTCACACGTGATGGAGCCCTGCTTCCCTGGGGATGGCTGAGCACCTGCCTGCCCGTGGGAAGGAGTGAATGAATTCCTTGGTTTGCTTTGCTTGTGCGCAGCTTTTGCTTTTACTATTAAACTGTCTTTATCTCAAACCATGAGTTTTCTTGCTTCTACCCTTCTGATTCTCTCCCCCATCCTGCCGGGGGGAGTGAGCGAGCAGCTGCGTGGGGCTGAGCTCCTGGCTGGGGTTAAACCACGACAAGATTCTTTTTAATAACGCTCAGCAAAGGAGGGAAAAATGATGTTTGTCAACTGCTAAAATATCTGTGTGTTTCCCTGGAGACCTGGTGGGATGGTCCCACTGCTCCTGCTCCTGGTACTGTCCTGGACAGAGGGGAGGTCAGTGATGGGCAGGGGAAGAAGCGGGAGGAGCTGGGCAGGGGGCTCTGGGCTGGGGCAGAGGAGAGGGAATGGGTGCTGGGTGGGCAGCACCACCAGGCAGGGTGACCTTACCCACATGCACAGCTGCAGACAGGCTCTGGGGGAGAAAGGATGGACCCAAGGATGGAACAACACTGTAATTGTACAGGGCTCTGCTCAGGACCCCAACACACATTTGGGGTGCAGGGCTGGCCTGGGAGGAACAGGGGTGATGGAGATGGAGACACTCACTCCACACTCCTGGGAAATACAGCAGTGGTGTGCCACGGGGCATCCTGCCCTTGACCCCTGCCTTCAGCAGCATCCCACATGAACCACAGCACCGAGCCATTCCTGCCCATAGCTGAGCCCAGGGGCTCCGGTGCTCCCTGTGTGTTGAGCAGGTGGCCATGCATGTGACAAGTTTGTCAGGCCACGGAAAGCTGTCCATAAGAAAAACCAGCAAGGCTGTGTAAACAAGTGGTGTCCAGCCTGTTTTAACCTAGGTAAGACCACACATTCATGGATGCTTCCAGCCCAGAAGGAAAGCGAATAATGCTGTCTCCTGCTGCAGGTCTCCTGTAAAGGCTGCAGCTGATCCTAGAGCCAATTTGCTGTGACCTCTTTCTCTGCAGATGTCAAGCAGCAGGAACTTGCCTCTCCAGTGAGGGTCTGCTCTGGGAGCAGGCACTGCGCAGACAAGTCCTCTGCCCCAGTGGTGATGGAAGAGCTGCTTAGAAAACAGGAAACCACTTGACCAGGAAAAAGCAGTGAAATGTTCCCTTATTCCACAATGTTTGTTGTTTTAGGCTCTCCCAGCCAAGTGGCTCAAGCCGAATGGCAGCCCTGCTGATGCCCCCAGCCCTGGGACAGTCCCTCCCGGACCCCGCAGCCAGCCCAGCCCAGCCACACCAGCCACAGGAGAAGCAGGACAGCGTGGCTTCACCGCCCAGCTGCCAAACACACTGCTAATGACAGACCAGGGAGGGACAAAGAGGCACAGAAAAGCTGGATGCGTCCCTGTTACCAGCCTGATGCCTGCTTTCCCTCCCTCCCCTCCAGCAGCAGAGCTGTGGGTACACCTTCCTGGTGTATGGATGGTGAACTGAGGCAGGGTGGGTGCTGCTCAGAGGTGGAAAGAGGTTCTGCCAGTGCTTTGGGTAGGGACCAGCTCTCCAAGTCTGGCATCTGGGAAGGTCTCCAAGCCCCACAGACCCTCCCTGCCCCCGAACATTCAAGCCAGGATGTTCAACTCCGTGGACACATCATCAGGGACCCCTGGACAGGCAGGGCTGAGCTCCAGGTCACTCTGCAAGACACAACAAATGGTGCCACCATCCCAAGTCAAGCAGCAGAGGCTGCAGCTGAAAGGATGGACACTTCACAGGGATCTGGAGGAAAACTCTCAGTAGGCAATGGTGGTGGGGGCTGATCCTGCACCCCTCTGCGACTGCCTCAGCCCTGCTCCAGAATTGCAGCACCCACCTGGTGAGATCAAGCTTGTGCCAGCAAAGCCTTTAGCAATCACCAGCCATGAGACCCACACCCGTGGCCAAGGCACATCCCAAGTAGCAGCTTCAGCTGTGATGGGTGAAGGCCACGGCAGCACCCCAGGGAGCAGCCAGGCTGCAGCTGTGCCAGCCCCAAATGTGTATCAGTCTGGGAAGGGTGGTCTCAGCTGAGCTGGAGGGAGTAGAGCCCAGGTGGGGGTCCCCCAGCTGCTCCTGTGAAGAAGCAGAACTGCCTTCCTTTGGGAGCTGGATGCACAAAGCATCAGGCGCCACAAGAGACAGGCTAGTGTTGTGTTTGGCTCCGGGTGCTGTGGGAGATGCCATGGAGAAGTCAAGGAGAGGCAGAAGCGGGCGCTGCCAAGGCTGCAGCCGTGCTGCAGGGAGGGGAGCACCCCCGGGTGCCATGCCGCAGTGCCCCGGGACTGCCACGGTGCTAGGAGAGCCACAGGCAGACCGTGATCCCTCTGCTGAAGGGCCAGCTCTGCCCTGGCACACACCCATCCTGCACGCGTCCCCGTGCCCTGGGACCCTCCGAGGCATCACGGCTAGGCAGACGCAGGCAAGATGCCTCTGCCGGCGCAGCCTGCCAGGGTCCAGTGCCTGCAGGGCAAGGCAGGCAGCAGCGCGGTACGGCGGCAGTGCTGCTGCAGGCAGCGCTCTGCTTGCAGCGGACGTGGGAGAGGGAAAGCAGCCAGGCAGCAAGACGGGACAATGCCCTGCCTTCGTCCTGAGCTGCCAGGCAGGCCTCCCACCCGGGGGCATGGAGGATGGGCAGGCCTTCTGTTTACTCCTCCAAAAAAAGAGACCTTCCTCCTGAAAACAAAACCTTTTGTGTGCAAATGCAGCCGTCTGGCAGGTTTGTTTTTATACAGGAAACTTTGAACCAGAAGGCTGAGGCTGGTTTCATTTTGAGGTGAGTTTTTCAGTTCATGGTGGTATTTGGAAACTGAGACACTTTCCAGATTTGGACGCTGTGTTTTCATGTAGTTGCTGAGCATGGCAGCAGTGTCCAGGGCTGCCTCCCCTCCCTGCCGTGCAGGCAGGCTGGTTTGGACGCAGCCAGCATAGCCCTCCCTCTCCCTGTTCTCTGCAGAGAGCTTTGCCCAGCTGGGGCGGGTGGGTGATGGGGACCTGCCGGCAGGGACAGGTGCCTGTGGTGGGACGGCTGAGCCCCCCGAGCAGCAGCTGAAATGCGTGGGACCCTTGTGGGACTGGAAAGGGTCAGATGCAGAGACGCTCCTCCATGCACTGCACAGCGGATGCGGGAACTCGCTGCTCCCATGTGGGGCTAAGCCAGGCTAATCCTGCCAGCTGCTTGCGAGGACACCAGAAACATGAGCTCCAGGCCTTGTTTTCAGCTGGGACTGCAGGATACTGGAGTCATCATGCTCACTGCCATGGCTATTGCACCTCCTCCTCCTGCATCCATCAATTTGGGAGAGGGGGTGCCGTGAGACCTGCTTCCATGGTCCTGGCTTTCCTCCGAACCCACTGGACAAGGTCCACCCATTCACCAGGGTGAGGATAAGTGCCACCTGGGACAAGCTCTCAGGATGCTCTGTGCCTACTGAGCCAACTCATCAGCTCCTCGTCACCTCCCCTGTGATGTGGGGCTGAGGGGGACTGGGATGCTCTCGCTCCAGGATGGTGGCTGGTCTGATGGGGCTTAGGACAGCAAAGGCTTTAGCAATCACAACCCACAGACACCTTCAGGGCTGGAGCGTGGGTCTGAGCATCTGCGCTGGCTCCATCATGGCCTCAGGGCCCTCCCTGCCTCCCTTTGCAATTTGCCATCTCCAAGGGTCCCATCACAGGGTGTCCCCAGCACCCAGAGCGCGTGGTGCAAACTCAGGCAAGGTGCAGGGAGACGTGAGCCATGCCCAGCCCATGGCATGGCACGTGTCTCCTGCCCTCCCTGGGGCGCAGACCCCTGCCATCGCAGGGCCACAGGAGGCATCTCCATCCAGCTGGTCCCTCCTCCCTGGCATCCTGCAGCCGAGACGCCAGGCGAGCCCAGGCGGGCCTTCCCCTAGGACCAGCCCAGACTTGAGCGTCAGGGCCGTGCACAAGCTGGAGTAAACGGCAAGTGTGAGCTCGCCAAGCCAACGCTGCGCACGCACGGCTTGCAGGGACTGGCTGTGGACCACGCCAGGGATGCCCACCAGGAGAGGTACTGCTCCCACTCCTTGCCCCCCTCTCTCTTTTCCCAGCTGCGCGGTTGAAGCCTGGATGCGTGCAGTGGGGAAAGAAGTGCAGACCCTCCTGTGCTCTGGCACTGCGGGAGCAAACACCATCCCACGGCCCTGGGGCGGGCGGCTGGGGATGGGCAGCCTCTGTGCATGGCTGTGCCAGAAGCAGGGCTTGGCATTACACCGCTGTGTCTGCGCAGGGGGGATCTCGTGCCCACGCTCCCCAGCATAGCGAGGTGCGGGTGGGCACCAGGAGCTGCTTCATGGCAACTTCTTGGCTCCGTGAGTGTGGTGTCCTGGCAGCAACAGGCAGCTTTACTGTCAGCCTGTGCTGGCACTGCATCCCAGGGTGGGAGCAGAGCCCTGTTGAGTTTTGCAGGTTGTTGGCAGTGGAGTGGGGGGTTTGGGGGGCCATCCAGGGGCTGCCCTATCACTGCTTGCAGTAGGCGTGGGGCAGGCACTCTCCAGGCTGCTATCAGCCCTCCCCACCTGGTGCCTGTTGCCCTGGCCAGGGGAAGGGGACGCCTAAGCCTGCTCAGCCCCAGGGGCGGCACCCACACCCTGGGGGGGCAGAGCAGGTCTGCCCTGCTCTGCCGGCTTTGGGCGTGCTCTGAGTCACCCACAGCCCTGCTCTTCCCAGGTCTGCAGGCGTCTGGTTCCGCACCCGCAGGCATCCTGGGCTCTGCTGCCAGGTCTCATCCATCACTGGCAGTGAGCTGGGGAGCACAGAGCATCGCCCAAGCGCGGGAGTCACTCCTGTGCCTCCTGGCTGTCCAGTAGCCTGGCCAGCGTGGCTGTGCCTGCCCCAGGCACAGCTATGCTGTGCAGAAGGGGTGCTCTCCCCCACTATGTGCCTGCCCTCTCCTCTCTGCAAAATGGGAAGAGCTCCAAGGTTTGAAGGCACCGGGCAGGAGGCAGGCAGCGGTGCTGGCGGGAGTCCACATGGAAATGATTAAACACTTCCAAGGTGTTGAAGTAAGAGCATCCCAGTGCTCTGGGGTTTAGGGTTGGAGAACGGTGGCGTGTGAATGTTGCGAAGAGAGAGGTCCCAGCAGCACCTGCATATTCTGCAGGCTCTGCCCTGGGAACAGCCTGTTCCCCTTGTTCCTCCCTCGCAGCCCCAGGCAGCACTCGACACCTCAGAGGTGGCAGAGGGGAGAAACCGTGGCCTGGGGCGGTTCACAGTGCTGGTGGGCACAAGCAGAGACAGGCTCTGGAGGGACAGGGACCAGAGGGACGTTGCTGCTGGGCCAAGGGATGACAGGAGCCCCAGAGCTGCTCCCAGCCCAACCCCAGTAGCACTGGTGCCCCATATCACGGGCTGCCTTGGAGGACAAAGGTTGGGACGCTTGCTACATGATAATCGTAGCTTTTAATGTTGCACCTCTGTGAGCTCAAGGAATTCAAGCAATTGGGTTATGTTTGTTCGACAGTTTGGGGAGTAGTCTGCAGAAACAAGCTGTGCTTGCACGGACTCGATCGTTCCAAGAAACAAAACCTGAAGACCAGTTTGACTGACAGAACCATGTCGCAGGGTGCCAGTTTGGATGGAAGGGGTCCTGCCCAGGGAGGGTTGGCAGAGCTCCCACGGGGGCAGCAGGGCTGCCCATCCAGACATGGGTGCAGGTTCCTCCATGCAGTAACAGCATCGCTCATGGCACAGTGCCAGGCCACGGCTCTGCCCTTTCTCGGTGCAGGCTGGGTCCCTCCGGAGTGGCAGCGTCCTTGCCTGCGTGCTGTCCCCTGGCCGTGGTGTGCACAGACCCTCCTGGGCTCTGCCTGTGCCCAGCCTCGGGAGCACTGCCGGCTGGCTGTCACCACACACAGACCCTGGGACACCGGGGATGCTTGGGTGCCACAGGCATGCACTCTGCTGCCCACCCTGCTCACCCTCGCCCCAGCTGGTGCTTCCCAGGGAGGTCCCCTTCTTCCCCCAAGTGTGGAGGGCCATGCTCGTGTCTGGGAGATGCCTCAGCGGGGACGAGCCCTGTACCACCAGCTCTGTGCCCAGGGCACCCAGGGAAAAAGTCAGTGCGTGGAGTACAAAGGCAAACTGTGGGTGGACTCTGCTCTGGCCTGAGGTTGGCACTGCCCAGGGGGACTGCCTGGAGCCTTTGCCAGACAGGGGCTTTGCCACTGCACTGTGGCTGCTGTCCCTCAGCATAAGCAAGGCCTGACACCACATTGATGGGCATGCTGTCAGAGATCCCCTTTCCCATCTCTGCTCCAGACTGAATGATCCTGCTGGGGCTCAGGGAGATGACAATGTCCCAGCCTGAGGCTCTCCCCCTTGCAGGAGGCGCTGGTGTGGCCGCTCTCACCCTGTGGTGCCACCCCAGCTCTGGCCGACACAGCGTTTGAGTGCTCATAGTTGGTGGGGCCTCCCCCACTCCCTACTCCTTGCGGTAGCCTTTGCTGCTACACGGAAAATGTGATGACTCGGCAGCCCCTGAGTTTCCAGGCTGGGTTCCAGCTGCTGGGTGGAGAAACCTTCTGCAGTTGTTTTTGGGTCTGGCACAGATGAAATCTGCACTGTCGGGGGGACCAGAGGGGAGATCTGGCACCCTCAACTGAAGGCAGGCTCTCTCTGTCCCTGCCTGTGGTGGCACGGTATCACCATCACCAGGGTGGCCACAGGGAGGGTAGCTCTGGCACATAATGAACAGCTTCTTCTGTCCAGTATGGGAAGCTGCTGAGCCCTGCGGCGCCAGCGGCAGCTCCTGGGTTTGGCTCCCACCAGTGCTCTGGGCTGTTTCCACTGCAGGCACAGCCCAAAGTCCCTGAGCTCAGGGAACACAACAGCTGGGTCCCCAGGTTTAAAATCAGTGGGGCTGGTATGGACGTGTCCCCACGGCCAGCGGGATCCCTGACCTGTATGCCCTGTGGTGGGCCACCAGCAGCATTGCAGAGGCTGGGAAAGACCTGGGGACACCTCCGGGACCATGCGCAGAGGTCAGTCCCAGCCCAGCAGGCAGCAAGGCATGGTGCCAAGGCATTCCCAGAGTGTAGGACACACATGCCAGGTGGGAGGTCACCTCTCCTCCTGGACAGGGAGGTGCGGAGCAGTGGCAGAGCATGGCAGCGGGCTCCATGGGGATAGAGACACCATGCTCCAGAAGTCCCTGCTCTGCTCCCCAGCCCAGAGACCAGGGACAGCAGGACAGACTCTTTGGTCCTTGGGCAAGCCAATGCCTGGAGAAATAACTTGGTGGTGGAGTTGTACCCCCATGCAGGGCCATGGCAGCAGAAGTTGATTTCCAACAAGCTCCTGAGATGCCACATCCCACCCACCTCCCTTGTAACTCCCTCCCGCTGAGCCAGGGTGGCTGGAGATGGAGATGACCAGCTCTGCAGGGAAGCTGGTGACAGGAGCGCTGGGTCTGCAGGCAGGCAGGTGTAGCAAGCGTGTGAGGGCTCAGCTTGCTCCCCAGATGGGCAGGGCACACTCAGCCCAGCTGGAGTTTCCCAGGACTCCAGAGAGTGGGTTTGTCCTCTTGCTGGCCTGGAGCTGCTCTTTGGTGTGCTTTGAAGCTAGACAAGCCCCACCTTGACTCTGTAGCCTGGGAAAATCTCCTGTCTGTGCCACTGCAGGGGACACCGCCTCCTGCCACCTGCCTTAGACACTGGGGGATTCAAAATCTCTTCCCAGGGTTTTTCTTGATAATCAAGGGTCCCTCCTGCCCCATCCCCCTGGATCACAGTTCCCAGCCCACCAAGGCCCTCCATTCTAACCTCCAACCCCTCCTTCCTCAGCCAGTGGCTCCTCCAATTTGGCTCTGCCATCACCTGCCACCCTCTGGGGACACCACACAGCCCCGTCTGCCCCCAGCTTCCCCTGCCTGCTCTACCTCTGCCCCAGCCATCCTGACCCTCCGTGCTACTCATGACAGCACAGCCCCACGCTCCTCATCCAACACGGGGTCACCTCTTCTTGCACCGCGGTGGCAGGGCACCACAGCCTGCACCGCACCACGGACCTGCACAGCGGCATCCACCAAAAGCCTCTCTGCAAACATGATTTGGGGACCAGCTGGTTGTAGCTTCCCAATTCCCACCTCCGGTCCCCGGGTAAACCTGGCACGCCCTTGCTGCAGCGGGGAGCTCCAGCCTCCTTCCAGCTGGCTGCAGCCACCCAGCTCTGGAAAGGGGCCTTTTAAAACAGTCCCCAGCCCACTGGAGACGGCAGCAGCCAGCCCCAGCAGCTCCCTCTCTCTCAGCCTGTGGAGGGGGACTCCGTCCCCATCCATCTAAGTGGCTGGAGGACATCACCTCTGCTATCCATGAACCCTGTGCTCAGTCCCTGGTCACGCTGTTGTCTGGCAGCAGGGATGGGTGTCCCCAGCTGCCTGCAGTGCTGGGTGATGGGTCATCCCCATCACCGCAGGTGCTGTTGCACCTCAATCCCAAATGCTTATCAGGGGATCCCTAAGAGCCAGAGATTTTATGCTGGGTCTCCATCACTTGAGAAGATGCCCTGCTTGCATTTTTGACATTCAGCCCTCCCCAGAGCTGCCCATATTAAGGATTAGAATGCTTGCCTGCACTGGAGCCAAGGCATTGCCTTCTGCTCCCACCCTGATCTTCCTGTCCAGGGTGCAGAGCGGAGCAGGTCCGGGGACAGAGTGACTCGAAGGGCCTCCAGTTGTTGAGCTCTGCCTCTCTGCTGGTGGGACAAAGGTGGCAAATAAGCCCTCACTGCTGGGCTGAGCAGCAGAGCCAGGGCTGCTTTACCCTCAGCCCGCTCCAGGCAGGGGACTGGACTTCTGCAGAGACGTGACTGTGACCATGGACCAGGGCTCCTGGCACCAGTCCCATTTGGCCAGGACCTGGGGAATTAACTGCCTCCATGCAAAGGCAAGGGCATTTGCATGCTCTTTCCCCTTTCCCAGCTGGCCCCATCAGCCTGGGGGCTGTCAGGAGGTTTAGGGGATGGCCCTGGGGTTGGAGATGGGTCCTAGACCCGGGGGTCCTTGTGTCCCCCTCTCTTCTCAGTTATGTGCAGGGGCTGGGGCTTTCCTATAGCTTTGTGCAGGCACTGGGGGGTTGTGTATGTGTGATCTGTCCCTCACAGGTCCCATCTGACAAACCTCTGAGCTTTTGGGGGAGGGATTTTGCTGTTCTGGGGCCAGCTAGGGGACGTGTCCCACCCTGACAGCTCAATGGCTCCCAGCAATAAGCAGAGCTTGAATAGCCCCTGTTGGTGGCCGAGCTGGCTACTGGGACAGACTCCCACGGCCACACGGGCTGTGCTGGCTTCCAGGACAGATGCATCACTGAACCTTTTCCAGCACTGTCCCAGATCTCCAGCACTGATGTGAAGCCTATGGCATCTCCGCTCTGAATCACAGCTGGCATCCTGCCACGCATTGCACAGAGTCAGCACAGCACCGCACAATGCACGGCCCTGCGCACAGCTTGGGGGGCACAGGGTGCTCCCCATGGCAGCACCATGCACAGCTCCTACAACCCACGAGCAGACAAGGGCACAGGACCCAGCCAACCCCTGAAATGGGCAAAGAGCGGTCCAGGTGTCTTTGCATCCCTGGGATGCAATATACAAGAACCTCTCACAATGTGTACGCACCCCCCCGCCTCCAGCTCCAGTCTACCTGGCCCTGTGCCATGAGCATCACATAGAGGCACACATCTCCCTCCGCACCCAGCATGGCCAAACCTCCCATTCCCCACCAGCAGCCTGTGCAGAAATTCATTCATACAGAGCTAAAGGGTGCACAGAGACAGCCGCAAGGTGCACAGCACCCACACAGGACCCACACTCCTGCCGATGCTCCCCGCAGCAACCGAGCCCAGCTGCCGGAGGCTGCCGTCCGCCTTCCCTCCCCTTGCTGGGGGCCGGTTTGGGCACTCCCTTCCAGCTCAGAGCCGCCATCTGTCCGGTGCTGTCTCCTCCCCTCTCCTCCCCTCCCAGCACCAGCTCCCACAACCCTGCAGAACTCCCTCTGATGGCCAGACCGGGCTCCAGCCGTGCGGAGCCCCCTCCGCAGCGAGAGCCTGCGCTCCGAGCGCCGCGGCGAGCAGCTCTCCGGCCGCAGCACGCCCCCGCTCACGCACGGACAGCTGCAGAGCCACCGCAGAGGGACACGGATCCGCGGGAACGATAGCAAATGCGCACAGCGGGAGGCACACACGCACACGCTGGACTTCTCCCAGCCCGGAGGCGCGCTCCGCTCCTGCCCGGGGGTCGCTGGCAGGGCTGATGGGCACCACGCTGGCACGCAGCGCCCGGCCCCGCTGATGTCACCCTGTCACCCGCGCTCGGAAAGCATGTGGGGACGCAGCCCCTCGCTGCCATGGGAGAAGGGGCTGGCTGGGGACAGCCACTGCTAAGAAGCTACCCCCCCCCAACTTGTCATCCCTCTGATCTGCAGCCACCCAGGTCCCAATGAGACCGCCGCTGCTGCCGCTGCTTGCCCTGTGGGTGCTGCACCTCCTGGGAACCCTGGCAGAGGTAAGCCCTTGTCTCTTCATCTCCCCGTTTGTCCATGCAGGCACTTGGCTCCAAGCTCTCTGGCGGCAAGGGGCTTTGCATAGTCCTACCCCACTGAGGAATGACGGCATATTTCTGGGCTGCCTCTCCAGCCATGCAGCTGCACCAAATTAGCGACGTTTGCAATTACGAGCTGGCTCTTTCCTCCGCTTCCCCCGCCACCTCGCCGTGCCCTCTTGTCCCAGCGGCTGGGATTGGAGCGTGTTACTGCTACCATGGCTGCATGGCTCCTCGCCCCAGGAATTGGCTGGCTGCTATTCCTGGGGTTCTGGAGCCCCTTCGGTCCCTCTGTGCACAGACTCCCAAAAGCACTGCAGTTGGTGGGGGAGCCAGAAATGAGTCAGCCAGCAGAGCCAAGGGGGAAATAACTAAAGAACGATGATTGCTCCTGTGTGGCTTGTTGCAGGACAGGGAGTGGGCAGAGACATTTCCTTTAATGTGGAGGGAACTAGCCTCAACCTAAGCAGGGCACACCCTGCTCGTGAGCAGACTGTGGGGAGATGGGTGTCCTGCAAACGTGCTCAGCACCCGCTGCAGTGTGGAGGATGCTGGATGCTCTGGAGCTCTCAGTCCAAGCCCTTGCTTTGCAGCCTGTGGGCGATGGCAGCGGGGCTGAGGTCTGAGGTCCCTCCATCCTCCCCTGACATGATCATGGGAAGGGGGTAGTGCCTGTAGAGGCAATGAGATTGCCTGGGCCTGTCCAGAGGTCCCTCCCTCCCCAAATCTTCCCCTTGTGCCCTGGCTGTTTTGGTGGGATGTCTTCCTCTGTGGGCACAACCCTGTGTTCATCTGCACTCCCAGGAGCCATGCAGAAGGCTGGGGCAGCCCCCAGGCTACATCTGCTGCATCTGCCTTCCTGCCTTGGAGGGTGATGTGAGCAGTGACCTGGGCTCTCCTGCATAAAGGGATCACAGTCCACAGAGGATCGCAGCCTGCAGAGGCCATGGCTGGGTGGGAGCTCTGCCCAGCCAGCCTGACCCCTGGCCTGGCACAGGGCGCCTCTCCCAGGCGTGGGTCTCAGCTCAGACCACCTCACCTTGCCCCTCTCTCACTTGACACCTGCAATCCCCAGGGTGACAGATCCAACTGGACAGCACAGGCAGGCTTGGAGGGACAGGATGCACCCAGTGACAGAGGTAAGCCAAAGCAAAGAGGTCCCCAGGTTGCAGAGGGTGGTCTTGGTGCCCGGGAGCTGTGAGATGAGCAGATATGCTGAACCAGGACTCCTGGAGTTAAGAGTAGCTTTGTAAATACTCTGCTTTTGACTTACTGCAGGCTGCAGATCATGGCCAGGGAAGGGGAGGGAGTCAGCCCCATCCTCTTCCAGCAAGCAGCCTTATGGGGGGGAAGCGTGAGCGATGGACAAGGCTCCAGCTCCCTCTTTCCCAGGAAGCAGCAAGTGGGCTCAGCAGCAGCACAGGCAGTGATGCCCTGCACGGAGCTCCTGCAGTTGGCCGGGCAGGATCACGCTCCTTGAGGCAGCCCCACGGGTGTGCCGAGGTGGCTGGGGAGCAGCACAGCCGTCCTGTGTTGTGATCGTGGGCCTCAGGGCTGGAGGATGCCTCTGGCCCGTTTTAGGTATCAGTACATTTGTACTGCAGATGTGAAGATGATTGCCAAGAGGCAGATGGAGGCAGGCAATGTAGTCTGTTGGATAACCAAGAGAAGCAGACAAACATGGGTGGAGAACTCGTACCTTCATGAGATAAGAAAGAGCCCACAGTGAAAAACCACCCCTGCTTGAACTTTGCACACAGAGCACAATCCTGCTGGCTGTCTTCAGGAGGAGATAAACCATGCCCCGTGCTCCTCAAGGGGTTGCGGCTGGGTCTCTGCTGACAGCAAGGGGAGCCCAGGGCAGCGGGTCCAGGTGTAGGCACCTGACCCATAGACACCCAGCTACATTCAGATAACCCTCCTGAGCAGTCTGTTCCTAATTCTGCGCCTAAGCTGCTCAGGAATGACACTGATAAGGGCTTTCCCAGGGGAGCTACGTGCTCCTCTTTTGTGTACCTCTAACTTCCCCAATTCCCTTTGCACCCACCTGCTGAGTGAAGCTCTCAGCACGGCAGCGGGCTCCAAACAACAGTATTGCATGAAAGAGAAGTTACATGTAGTTCTGAAACTGTTCAGCCTTAGGGAAAGGCCACAGACAACACCCGAGCCCCCCTGCCCCAGGGCTCACCCCACACTGCTCCTCTTTTGCTGTGTAAAGGCAGCCCTGGGGCAGATCTCTGGGGCAATGGCTGTGCTTGTTTAAAGCTTTCTTGCCATGCCCGATCACATGTAAACCTGTTACGACATGTTGCACATCGTAAATTTTAAGTGCTAATTATTACATGAATGTCTTATTAGCACTAGAGCTGTTCCGATGTTTCCTAAAGGCTGAAAGCAATCGAGAGCTCGTGGTTCACAGCAAGGCTGGGGATAGGGAGCGCACAACGATCTGCTGGTGGAAGCATGGGGAGGCAGAGATGGAGCCTGCAAGGGTCACGCTGCTGGCTTGGTCCCGACAGACAGGCTCTGTCTGGCTCCTGTTTGTGTAGGTGGTTCCTGAGCAATCTAATGGCAGGGATTCAATAGCAGTTTTGGCCACTGACCCACCAATTAGGCAAAGCCCCGTATGCCACTTCCTTGTCCCCAGACTCTCTCCATCTGGGTGCCACAGCACCAGCCCTGTGGCTGCGGAGGGCTGACCTTACTGCTGCAGCAAGGCCAAGGCAGGGACGCACCTCAGCAGGGGGTTGTGCCAATATAGCCCCACATTTCCTCCACGTACGCAGCATCCTACTCTTCCCGTGCCATCTCTGCACTGGGCAGGACAGTGGGGTGTGGACAGAGCCCACACAGAGGCAGAGACTATTGCAGGGAGCATCATGGCCCCACTGCCATATCCAACCTGCTCCCTCACTGGCCATTGTCTTGGAACTGCGAGGTGGACCCAGAGCCCTTCAACACCCCCCTTTGGGGGCTCAGACTAACCAAGGTGGTGAGCAATGGATTATACCCAGCCAAAGCAACTTTTCTGCCATAAACCAGGGCTGTCTGGACAAACCATGTGATGGCCTGAAGCCTTCTGGGCTTTCTCTAGTGGAAGAGATGCTCCATGTTTAGGAGCACGTCTTTCACATGGCGCCTTTGACCCCCATCCATGGGGGGTTCTGAACCTTCTGTGTTTTCCATAGGCTGTGCAGAGCCTTTGGGGTCAGGGGGCCTCATCACAGCGGGGCAGTGCCCAAGGTGATGGCCCGGGCCAAGGTGTGCAGTGAGGGTGGGTGGTCTGGGGAGCCTGGCTCTGCAGGCTGGCCACCCACCAGCACCACAGCTCCCTGCTGAGGGCTTTGGCTTTGCCTCTGCAGGGACCCTCCTGAACCTCAGCGTGAGTAACCATGGCCGGTCGGACTCCCTCCTTCTGTCCTGGGATGAGCCGGAGGGGGGTGCCAAGGGATATTCGCTCGCCCTCTCCTCCCTGGGGCCAGGCACGCTGCTGCAGAATGGATCCGCTGGACCCAACATCACCAGTTTCTGGTTCCACGGGCTGACCCCTGGCATGTGCTACGAGATTGAGGTGACAGCCACGCTTGCCAGCACGGAGACCACCAGCCAGACAGTGACAGCACAGACAAGTAAGGCGTTCCCCAGGGAGTGCAGGGTCAAAGGGTCTGAGGTCTCCTACCGATGATCGTCACACTGCTTTGGAGGGTGCGAAGCACAGGTCTGCGCAGAGTCCTGTGAGTCCATGGGGAGGTCAGGTCTTTCCTCACTTCCACAAGGTCCCCAGAGCCCCAGGGGTCATTCACTCATCCTTGCAGAAGGAGGGTCCTGCCCCCCACACTTTGCATGGGCAGGGTTCAGGCTATATCTTCTCCTGGAATAATATAGACCAGTCTATGGTGTGGACTGCAGAGAGCTGAGGGGTGGAAAAGTCATGCCCGAAGGCCTAGAAAGAACTACCAGGAAGTAGCATCTGCTGTGATTTTGGCACGTGTCTGTCAATCACTGGCTCACCCACCAAGCCTTGCTCTATGCCCTCCCTGGCCAATACCAAGGACTGAGGGAGGGGGCAGGGCTGGTGAGCCCACAGCTCAGGTGAGGATGGCAGCCCTTGCCTGCATCTCTCCAGAGGATCCTCGGGTAAATCAGTGCAGGTGAAGGTGGAAAACCTAGAGGAGGGGAGTAGAGCTGGAGGGACAGGGTTGACCAGCAGAAGAGATGGTGTCAGACGGCAGTGGTGGCTGCAGGGAGCAGGGGCTGGTGCTCACAGGAAGGCAGGTGGCAGGACCCACAGGGCCGGCAGGAACAGAGGACCTGGCAGCAAGTGAGCTCACAGGTAAGCACTGAGGGCTTCACCTTTATCAGTGCGCATCTGGTGTGTTGTCCCTGACCGAGCCTCCCTGCCCAGTTCAGAGTGGCTGTGCAGAGACTGGTCCAAAGGGGATGGTGCAGCCCACACAACCTGTGGGAGACTGGTGAGCTGGCACGGAGGTGGTGGGGCTGTGCTTGGGGGATTGGATCCCATGGAGCTGGCTGGCAGGACCTCAGCAGGTGAAAGCACTGTCCCACTGTCCCTCGAGCAACCTGGCAGGTCAGGCATCGCAAGGCAACCAGCCAACCGCCGTCCGTGCCATGTCTGATGCAGGTCCTTCGCCCGTCTGCAACCTGAGCCTGAGCAGCGGCGGGAGCTCTGCCGTGCTGCGTGCCTCCTGGGAGCACGCCCGTGGGCAGCGGGACGGCTACCACCTTGCCCTCTACCACAGCGACTCCCAGATGCTTGTGAGAAATGTGTCCGTCCTGCCAAACGCCTCCACATTCCTGTTTGACGGGTTGCTGGCTGGCAGCGAGTATGCCTTGAAGGTCAGCACGCTGGCTGGATCCAGCCAGGCAAGCACCAGTACCCACCAGTGGACAGGTAGGGAATGATGGGTGTGCCTGCCCAAGAGGGAAGGGGTGGGAGAAGGGGCTTGGCAGGAGCGGTGCAGCACACGTGCCAGCTGGGCTGGCGGAGAGTGGGAGGTTTCCAGGCTCGGGATGGGGATGTTGTGTGGGGTGGGAGTTTTTCACATCCCTGCTGAGCCCAGTGGGCTCGGCCAAGGGGACAACCTCGCACCTCAGTCCTGCCTTGCAGGACCTGCAGCTGGGGTTTGTGTGCTCCATGTCCCCATGGGGGAAGGGCAATCTGGGGATCCTGGCAAAAGGCCTTGGCTGGTGGGAGCTGCAGAAATGTTGCATTACCTGGGCTGCCACCTGCTCTGCCCTGCAGCCTGAAAGAGCATGACAGTATGGAGGGCCCTCAAGAGCCCCTCAGCTCGCGTGGGAGACATTCCTCAGCAGACCCCTGCCAGACCTTCAGCACTCGTGCCAGCATAGAAAGCAGCTGTGGGCATAGGAGACCCTGGGGCAGGAGGAGGGTCCAGGGACCCCCAGCCCCAGTGCTGAATCTTGCTGCCTCCTGCTCTTCCCCTCAGCTCCCTCCATCCCCAACCAGCTGCGGCTCAGCCCAGGCTCCAGTACCAGCCTCGTGGCCTCCTGGGTGGGTGCTGGGGGGGCCGCCTGGCTGCACCTCGCACTCCACAACCTCCTCACCCAGACCGTGACCACGACCTTGTCAGCCAGGAGGGGCCTCACCAACTACACCTTCCAGCATCTCCACCCCGGCACCCAGTACTGGCTGGGGCTGAGCGCCACGGCAGGGCCCTACACTGTGCGGGGACCCAATGCCACTGCTTGGACATGTGAGTATGATGGCCAGGGATGGGGGAGGACCTCAGTGGCTCTGGGTTTCTCCCTACTCTTGGTCCAGCCCCTGAATCCAAAGGTCTTCTGCCAGACCCCCATGTGCAGAGGGCAATTATTCTCCTTGGACCTGAGTGAAAGGTGCTCCAGGACATGTGTCTGGGCACTGCAATAGTGAGGCCAGTAAGTTGCCCCACAGTGAATTCCCAGTGCTGGCCTACTTCCTGCTGGGATGCACTGGGATCAGCCTATGGCCTCCCCCTGAGGAGGAGGATGGAAGGGCAGGAGATCCCACTGGTGTGCGGTGCAGCTGGGGCCGGAGTGTCCTGTGCCTCAGGGCAGTCCAAGGGCAGCAGGGAAAACATTGGGCAAGAGGATAGCAGTTTGAACTGGAGGTTCCTGGAGGGAAGTGGGTCTTTGGTCCTCTTTGATTGCTGTCAAGGGTATATTTCAGTAGCACCAAACCTCATCCTGGTGGATGTCCCTAATGCGCTGGGTGCTGTGCAAACACAGCCACGGAGCCAGCCTCTGGCAGGTCAAGAAATTGAGGTTAGGCCTCCCAGACCCCAGCTAGTTACACCAGTCAGCCCAACTTCCTCCACCTTCTGGCCTCAGGCTGAGGGCCCTGAGAGCAGGTGACTTCTACCACTAGGGTCCTGGTTTGCTGCCAACACTGTGTCCATAGCCCTGTGAACAGTTCTGGCACTGGACTTGCTATCCCAGATATACCCAGGAAAAATGGGGAAAATGGGGAGGGCAAACCTAGCCTCCTGGACAGAGAAAGACTCATTCCAAACTCCAAGAAAGCATTGCCCCTCTCTAGTGAGGAGCAACAAATTATGGAGGTGCCAGCTGCAAACTCAGGGCTGTTGTGGCCAGTGACTCCTCCTGGCCCTGGGCAGAGATACTGGTCAGGCATATGCTGGAAGGTCCTGGTTGCCACCAGATGATCAGTGTCCAGCTCTTTCCTGCTCTGCCTGCCAGCCCAGGAAGCTGGATTCTGCTCACTGCTGACTCTGCAGCTGGGATTTTGGAAGACCTCCACATCCCCAGCTGGTTTGTTTCTGCTATGGAGTGAGTCTGACTTGATCCCTGCCGTTGCCAGTCTGCGGCTCTGACCTACACAACTGCCAGACACACAAGCCAGGGGCGTCTGGCCAGGAGTTCTGTCCGGGCCAGTTCCTGGGAATATCAGCAAGCTCATGACAGGACACGAATGGAGAGGAGGGGGACTTTCAGGAATTTCCCAGCAGTGCTGCCAGCTACATCTGGGCTCTGCTAGACCAGGAATGTTTGTGCTGGGAAACAGAGACGGCACGGTCCAAAAGGATGTCTAAGGCTGGATGTAATCCTGCAGATAAGGAAGCAGGGAATGAGGCTCAGGGCTTTATGGGGTCCAGAGCATCCCATAATCCTGATGCATTCAATCCCGTTCCCTTCCCTTCCAGACCCCCTGAGCCCTGGCAATGTGACCCTGAGCAGTGCAGAGGAGCAGAGCTCCTTGCAGGCTTGCTGGAGCACCCCAGCGGGAGAGAGGGACTTCTACCTGGTGACGCTGCAGGAAGGAGAGGATGGTGCTCCGACGAGGAACATCTCTGTCAGCGGAGACAATGATCATGTCACATTCCACGGGCTGAGCCCTGGGAAGCAATACTCTGTCCAGGTGACGGCAGTGGCTGGGCCTTACCGGGCATCAGCCCGCAGCACAGCAGCCTGGACACGTAAGCAGAAAGCCTGAGCGTGTCCTTTCAAGGCCATTTCTGCCACCTGATGGAAGGGCTGATGCCCAGAGGGAGGCTGGTGTGATGCTGGGGCGGGGATTGCGGCAGGGGCAGAGATGGGGCTGTGCAGTGCAGTGGCACCTGGTCTCAAGAGCAGGCTGTGGGTCAGAGTGACAAAATCTGCTGCCCCATGCTTCCTTGTGAAGGTGGACTCAGAGGCCCTTGGCAGACTTGTGCCAGGTAGTGTCAGGCATGAATCAAGACCAGATCCTACTCAATAACCTTTGGACTCAGTGTTCAGCAGGCTTCAAGACACATTCCCCTCCCTCTGCTCACAGCAGCTGGGTAGCGAGGCACCACCAATCCCCCCAGAGCAACATCCCCCTGTGCCCAGTCCCTCTAGGGCAACTCGTGGAGGCATGGTTGGTGCTGTCCCAGAGCTGCCACCCTGGGAAGGAAGAACAGGACCCTTAAAAGGTGTGGGGAGGCACTCACCCCGCCCCGGGCACTGAGAGAAGTAAAAGGCTCTCTGTGCAGCCCTGGATGCCCAAGCCTGGTGGGAGGACCGCTGCAGAGTGTCATGAGAGCAGCCTGGCTGCCTGATGCACGGCCCCGCACAGTGACGTGCATAATCCCATCCTTGTCCCTTGCAGAGCCACTAGCACCATCTGCTGTGAGTCTGTCCAGCCAGGGGAGCCCCTACAGCCTGCTAGCCAGCTGGGAGGAGGCAGTGGGAGAGGGCTACGTGCTGGCCTTGAGCCCCATGGAGCACCCAGTGAAGAATAGCTCGCTGCTCAGAGGTGTCACCAACTTCACCTACGAGGGCCTCCGCCCTGGGACACTCTACACCTTTGAGGTCAGCACCGTGGCTGGCCCCTACACATCCACACCCCGGCGCATCACCCACTGGACACGTGAGTGCCACAGTCCTCACCGCAGCCAGCCCCAGGGTTCCCGCTGTGTCCTGCCCTTCTCCCCAATGTCATGCCTCAGGTCTTCTGCAGCTTCATGCCATAAAAGGGCAAAAGGCTGAGGAGGAAAGCAGAGGTGCTGCTGGGTGTGCCTGACCCTGGTCTGTATGCCAACAGCTCAGCACGAGGGTCAGCAGAGCCCAGTGCTCTCCTCCTCCCCTAGGCCACCCTCCCATGGCACTGCTCAGGCTGCATCTGCCCTGAACCGCCTCTCCATCACCCTGGTCCATACCATCCCACCCACCACCTCCTCCAGCAGCACAGTAGTCCTCTCTCACCATGCCAGTTTGAACTCTATGCTGGCCCAGTCTCTGCCAAACCGGTGTGTGGGTGTCAGCAGGGGTCACAGTGGCCTGCTCAGACCCCACGGGTGGCCAAAGCACCTGGATGTGGGTTTTCCCAGGGAAGGGGCTCCAGACCCAACACATTTGGGGTTGCACTTCTGCCAGGTGACCCCAGTCCACGTGCAGCTGTGACTCTAGAACTTACCTTTCCTAGATCCTTTGCCGCCGGAGCAGCTGACCCTCAGCAATCAGGGCCACAGCACCTCCCTGCAAGCCTCCTGGAGAGCAGCTCCCGCTGGCAACACCTGCTACACAGGCACCCTCTGGGAAACCAAGTCCCAGGAGCAGGTCAGGAACATGACCGTGGGGAACAACTGGACAAATGTCACCTTTGAGGACCTGGTCCCCGGGCGACAGTATACACTGGAGATGGCTGCTATGGCTGGACCTTACAGATCCCCCGCGCGATCAGCCACAGACTGGACTTGTGAGTGTGTTACCCCTACCTCACCCCTACTGCAAACTGCGACCATGGCCTGTCCAACGAGAGCAGAAACCTCATAGCATGGAAGCGAGGCAGGGTATAGACCATGTATGGGGAGCGGGGGGGACATGGGGCAGGGGTGCATATACCGACAAAGAATGGGACGACAAACAGAGCCACATTCAGCCAGGTTGGAAGTAAAAGGGTCTTCAGTGCAGGACAAACCCATCACTGAACGGAAATCATTTCCAAATGTCACCCAGCAGTAAAGGTGGGGACCTGCTCCCATGTCTGCGGTGGAGCAGAAGCTCAGGCTGTTCTGGGGTTTGATGTGCCAGGGCTGTTTTGTGACCTGAGCCCACCAGGGACATGCAGTGGAGGGTGCCCAGGACAGGCACGTGCAGGCTCCCACTCCACTCCACGGCAGCTCCACCGTGACTGCCTCTCATTGCCTGGATGTCTCTTCTCTCTCAGACCCCCTGGCTCCGGCTGGTGTGACCCTGACCAACACCCGACACCCGCTGGGACTCTCTGCCATCTGGGACAAGGCTGCTGGCGATGTGGACCAGTTCCACCTCCAGCTCTACAGCAAGAGCCATCCAGCGCAGAGGAACATCTCAGTGGGGCCAAACATCCACAACTTCACGTTCCTGGGGCTGTCCCCTGGCGTTCAGTACTTCCTGAAGGTGACTGTCCTCGCTGGCCCATACAGATCCTCGTCACACTTTGCCACCGAGTGGACATGTGAGTAAGAAGTGTCCCCAGCCTCCTGCAGGGACAGGGCATCCTGGCACTGCCCTGCAAGACTGGCAGTGACATGGATGTGTCCGGGCAGAGGGAGGGCTCTGGTGAGACCTGCGTGCTCCCTGCCTCTGGGAATCAGAGCATGTTTCATGGGTTAGGTGCTGTGTGCCAGCTTCTGGGCCCCAAAAGACCCTTTTCCCCAGCTCAGGCTTTCCCCAGTCAAGCTGAACCTTCTGCCTAGACTGCTCATGATCTCAAGACCAGCCTGGGACTGGTGGGAGAGGGGTGCAGGAGGGGAAGCGTAGAGATCCATCTGGGCTTGCTGGTCCCTGTCCATGGAGCAGAGCAGCCTACTTGGGAGCTGAGTGCTCTCTTCTCGGTACAGCACCTGCCTGCTAGCAACGACTGGGGGACATGCACGGGCAACTCACAAGTCCCCCAGGACAACAGGACAGATGGCAGTCAGCTGCCACCACTTCTCTTTTAGCCTTATGCAGGAGGTCCAGGCTGTGTCCAGGCTTTTCCAGTTGATTTCTTCCATGATCTCATGGACCTCCATGCTGTGTTTCCTCCTAGATCCACTCTCTCTGGCTAATGTGAGTGTACAGCCTGGCCAGAGACCCCAGGAGCTACGTGTGAGCTGGGTGGAGTCAGGCGGTGGCAGGGACCACTTGGTACAGCTCTCGGCGGCCGAATCCCTGTCCATCATCAGGAATGTGTCCGTCCCCCGTGGAGTCACCCAGCTTGAGCTGGACGGGCTGGTGCCAGGGTCCCGGTATCGCGTGGAGATAATTTCTCAGGCTGGGCCTCATCGCACCTCCTCTCAGACTGCCATCAGCTACACTGGTAGGAATGCAGCTCCTCTGCACCCATCCCCATCCCTGGTACCCAGCCTGGCTCTGACCTGGCGAGGAGCTGGGCACCAAGAGGGAGGTCCAAGGGTTGTTCTGCAGGGGGGCCCTGAGACCGTGTCCCTGCAACACCACTGGTGCCTGTCTCCTACTCAAGATGCTGGCTGTCTTGTTGGGGCCCCCACTTACCCAGAGCCCAGCAGCTCAGTGGGGCATGCTGTGAGCCTTCCCAAGCACTTTGGGACAAGAGGGTCTCAGGCCATGGTGGTGATGCACTGTTATCACCTGGGATGCAGGAAGCACCTTTGATCTGGGAGCAACCCGCTGCTTTCAGCAGTCTTTAGACAGCATGTGAGATGCTCAGTCCTGCAGCTCCCATCTTCATTCCCAAATTAGAATCAGGCCTGAGATCCTAGGTTTGTCTCCTGTAACGCTGTTTCTTTCCTGCAGTCCCGTTACCACCTCTTTCCCTGTCAGCAAGCCCTGTCAGCACTGCTTGGGCTCTGGCTGTGCACTGGGAGACCCCTCCTGGGCAGAGGGATGGATACGTGCTCAGCATGCACGAGGAGGGCTCTTCTGCGCCAGCAAGGAACCTGGAAGTAGGGAAGGACAGCACCAATGTCACCCTGGCACAGCTGGCACCAGGAACTTGCTACCTTGTTAGGATCTGGGCAGTAGCTGGACCCTACCGCTCTCTCCCCAAGAACATCACTGGCTGCACAGGTGAGCATCCGTACCACCCACGGGTGATATGGGTGGGAGCACTGCGAGGAGCTCCAGAGTGGGATGGGGATCAATGTTGGCACCCAGGGAGAGGAGGGCACCCTGGTTGGGTTCCCAGTGATGTTGGCCTGTGGTCTTCTTCTGCTTCTTGGCAGCCTTCTTGTACCACAGGGACACAGAGCACTTGCTGGCCGGTTGCTGCTGGCTGCCTGGGAAAAGCAAGACTCCCCTCCGGAGACAGCTGCATGTTCAGAACTGGATCTTTTTCTCTCTGAATCACATGTCTGTCTTTCCTCACAGTTCCTGCTGCACCAACAAACCTGAGCCTTACCAACCCAGGCAGCTCCTCAGAGCTTTACACGAGCTGGAACAAGCCCCCAGGCAGGAGGGACCACTACCGTGTTATTCTGTATAGCCTCAGCACCCAGAGCAGGGATCAGGTCCAGACCTTGAGTCCGGATGCCCAGAACATCACCTGGACTCACTTGGAGGCAGGCAGCAGGTTTGCTGTTCAGGTCACTGCTGTGAAGGGATCGTTCGAAGCCTCCTCCACCAACATCACCCAGTGGACATGTAAGTCTGATGGGCTGGGTTAGACACAGGTTAGACTGTGCCCCAGAGCCTCCATGTGAGCCTTGCAGAGCACCCACCACCACTTTCCCCATCCCAAACCATCCCTGCTGCTCTCCTAGCTTCTACATAGTTGTCCCACCTTTCTGTGCACTGTCCTCACTCCTTCCCCAACAGAACCAATCCCCTCTACCCACCTCAGAGGCTCTGGGTATCTCCCCTGCCACGTCCGGCTGCAAGCCCTGGGGATATTGCACTCAGAGCTGCGTGTGCTGTCAGCCCATTTGTCCCCATGCTTCTCTCTGGGGGGATCTCTGGTGGCCAGCCTGCCCACTGCTCGGTGGGAACTGGGGGTGGGAGCAGGAGTAGGAGCAGGAGCAGGATTAGGTAGGTAGGTGGCAGTGGAAGTCCAGCCCACGGCACTGCCAGAGCGTGGGGAACCACTGGGCAAAGCAGCCGGCTCATAGCGCTGAGCAGTGAGGAGTGGCACACTGGGGCTGACTGTTTCCCTGTTGCTTTCCAGATCCCTTGGCCCCTGCCAACCTCACCCTGGGCAGCCCGTCTGCCGCAGCACTGCAGGTCTCCTGGGCAGCAACAGGGCGTGGGGCAGAAAGCTATGTGGTGGATGTCTATGACATAGCCTCCAGCAGTCGTGCTGGGCGCATGGTGCTGGGTGGGGATGCCAGGAGTCACACCTTCAGGAACCTGAGCCCCGGCACCCGCTACAGCGTGGCAGTGAGGGCCATAGCTGGGCCCTTCCACACCAGCACCCCCAACCTCACCCACTGCACACGTGAGTATGATGCTTTCCTTGCAGCCAGGGGTCCTCCACCAGATCTCCCCCGTCGTGGTTCAAGTCAGAGGCCATACTGGTGCAGCCAGATGCTGCCTTCCTCCCCCATCCATGCAAGCGCTCAGTGCTCATGCCCTGCAGGATGTAGCATGGGGAATCTGTGCATGACCCCGTGGCCTGGCCATCCGTGTCCCAGGTGGCTGTCCACAGCCATCCACAGCGCCAGGGAGGACGCAGTCCCTGGAGGCAGCTGTCACAGAGTCAAGGGCAAAGTCAGCCCTCGGGACCTTGCAGGACTGACCCACCTCCTGCAGCACAGGCTTGGCACAGACATGGAGCACCTCCTTCCCCTCAGCCTGAACGTGACTCCTGGCAGTGACTTGTGTTTCCTCTCCAGGTCCGCTGCCCCCAGCTGCTGTGCACTGGCTGAGCACGGGGCACCCCGACAGGTTGAGCGCGTCCTGGGAGGCCACGGCAGGGGAGCGAGATGGCTACAAACTGACCCTGTACCATGCACAGCTGGGCACCGTGGCAGCTGCAGCTTCACTCAGGAGAGACACCCACAACTACACTTTCATGGGCCTGACCCCAGGATACAAGTATTCCCTGGAGGCCAGTGCCACGGCTGGACCATACCAGGCAGCGGCACCCAACATCAGTGGCTGGACACGTGAGTGCCCAGAGGAGCGTCCTCTGCAGAGGGGTGGGAGATGTTGCATCACTGGGCAGCCCTGAGGAGGGCTGGGAGGTTTACAGGGGTTCTGGTGCCTTTGGAGATGTGCGTGCGTATGTGCATGGCTGCAACACGCAGCAGCTAGTGCACGGGCACACTGTCGCCCTCACAGGGGCATGGATTTTCAACTGTAGACTTGCACAAGTACATGCTGATGACATGTAGGGTTACCCAGCTGTGCCCATGCAGAGACATCCCTCTGCCTGTGTAGCCCCATCTCTCTGTATACAGGAGAACTCGCACCCTTGCTGAGTCTCCTCCAGCAGGTAGAAATGACATTACCATAAAGGTCCATGAGTCAGTGTAGCAGAAGAGGCTAATCCACAGTCCTCCCAGGAGAACAGGTCTTTGCTAGTCCAGCACTTCTCCCCACCCCAAAAGATTTTAGGCAGCTGCATGCCAGCTGGGTGCCGGAGGACGTGTGCACACGCAGTGGTGGCAAAGGTGCTCCAGCTGGGCTATGGGGATGTGGGTGACCTGGATGAGGGAGGGTTGGCATGTGAAGGACCACAAAGGGTGAGCAGCATTCAAGGCGAGGTGGGATGGGGATGGAAAAGAGAAAAGTGAGGAGGAGAAGTGTGCCAGAGGGGGCCTTCATGTCCCAGCCCTCAGCAAGCATCTGTTCTGCCACACAATGTCCCGTCAAGTGTGTTTCCTCCTGCACAGTCTCTGGTCCCTAACATCAGGTCTGGTGACTCCCCAGGCCCACTGCCCCCGGCCACGGTGCGCTTGCTGAGCACGGGGCACCCCGACAGGCTGACCGCGTCCTGGGGAGCCACGGCCGGGGGACAAGACGGCTACGCACTGACCCTGTACCACGCGCGGCTGGGCACCGTGTCAGCTACGGCCTCACTTGGGAGAGACACCCACAACTTTACCTTCATGGGACTGGCCCCAGGAAACAAGTATGTGCTGGAGGTGGTGTCCACGGCAGGGTCCTACCGGACACCTGCAGGGAACGTCAGCAACTGGACATGTGAGTACCCTGTTCTGAGGGTGATGTGTGCCTTGCTGGGCAATCATGAAGGCTCACAGCAAAGGACATGGCCCCACTGACCTCCATGGCAGACCCCGAGGCCCGCCTGAACCCAAGGGTATATCAGTGCTGTGGCACTGAGCAGGGCACTGCCTGCCCTCACCATCTGCTCCGCCAGCCTGGATTAGATCAACTGCAGCTCCAGGGGCTGTGCTTCGGAGGAGAGGCATGGAGGAGGGAGCAGCAGACAGGGACATTCACCTTCCCTCCAGCCAGCTGGGTGCTCCCTCCTTTCCCATCCCTGGATGTCTCGGTCCACTGGGACAGGGCTGCCTCTGCTCAGACAAGCACCTCTTGAAGCTTGCAGAAGCTGCTTTTAGCTGCCTCCAGGCTGGTGGATGCAGCCATCCAGCCAAGACAAAGTGCCCTGCCCTGTGTGGTGCATCCCTTCTGATGACACTGCCAAGATACCAGGCAATGTCCTCAGACCCTGCACTGACAACGTCTCCTGTCCTGTCTCTCCAGACCCCCTGCCACCCCGTAACGTGTACATGACAAACCAGGGGTATCCCAACAGGCTGAGCGCATCCTGGCGAGCTGAACCCCAAGGACAAGACAGTTACAGGCTCCTCCTGTATCACTCGGGCTCAGGTATTGTGGCAGCCAATGTGTCTGTTGGGAAAGGCATCAGCAAATTCACCTTTTCTGGCCTGGCTCCAGGACACAAATACCTGCTGGAAGTGGTGTCTGTGGCAGGGCCTTACACAGCCTCTGCGGGGAACATCAGCGACTGGACAAGTAAGTGGGGAGAGCAGGCGGTCCTTACGTCATGCGTGAGGCTCAGCCTTCCCCAGCCAGGCAGGCTCAGCCCCTGTGGTGGGAAGGGTTAGTGCCAGGGCCAGGGCTGCTGCCTGGAAGCTGTAGGTACCACGGAAGCAATGGCATCATGGGCTGTGCAAGCCCCTGGTGGAGGGGAGAGCAGGGCAATACTGCCTGGGAGACCACGAGGCCTTACAGCCGGTGGGGACACCCCACCATCCCTGCTGCCTTTCTGCCAGGCACTCAGAACGTTCCTGGCATGGGGGATAGGGGGAGGCTGGGCTTGGGGTTTTTTTTTTTCAGGAATGTGGAAATTGCAGATAAGCACAATAAGCCTTTTCATGTGCTTGTCCCCACATTCCTTGCACTTTGTTTGGGGAATCCAGAGGTCTCTGCTCCCACGCTCAGCCAGCCCCTGGCAGGGTGCTGGGAGTCATGTGCAGAGCCCTTCAGGCAGGTCTCTAATGAAACATGCTAATTAGCAGGAGGAAGAATCCACCTCCTCGTGCTCCTCACTCTGCATGTCCTCCAATTGCCATTTAAAGGTCATTTCTGGTAGTGGCAGCCGGCAGCTGCAGAAACATTATCACTGAACACGTGAAGTTTCCTTGCATGTTACCCATCTTCTGCTTGCATCTCTACAGGATGGAAGAGAGTGCCTGCATGCCAGTAACTCTCCCCTGGTGTGGTTTTCATTGTAGCCCCCTCAGTTCCTAAAAATCTCTCTGTGGTGGCTGAAGGGAACAACACGATGCTCATCTCCTGGGACAGTGTCTCTGGACAGCAGGACGACTGCCAGCTGTGGCTGCGGGATCCCAGGAACAGCACGCTGCCCCGGCGGCATGCCCTTGGCAGAGGGCAGGTCCAGCACCTTCTCCAGGGGCTGATCCCAGGGAGGAACTACTCTGTCTCCTTGAGCTGTGTGGCTGGGCCCTACTGGAGCAGCACCAAACCCCTGGCAGTGCCGATGGGTAGGTGTGTGCTGCCGTGGGGATGGGGGAGTGCAGGCTGGAAGGGGGAGAAACGCCTGGGTGGCCTCAAGACAGGATCAGTCCTTGAGGATCAACAGAACTGTAGGAAGTGGTGGGAGGAAAGGAGAACCAGCAAGATAACCCACTGGTAGCCATCAGCTCCCTAAGCTAGCCTCGCCACAGAGATTTCCCATCACCCTGTGGCATGGCCACCTGTGAAGCAAAGCAGTCTCTGCAGAGCTCACCATTGGTCTGCTTCTCCTATAAGACATCTGCTGAGGCCCTGACCCATTTGCCTTGTCCTGTGGCCCTTGGCACAGAAGGGTCCCAGGTCGCGGATGTCCAGCTCTGCTCCTCTCCCATTGACCTAGGGACAGGCAGTAGAGGACCACAGTGGCTCTGGGCTGACACATGGGCTGAGGTTGGGATTTCTGTCATCCGTTAAGTACAGAGCCCACCATATCTCCTTTGCAGAGCCGAAGCCAGTGGAGGATGTGCAATGCCTACCAGAGTCAAGGAGCCTTTACTTGAACTGGACCAGCTCTCCTGGAGATGTGGAGGTTTATGAGGTGGTGACAGAGAGACTTTTCGATGGATCTCCCACCTCCAAGTATGTCATAAGTGCCCCTGCGAGCGAGGCCAGTCTGGAGGGGCTGAGGCCAAACTCATCGTACCGAATTGTTGTGAGCACAGTGGGCATGAACACAATGAGGAGCCAGGCTGTGACTCTGCTCTGCAACACAACAGTGGAGGGTGAGTTCCCTTCTTCCCCACAGCCTTGCCACAGACCCAAGAGAAGGCACACAGTGTTGCTAATTAGACCTGGGGACTCTCTCGGATGCCTGTAAGCCCCATACAGTCCTGCACTGAAGTGCAGTGAGTCAGAGCTCTGAGCAGTGATGCTGGGACCAGTCACAGGCTGAGCAATGTGTGGTGGGTCCGTGGGCATAGGGACACACTAACAGGCTGCGCTTGCTGGTTTTCTTCCAGCCCTGCCTCCACCCTTGCAAGCAGACATCTTCCAGGTGGAGGCCAGCTCCACAGTTATCATCTCATCTGACCTATTCAGCGAGGAGAATGGCCAGATCGAGTATTATGGTGTCATTGCTACCACTAATGATTCACGTAAGTGCCCCTGCACACCCTGATCTGCAGCGACTCCCTGGAGGGAAGCAGGTCCCCTGGATGTCACTTTGGGACTACCACTGTCACCTTGTACATTCCCCTTCAGTGCTGAGGCCCACCCAGGAAAGCATGTCCAGCACATGGTATGACCACTATTACGGGACAGAGGACTCCTACCTGGCTGTGCTGATCCCCAATCCCTTCCATCCGAGCCCCAAGAGCACCCCCAAAACCTGGCGAGTGCCAGTGGGAACAGAGGAGTGTGGCCAGTCCAGGGCAACGTGCAACGGGAAGCTGAAAGCCAATGAACAGTACAGGTGAGAGATGTGAACATCCCTCCTGAGGGGAAGGGGCTGGAGGAGAAAAGGGACTGCACAGGTCCTGCAAGGTGCCACCAGGATGCCACCTCACCCTCCTACTCCCCAGAGCCCCAGTAGCGGACCCCAGGGGCTGCCCCACCAAGCAGCGCCCGAGGGATACAAGGGCTGGCATACTGGGGAATATTAGACAGCATGAGTGGGCAGGGAGGGGGAGAGCAGTGGTGAAAGCTGAGGCTGACAAGGGCTGTATGTGATGCCTTGGGAGCTGGGCAGCTGTCAACCTCCAGGGTAAGAACTAAAATGGATACTGTTATTTGTAGGGCTTTTGCATGCGATTCAGAGCCACCTGCAGACTCAGAAAGTGCAAAAATGAAGGAGATTCAGTAACATTAGTTCAAGTGGTGCCTACAGAATCAGGGGCTCAAAGGTTGAGGGTAGCAAACACACAGACTAAAGTCCAAGTTCCCCATGAGACACAGAGATCACAATATTCATAAATTCAAAGTCATATTTGACCAGGTCCCTGGTGCTGGGTTTGGACCTGCTGGCTCTCCTTCCTTTCTACTCTTTTGCTTTGCTCTTTCTACTTCTGCTACGTGCAGACTCTGCGCTCACATGAAAAGCTTACATTGGTTCTTATGGAGTCGGTTTAGATTTACACAAGTTGCTGTACAGGGGCTCTTAACTCAAGCTGCTGTTTGGGGCAGCACTGGCAGAGAACAGAGACTGGTGTTAACACTGGGCTGCGTCGGGGAGTGGGAGATGGCTGCTTCTCCTGGGAATAAAAAGGAGTTTCCAGAGAGCCATTCCCTTGGAAATCCCACCCATAGCAGGATCATCAGGAGCAAACAGCTCTTTGGGCTCTCCCTAGGTCCTGTATTATCATGTGTGGCAGGAAAATTGCATGATGATGCACTGCCATCCCATGCCCAGCACAGGCGTTGTGATCCCTGAGATGGCACGGGAGAGTCTCCAATTGATTCGGAAGGTTTGCGATCTATTCTTTATTGCTCCTGCCCAACTCACCCTTGGGCATGGCAGGGCAAGCCTTACCCTAGCAGCCTCAGATGTGGCCTTCTGTTGTGATTTAGCCCCAGCCAGCAACTGAGGCCCACACAGCTGCTCGCCCACTGCCCCCACCCCAGGGGGACAGGGGAGAGAATCAGAAGGGTAAAAGTAAGAAAACTCATGGGTTGAGATAAGAACAGTTTAGTAATTTAAATAAAATACAATAATAATAATAATGATGATGTAATGAAAAGGAAAACAGTGAGAGAGAGAGAGAAGCAAAACCCAGGGAAAAAAACAAGTGATGCAACTGCTCACCATCCAGTGAGTGATGCCCCACCAGTCCCTGAGCTGTATCGCTGTCCCCCACCCAGCCAACTCCCCCCAGTTAATGTACTGAGCGTGATGTCATATGGTATGGAATATCCCTTTGGCCAGTTTGGGTCAGCTGTGCTGATCGTGCACCCAGCAGAGCATGGGAAGCTGGAAAGTCCTTCCCTAGTTAAGCACTACTTAGCCACAACTGAAACATCAGTGTGTTATCAACATTATTCTCCTACTAAATCCGACACACAGCACTGCACCAGCTACTAGAAACAAAACTAACTCTATCCCAGCCAAAACCAGGACACCTCCTGCTCCAGCCGTCACGGCTGAGACAAGGGACAGCCTGGGTGCAAGCTGGGTCCGTGTTGCAACGCACTGGCTCAGACCAAGGTCTGCCTGACCCATCTCTTGTAGCTGCCAGCAGCCTTGAGGGGAGTTTAACAAAAGCACAAACACAGCGGGGTAACCCTCTGCCTCCAAAATACTGTCCAGCCAGTCTGAGAGTGTATATCTGCCCTCCGTGCTTCCCAGCTGCCATTTTCACCCCAGCATTGACCTCCCACAGGGTAACAGCTAATTCAGACCCATCAGGGTGTCATTAGCCCACCTACTGAGATTGAATAACGTGTACTTAACTGCCCAGTTACTCAGGACTAGAAGATCCTTTTGCACCTCTTCACAGCTTGCTTTCATTTTGGCTGCCCTGAACAATATGTACCCTCGGTAAACTGTGCTGCTTTCCTAGTTAATCGTTAGTAGTGTGGTGAAAAGCAGATACCTCTGACAGCACATCTCCACTCTGAAAGCCAGCCCTCTTTTCCCATCTTTCAGTGAGTTATTTGTCCACAAGCCCTTATGTCTCATGCCATGGCATCTGCAGGCTCACTTTGCAAAGAGGTCTTCGCTCTGGCTGCTGTCGGGGGTGCTGCCAGAGGCGACTCACACTGGGCTCCACAAACACTCGGCTGCTAAAGTCCAAAGCTATGATTGAAACCCTTAGCTTGCATTCAGGACACAGGAAGACCTACCCTTCCAGGTTACCTGCTTAGAAAGAAGTCAGCTCTGCAGGGAGCTGTGAGGCTTGGCGCGCACACTTCTGGGACGAGAGGGGTGTAGGGCAGATCTCCACCGGGAAGGGGATGTCCCAGCCACTTCTGTGTGCATGGAGAGGGGTGCGGGTCAGGGCTCAGCCCTCCCATCTGAGGTGCCCCTGTTTCAGTCACCCAGGCTCAGCTCTTTCAAGTCAACCCAATTAATGGGTTGACACGAACTAAGACGGTGAGTCATCCCAGCTTGATTTTCCCTACGTACTGTTGTCTTTCCCTACTTCTGTCCAAGAGGCAGAAAAGGGAGAAGAGACCATTTCCATACATTCCTTAAATCCCTACCAGAAAACCAGCTTCAAAACAGAGGCAGCTGCCCTGTTCCCTTGGGTCTTCCTGCTGCTGGCTGCATGGGAGCTGTGCTCAGTTCAGATTGCCCCTGACGCAGGACTCTGCTTTGCCCTAGGTTCAGCATCGCTGCCTTCACCAAATATGACCCAGTAGCCCCTGCAGTGACATTCACCATGTTCTCAGGTAAGATGGAGAATGGCGTCTTCTCTACCTGGCTGTGCAGGTCAGAGCCAATTAACAACCTGACAAAGGCGAGCCAGAGGGAGATCGTAGGCTGGAGCAAATATAATAAATAAAGTGCAGCCATTTACTGACTCTTACTTCTGTCCATCCTATCTCTTTGGTTCCAGCAGCTGGGTCTGGTGCAGACGCAACTCCACTCTCAATGCCAATAATCGCTGGAATCGTTGTGGGATTTCTGTTGACACTTGCAGCTATTTTTGGTTTGGTCTACTGGAAACAGCTCAGAGCAAAGAGGTGAGGGTGAGCCATCTCTTGCCTGGTGGGTGCAGGCTGAGAAACCCAGCCTTCTATGCCGGGCCAGGAGGAAGAGCAGTGAGAGGGTATAAAATGAGATTTAGGCAAACTAGGACACCCGCCAGTGGAGTTTTGCCTGGCAAGCTCAGAAGCAAAAGGCAGAGGCGAGAGGGGAGCTGTCTGAGTGCAATTAATTCACAGAACCTACACGTGCACGAGGCAGTGTGCCTGATGTGAGCTGTCTGCTCACAAGCGCTCCTTGAGCCAGCAGTTCACAATACGCTCACAGCATCTGTCTCTGCACCGCAGGGAAGAGTAACATCTCCAATTCTTTGATTCTAGAACCAAGAAGAGCAGCCTGCCCCAGGAAATGGTGACCTACAGCTTGAGGTGAGTGCTGGAGCCTTCCCTATCTGCACGTCCCCACTGCAGGTCCCAGAGTCCTTCACTTACTTCCTTTCTCATACTTTGACTCAGGAAAAATCCAACTGTCTCCTCTCCTTCAGTTATTGTTTAAATCATAGGCTTTCCCATGTTCAGTATTTATTGCCCAGCTCCATTCCAAGTCAATAGAAGTGGAAATGCATTGTCCATACCTCCTCTGCAAGGCTTCTGCAGTAGGAGAATATCCTTACCATCCTGAAATCCCTCCTGATAATAAAACAATGCTCTGTTGATCCCAGTTCCCTGGGCAGTGACGTGTGTGCATCCATGTGTGTGTGCACCCAGGTACTGCAGGTCTCAAGGCTGGGCTGTCTCACTGGCCACCTGACTGGCCTGCCAGACCTCCCAATAGCTAAGGCAAGTTTTCCTCTGGACTTCATTTCATGCAGAAATGTCCATCGGCCAATTCCCATACAGAACTTCAAGCAGTACTATGAGATGAAGACAGCAAGTGCTAACCACGCTTTTTTCCAGGAGTTTGAGGTGAGATGAGATTCCTGCTAAAGATGAGACTTAATTTCCCTTCCAGGTAGCTCATGCTCCAGCTGTTGGGTGGCCTGTATGGACTCCTCATCTCCAAAGACAGTAACCTATCTCTCTAGCAATCCAACCACCCTACCAGGCAATCTTGGATGGACCAAGTGATCAATTCCTTTGCTCAAAGCCCATTTTGTTCAAGTTCTGGTAGAAACGTGTTGTCTGTGGCATGAGGTGAACTAGCACTGTCCATAGCTGCTGGTGGACAAAGCTAAGGGCCCAGGCCTGGACTGGAAGCAAAGATGCTTAGTGGTGTTGCAATGAAATCCACCTTGACAGTGTTAGAAAAGGGCATGCAGCCAAAAGGAAGGCTGAGGAGCACTGCCAGAGCTATAGGGCCAGGCTGGGAAATTCACCTGGCTAGCTTTACTGCCTCCCACTGCCAACAGCTGCAGAGTCTGCATTGTTCTGCTGCCAGCACCTTTGAAAGTCCCACTAGTGATTTCAAGCATTCCTCACGCCACCCTTCTCTGGCCTTCTGAGTGAGGACAGAGGCAGAAGCAGCACAAGATGTTTCTGTTTTTCAGCACAAAATGCTCTGAGCTTCTTGGTAGATTTATGAGAAGGTATTTTTTCCCCAATACTTGATCTTGGCTTTGTTTTCTTTTAAATACAAACACTGCTGATGGAAAAGGCACTGGGAAAAGCCACCTATGGCTCAGGGTATACAGGCTATCCTGAGTAGAGAAGTTCCCTGTGCATAGGTGACCCTCTTGAACTACCAGACGCAGCCGTTGGCCATGGGGAGGGAGCTGGGTTGGCCAGGAGCTCTCCAGAGAGACACTTGTGCTTATCCTCTCCCTTGTCCTACAGGAGCTGAAGGAAGTTGGGAAGGAGCAGCCGAAGGTAGAGGCTGAGCTACCAGCCAACGTCTCCAAGAACAGATATCCCCACGTGCTGCCCTGTAAGTGCTGTCTCCTCCCTCCTCCCGCCAGGACCTGGGGTGGGAGTTCATGCTGCACTGCATGGCGTGGGCTCACCTTGCATCGCTGCGGGGTTCACCGTGGCTGGGTCCTCTCCCGGGAGGAGGGTGTCTTGCAAGGGGTTTCAGTTTCCCTTTACCTGCTGGAGACTCAAGGCTTAAGGGCTGAGCCAGGGCTGAGGGACAACCCCCCTCAGCTCCTCCAGGAGGCTGCCAGGCAGGTGCTGGGTGAGCCCAGCTCAGGGATGGGTCCCAGCTAGAGACCAAAGGGGGACCTTGAGTGTCCCATGGCTGCTCTGATGAGCCTCATGATACCAGATCTGCTTTCTCACCCGCCTGCTAACCCAGCTGGCAGGCAATGCTCACCTCTCCAGGGAGAGGGTGCCTGGTCAAGCACAGAGCCTCACTGATGTCTGCGTACATGGAGCTAGCAGAGCTGCTGGGGCCTCTCCTGGTCACCCAGATGAAGAGGAGGTGGCCATGTCTTGGTGAAGAGCTGCCTTGTGGGGTCACACAGGTATGGTCTCTTTCAGATGATCACTCTCGTGTCAAGCTGAGCCACCTGGGGGAGGATCCACACTCAGACTACATCAATGCCAACTTCATGCCTGTGAGATCCCACTTGCCTTCCCCACAGAGACACGGCCATGGGGCACCATCAGAGAATCTCTGCCTGGATTGAGGTTGTGAGGGCTGGTGGGCAAAAGCTGCCACTGACGCCACAGGTGGCACAGACTGGCGAGGAGTTGGGGGCCAGGCAGAGATGCATAGTTGCCCTTTAGCAGGGGTTGATGGAGATCATCAGATGGCAAGTGCTGTGAATGCAGAGGTGTGAGTGTGGGGAGACTGGCAAGGCTTTCTGCTTTCTTCTTGAGGACTATCCTCTTCCCATCCTCTCCCATCTTAGCGCCCATCTGTCTGTCTGCTCTTTCTCCTTCTGGTCTGTGCAGCTGCATTTGAACAACCCCGGAGCTGTTCCCACATCCCCCATCTGGGAGATTTTCTCAGGTAACAGGCAGAGCACACAGCATGCATGTGTGGGTGTGTGTATCCATGGGGCATGTGTGTGCCAAAGGGGCAAAGGCAGAGAAGCAGCCTGAGACCTTGCATGCTCGCCCTACCTTCAGCAATGACTGGGGAGCACAAGACAGACCCAAATCTGTCTTTCCTGGTTAGGCTGAATGAGGAACTGCTTGGAGGGAAATGGCTGGGATCACATCTTTATTCCAAATATGTAGAAAGCACGTGTTGGGCAGCGTATGCTTCCTGTGAAATCAGCTGCTTCTGAGATCAGCTGCCTGGGAACTGGGCTAAGGGCAACGGGCATTTCTCCCTCTACCACAAAAGCAGACCAGGCACTGACTCTGTCCCAGGGCAGGATCCTCCTGCCTCAGCAACTTGCCAACTCCTCCTGTCTGCCTCTTGCTCAGGGCTATACATCCCAGCAGGAGTTCATTGCCACCCAGGGGCCCCTGAAGAAAACAATAGAGGACTTCTGGAGGCTGGTGTGGGAGCAGAACGTCTGCAACATCATCATGCTGACAGTGTGCATGGAGAACGGGCGGGTAGGTCAGCACCACCAGGCTTCCACGTGCCAGCCCTAGCCAAGCCCAGACCTGGCTGTGTGAGCTGAGCCCAGGGCTGGGTTTGTGCCCTCCACCAACCCCTGCCCAGAGGTGACTCTGGGTGAGCACAGGCCACACAGCTTCCCCAAAAGGCAGTTTGGGGGGAACAGAGGCTGATGTGTGCAGCTCAGCATTAGCTTGGGGTAGGAAGGGGCAGAAGTGGAGCTTAGCTGGAACCATGCCCATCACCCTCAGATATTTCTGCAGCATCTGAAATTACCACTTGCCTCTGGATGAGACATCTCACATGGACACTGTTCCTCTGGTCTCCAGGGGTGATGAGACCCACACAGGTCCTTTTCTCTGGAGGAGGCTGAGATCCAAACAAAGGGGAGGTGGGGGAGTGTCGTGCAATGTTCCTGGTGGGTAGGGGATGTACCCCTGCCTGCTCTCCAAGACCTGCCCTGGCTCCCTGCACAGCTGCTGCTCTTCAGATGCTCCCAGGGAGATGAGAGGTCACCCAGGGACCTGGGCCATCACTGTCATCACTGAGTCTCTGTCTTGCCTGTGCTTTAGGTCCTCTGTGATCATTACTGGCCATCTGAATCTGCCCCAGTTTCTTACGGGCAGGTCCAAGTCCATCTGCTGACGCAGAGCAGCTCCGAGGAGTGGACCATGCGCGAGTTCAAACTGTGGCACGTGAGTAAGGACTCAAAAGGATGGACCTGGGGACCCGTCAAAGGCTAGGGGTTTGCATGGGATGCAGTGGAGTTTCTCCTCAGTGATGGTAGCATAATTTCCTTTCCCTGCCATTATCAGGGTTCAAAGACCCAGTCCCCTGTGACTGTCACAGTGACAGTCATATAGTGACAGTCTGTCACCGTCAACTTGTTTCACCCCTGCTGTCCACCCTTGCTCTGTCCTTTCCACATCCCTGCTCTGGGATATAACGTGAAGCTTCAAGGGCACATTCCCCTGCAGCCAAAGGCAGGTCTCCTCCTTACCACCGCCACATGCCTCAGCATGGCAGGGGACCATGGGGGAGGCCAGGGGGGCAGGATCCACCAGGCAGTGCAGCAGACCTGGCATTGGCTGTTCCCTGCAGCTGAGCTGGGTGTCCCCAAGACCCCAGGTGCTCCCAGGGCTGTGGGATGCACGCATGCCCCAGTCCCAGTGGGCGGCATGCTGACCACCAACATCCCCACCGGCAGGAGGGTCTCCGGGCAGAGCGGCATGTGTCCCACCTGCACTACACAGCATGGCCAGACCATGGGATCCCAGAGTCCACGACTTCCATTATGACCTTCAGAGAGCTGGTCCGGGAGCACATCCAGGGCACCAAGGACACGGGGCCGACCCTTGTGCACTGCAGGCAAGGCTCTGCTCCGGGGGACAGCAGGAGGGGACAGCGGGAGAGAAGCGTCCTACTAGTGCACGAAGTGGGAGGGAAAGCAGTGCCCAGGAGGCACAGCTGGTCCGTAGAGAGTGTCCTGCTTGGGCGCTGGGGATTACAGGTCTGCTCGCAGCCTGCCCCCCAGTTCCAGCTGGAGACGGTCAGCACCAGCCCAGGGCAGCCTGAAGGGCTCCTCAGCCCCGTGCTGTGTTGGGACCAGTGCCCCAGGGTGCAGCCTCTGGGAGCCTTGTCTAGCAGCGGGAAGGGAGCCCATCAGCTGTGGGGCCAGGTGATGTTTAACCCTTGCTGTCTGTGGTCCCAGTGCCGGGGTGGGCCGCAGTGGCACCTTCATTGCTCTGGACTGGCTGCTGCAGCAGATGAAGCAGGAGAAAGTGGTGGACACATTTGGTGTTGTTTACGCCTTGCGGATGAACCGTTACCTGATGATTCAGACACTGGTAAGACCTCTGCCCCCTCTTCCCCCAGGCCCCTTGCTTCATGCCATAAAAGCTAGCTGAGCTGGCAGACAGACGAGCTGGCCGGCCAGCCCCAGCACCCCCAGGCTGGTCCCCAGCCTGACACTGTGCCACAGTGCTGCTCAAAGCAGCAGCCTATCTGGGGGGGTCTCCAGCACCTTCATGACCTGCTGCCAGACCCGCAGCAGCAACATGTAGAGTCTCAGAGTCTTCCCAGGAGGCTCAGAAACACCCCAGAGCACATAGAAGCAGGGTCAGGCCCTTTGTAGTCAATTCTTAACCCACACCACGTCACTGGCCTGTGATGGCCACAGCCCATCTAATATTTCCAGTATTCAGGGGTGGGACAAGTACGACCCTTCAGGGCAGGCAGACAGACCCAGTGGAGAGATCCAGGGGCTCTGAGATTGAAGTAGCTGGGGCCTTTTGGGCAGGGATGTAGGACACCCTCTGCCCACTAGGCAGTGCCATACCCACCCTTTCATGCTGTCTGCGTGCTGCAATGTTCTATGTTGCTGTCTGCCTTTGCCTTCTAGTCCCAGTATATTTTCCTGCATAGCTGTATCCTGGAAAAGATCTTGGAGGAACCACTCCTGGGTTTATCAGGGACAGAGAGGTAAGAGCATGCTGCATTTTGCCTGCCACTCTACCCACTCATCCACAGCCCCTTCAGGCAGCAAGCTGGGATCCTGACCCCAGCTTGAGCCTTGGCTCCAAGACAGCAGGACGGGGAAGCCCGCCGATCCATCCATCCATCCATCCATCCATCCATCCATCCATCCATCCATCCATCCCATCTGGTGTTTTGGGTGGGGTCAGCCCAGGGCTGGTTGTCCCTTGCAGCATAGTGAGCCCAGTCCAGAACTAGGTGTGAGTCACTGGGTATACGGGAAGGGCTTGGGGGACCACATCCTCCTTTCCTCTGGTGCCAGTCTCCTGGGCTACACCAATGCCAAAGAGCTGCAGAGCTGTCCTGGGGAAGGCATTTTGGTCAGCCCCTAGCTTCCCAACCCACAGGGATGCCCTAGAGGTGGGTTCAAACTGGAGGGGCTCATGGCAGCTGGGTGGCCTTGGGTTGTCCCTTCTAACAGAGCCAAGAGGAGGGAGCAGAGTCAGGCTGGGCATGGCTTTGCCTCATTGTCTCTGAGGCTACATCTGGAGGTCACATACCTCTATAGTCAAATTCTCTCCTCCCTGATTCAGAACAGGAGGCCCACGTCCTTGCTGCATCCTGGGAATGGGCCCTGGGCTGTGCCACACCTGAGCCTTGCCTTTGTCTATGGGCGAGAAGGTTGGCATAGGCCAGAGCTGGGCTGGGGACCTGCAAGGGCCCCGGCATTTGAGTGGTGAAGGTGCCTGTCAACCTACTGCAGACACAGCCTGATGCTGCTGAGGTTGCTCAACCTCACCCTTACCCCAGTTTCTCTCCCCAGGTCCTGCCCCATCCCACTGAAAAGCTTTGCTCAGCACTATGCCCAGAAGGCGGCCAAGTCCCATGTGGGCTTCCTGAGGGAGTACGAGGTGAGAGCTGTCCTGGGCAGGGTGCAGGGAGCGCTGCCTTGGCCATATGCACTTGAGGCACCTGGGACCAATAGCACCTGGTCAGGCTGGGGGACTCCCAAGAAGTGCTCTCTGAGTGGGTCCCCTAGCCCCATTTCCACACACCTGGCTATCCTGGCAGTGTCCCCTCTCCATGGCATTGCATCCCCAGGCACATAGCTCTATCACGCATCCTTCACTGATCAGGGTCTGTCCAAGACCCCCTCCTTCCCAGACCCCACAAAGGGTAGGAACCTACCTGAACACCATTCTCCTGCAGAGAGTTGTGGGCATCTCCTGACAGCGCAGACCTGACAGCCCACTCCAGAGGTGGTCACATAAGACCCCTGCTAAGGCTTCTGCATGGCAGCTATAACCACCCTTCTGCCAAGGGCAGGCGTCCTCAGGTGTCCCCAGTTCCTCCTGCTCCTCCTGACGCCTCCTCCACTCTCTTTCACTCTGGCAGACCCTCCTAGAGGTTGTCAAGGAAGAAGCCAGCTCTGCAACACCATCTTCAGGCAACCAGCAGACACGGCCCTCTTCCAGCATCCTTCCATGTAAGGGCTGTGACACCTTGCATCCTCTTCCTTCCTGTACCCACGTGGAGCCAGGCTGGGCCAGGGCTGGTGCTCCACAGTACAAGCAAACATTTTAACACTGTGCTGATTCTACCAGGAGGCTACCAAGGTGTTTTGGGGGTGGAGCACATGATGTATGGGGCTGAGATAGGTGGGTTTGTTCAGCCTGGAGGAGAGAAGGCAAAGGGGAGATCTTATTGCTAACTTCAACTACCTGCTGAGAGGGCACAAAACAAATGTAGAGTCTTCCCAGAGGTGCACCAGGGAAAGACAAGAGGCAATGGAGATAATTTGGAATGGTAATCCAACTCAGTATAAGTAAAAAAGAATCCCCATGAGGGTGGCCAAGCACTGGACCAGAGGCCCAGAGCATCTGCAGGCTCTCCATCCTCGGAGATATGCACGTCTCCATTGGCCAAGGCACTGATCAACCTGCACTACATGTATCTGCCTTGACCAGGAATTGGGGATAGAGACCTGCAAAGGTCCCTTCCCGCCCACAGAAAAGGATTCCCCTCCAGCACCTCCGGAACAAGCCCCAGGGCTGCCTTTTGGGCACCAATGTCCATGAGCTGGACAAGAGCACTGCACAGGGGAGGACCCTTGCAGAGAAATGGTGAATGGGGTGTTGGATTTGTGTGGCTCTGCAGGGTCTGGCAGTCAGTCTGCAGGAGCTGTGTGAGTGCAAGGGTCCCCTGGCTCCCTCCACCTCCCACATGTTTTGCAGATGATCGCTCCAGAGTGAAGTTTTCCCTGCTGGAACAGGGCCCTTTCTCAGGTCTCCTGCAGGCGTGGCGTGTCCCGGTGAGTTGTACGCCCAGCAGCAATGCCAGGGTCCTGCCATGGCTGCTTCCCATCCTCACCCAGTCCCTGCTGCCTGATTCCTGCGCTGCTCCACCAGTCACTGCTGCCGTGACAGGAGGGAACTGTGGGGGCTCAGGATGAGTCTTGCCTCACTCCTGGGGCCCTGCCCAGTTTGGGCTGTCCCCACTTCCCTCCCTCAGTGCTTTCCCCTCTCTTTGCCTCCTTACCTGCTGAGCTTCCTTTCTTTTCCTGGCCCCTCCTGCAGCCACCTGGGCTGACGGGGTGCCTGTGCCACGCTCCCCAGCAGGAGAGTGACGTTCTTGTTCCCCACCCAGGGCTGCAGCTCCAGCAGGGATTATCTGGCTGTCCAGGGTCCCGACAAGTTGACCATGGAGGACTTCTGGACCCTGGTGTGGGAACAGGACGTTCACACCATCCTAACACTTCTCCCGTGGCAGGAGGAGGGGGAGGTAAGGCACCAAGCCTGCCTGTGCCATGGCAGAGCTGGGATCGCTTTAACAGAACTGGAAGCGAGCATAGCTCCGAAACCTTAACCTTCATCACTGCCTCCTGAAGCCTGGGTGCAGATCCAGCTTGTCTAAAGCTGAACCTTTCATGTGTCAAAGTGCTCCCACTGCCTATCATGGGAGACAGGTTCTGCCTGCCCACCATGCGGTCCATGGCTGTGGGCTCAGCTGCTTGAAAGCTGCATCTCTAAGTTACCCAAGGACAGCAGCTCTGCTGGCCAATGGCCTCTGTCTATCCAAGGTGGAGAGTTTGCTGAGCAGATTCCCACTGCCGAACAAGCTCTGTGTTAACAGGGAAGCTGGCTGCAATCTGCTGTTGTTTCCAAAAACTCCCCAGGGTTTACCTGGGGGATGAACTGTCACAGAGTGATATTGGGGGTGCTCTTGGTCCAACCCCATCACAGACCCCTGTGATGTTCTGACTGTTCTGAAATATGGCAACTGTCAACAAGAAGCCAAACTTGCTGTTGTGCCCAGGTCCCAAGTGAGCTGTGCTGGCCGCTGGAAGGAGACTCTCTCTGCACAAAGATGCTGACCATCCAGTGTGGCACAGAGAAGCTTGTCTACGGAAGGAGGTGTATCCAGCTCAAAATGAAACACGTATGTGTTGATGGGGCTGGCCTGGCTCCCACTGCCTGGTCTGTAGGGGCAAGGGCTGAAAGGTCTGTGGAGACTTGCCTCAGCTGTAAGAGCAGAGTGCCAGCAGTCCGTGAACGCAGGAGGGAATCTAGATTGCAACGTCCAGAAGAACAACTGCTGAGTGGACATAGGAGATGCATGGGAGAGGCTTGGAGGCTTCCCTCGCTCCTGCTGATAGACCTTTCTGTCTCTCTTTGAAAAGGCCCACATGGTTCTCAGTCTCCCTCTCAAGGGGCAGGTCAGGGTGCCATGGGGAAGGAGAGCAGGTTGCTGGAGGGACCATACTGCGTGGGTGATGGGCAATGCCCCACCAGAGGCTGCCTGGACAGCTTTACAGAAGCTAACAGATAGCACAGGAAAGCATCTGACAGCCTAAGGACTGGAGGGCTGGGAGCCCTCTGCATCCAAACTCACCCGTACCTCCCCAACAGCCATGGCAACTCTTTGTGTCTCACCAGGAGAAGAAAGCAAAAGAGAGGCAGGTACAACGGTTCCTATACACACTCTGGAGCAGCAAGAAACAGCCAGATGTCCAGAGCCTGGTGGATCTCCTCAGTGCTGTCAGGCCATGCACGCCCCACCGAAAGAGAGCTGGTCCTCTCCTGCTGCACTGCAGGTACATCACATTGTGGATCCATCCATGGGCAGCCTCCCAGAGCTGGTTCCCACCAGGCTGCACACAACCTTGGCATGAGCACCAGCAAGCCTGTGCCCTCCACCAAGGACCCCAAGGTTTTGGGGCATGTTGGGAGTAGGTCCATGGGAGCCAGGGGAGCTCTGAGCTTGGGGGGGGGGGGTCAGATTAAGGACTGCTCTGTCAAGTGCATGGAAAAAAGGAGGGCAAAAAGGGCTGGGCCAGGGGCAAGCGTGGGTGGAGCTGGCATCCCTGGGCTGACTGCTAGGATCCTGGAAGCAGCCCTGACATCCTCATCTGCTTGCAGCCAGGCCCACAGGAGCCAACGCAGCCAGCGCATTGGCAGAGCTCGCTTGAGCGAGAGATGCACAGACCATAGGGCAGAGTAGGCTGGGTCTGCATGTTCCTTCAGTGGGCACTTTGGAGTCACATGCCCCTGGTCAGCACAGGCCTCCCTGCCACCTAGACCAGTGCTCACGCTCCTCTATCCCCATTGTACTCAGTTGCTGCAATTTTTTTTCATGGGGTTTCTGACTTCTTGGGCTGGTGACCACTTCCAAAGAGGTTCAACTCATCCTGGCCTGGCATCAATGACCCTCCCATGTCCCTTGCAGTGGTGGCGTGAGCCAAATGGGGACCCTGATCTCCCTGGATTGTCTGTTGCACCAGATGAAAGCCGAGAGAATCGTGGATGTCTACGGGGTAGCCCTCCAGCTGACAAGAAGCTGCTGTCTCATGACCCCAACACTGGTAGGTGGGAAGGAGGAAGGGTAGTGGGCCAGGACATTCATGCTGAGCTGCCTGGAGCTGGCCGCATGCTGCCCACTCCCCAGGTGCTCCCTGCCACCTGGGAGCCCGTCCAGCCTATGCAGGGATTTATTCTGTGCTTCATCCACCAGCCACCAAGGGCTAAGGGCGCTGTCTTTTCCCATGGAAGGGATTTCTATCTCTTCAGTTCTGGAGTTAAAATAGGTTAAATTGCATGTGAGCTCACAATAAATGCAAGGCACTCTTCCCATTCTGCCCTGGAAAGCATGAAGCACTGGTTTCATCCTACATGACAAACCTGCCTGCTCACCCCTAGCCTCCAGACACGGCTGTCAGCCTGGGTACTCAGAATCTGCTGGGTTTCCCCTTGTCCAGTGCCTTTCCCTGCCTCACCCCCACTCCCGGAGCCTGCTCCCAGCCCCTGCTGGCTGCCAGAGCTGGGGCCGCGTCAGTGAGATGCGCTGCCGCATTTGCAGCTGCCCTGCAGCCACAGGGGCTGTGGCACTGCCTGATGTGACGCAGCCATGCCCAGCCTCACAGGCCTCCAGCGTGCCACTCCTGATGGCTGCTGGCGGCACAGATGCCCTCTGGACAGTGCTTTCATTTGCTGCAACCGCTGAATGAGCTGATGCAGTGTGTCTGCAAACCCTCCCCACAGGGGACAGGAGAATTGGGGCAGATCTCTCCGGGTCTTCCCAGCTGCAGAGCTGCCTGCAAGCAGCTAATTGCATTCTTAATTAATGTGAACCATGCGCATGGTGGGAGCTGGAGGAGAGCAAGGCATCCACTGCCCCTGCTTCAGAGCTCCTTTGTATTTCAGCAGCGGTCATGCTGAGCAGAGACACAATGTGCCCATAAAGGCACAACAAGCACCGATCAAAAGCTGCTGCCCCAGTGAGGGGGGCAGCAGAGGCAGCTGCCTCCCCACCTTGCCACGAGCAGTGGTTGCTCTGATCCCAGCACAGCCAGCAGGGCTGCCCTCCAGCCCCACGCCGCTGCCATGTGGCTGCCAGCCTCCTCCATCGCTGCGGGTGTTTGCCAGGACCCCTTTATCTCTGGTGGGGGTCACGCTGCTGTCATGCTGGGGGTTTAGTATCCTAATAGGGGGGAGAAGAACCTTTGAGGGTTTGTCTGTGGATAACGCCCCAGCTGTAGCATGGCACGTGTCTCTGGGGATGCGCTCTTGCATTGGCCAGGCATTGAGTGTGCCTGGTCTGAAGTCAATCCTGGGCTGTCACTCCAGATTTCACAGAAAGGCTGGGCTCACTGAAAACATGCCCTGGTGACCTGGAACCATGGCCATTGCGTGATCTGTGGCTTCCCTGGCCCTTCAGTGGGGCTAAACCCACTGCCGGCAGGGGTGGAGGCTCCTCGTGACTTGCAGCTTAGCCAGCGCATTAATGAGTTGTTCGGGGGCCTCTCTGTCAAATCCCAAATCCCCCCTTCGTGGCTACCATGTGATTTCAACCCACATAATTTTCAGGCTGGCCCTGCTCTGCAGCTTTGTGTATTGAGTACAGTTTCATTTACCTTTCCTACATCTTGCCTTTTGTGGAGCCCTGCCATGGCTGTGGTCAGTCCTGGGTGTTTTGTAGCCTAACATCATTTTGGAGCAGCCTGGCATTTGAGCAGAATCTCGTATAAAATCCAAAGTGAACTTGAGACCTCTGGACCCACATTTGGTACTGATGGATCATTTTGGTGACTTTAAAAACAGTGAAATGATGCAACTGGACTAAAACCACCCAGATCTTTTAGTCTACCTCTGAGAGCAAGCAGACAGATACCCTACTGTCAGCACTTGACTCAGGTACACTGAAACTACCACCAAGGGAAACTCCTGCTCCAGAGGTCTTCCCTCCTGGCCTCAGGTCACTGCCAGACCCTGTGCACTCCAACAGAGCAGAACTCTCCCCACTCACTGCCCTGCAGCATCACTGGAGTAGCTCTTTGGTCTTGTTTTGGTTGTGAACACCTTGGCCTGTCCAAAAGCCACCAGGGCAATCTGAGGAAGTCAGATGATGTTGTTCCTCCCCATCTCAGATGGGGATGTTTCTCTCATCCCCATCACGGGCATGGTGAAGCAGGAAGAAACAAACAGGGTGCAACTACAGCTTCAGGCCTGATTCTTCCTTTCTGGGCAACTCTGGTGACAAACCATGGATCGCTTGGGACAGCAAATCTTGCTTTTCCGTCAGGCACTGTTAGTTAATTAGGACCTTTTAAAGCAAATTGCAGGGTTAGTCCTGCAACCAGGAGGTCTTTCTCAGAAACCTGACTCCAGACCCAACCCCGCCCCACCTTCTCTCTTGTAGGACCAGTACATGTTCCTGTACACCTGCATCCGGGACATCATCACTCAGAAACAACCCTAACACAGCTCGGCACTTCCTGGCACTGTCCTGCCTCTGCAGGGTCCTGTTGGAGCCAGGAGTTGGGGTGAGAGCACCGTGAAGCTCCTGGCACAGGGCGAGCCCTGCAGCAAGAGGGGACCCACCCCAGCACTGTCACCAATGCATCCGACATGGTGTTAGCAGTGACAGGGGTTCTCCTGAGCAGATGGGCAGTGCTGTCCCACACGCACTGCTGCAGCCCCTCTGTGCAGACACGGCGAGGGACTGGGTGGGATGCTCCCCTGCTTTGGCCATCTCCTGGGATTCCTGGTGCCTGGAAGGTTTGTTAACCCCACGGCGGTGCGCAGCGTTGGCTGTGGGGTCTCTGTGGTGCCCTTGCCCCTCAGCATGGACGGGGCAGCCCTGGCCTTGCTCCTGGACAGCCCTGGCACCTGCAGGCTGCTGAGGTCTGACACGAGCACTGGGCACCGCTGTCTCCATGCGCCCGTGGGCACCGGGTGTGCTGAGGTCTCTGACGCTGCTGTGGGCAGAGCATGGTGGGAGCTGGCTTGTCTTGGCTGATGGATCAGTCTTAGGTACAAACAATAAACAGCCCTAGGAATATGTGTGCTGGTAAGGGTGGGTTGGCTTTTGTGGGGTCTCAGCAATGCTGAGGCCTTCCCCTGCTGCAGCATGGCAGTTGTTCCCAAAAGGGCATCTGTGTCCTAGTGAGACCGCATCTGGAGTGCTGTGTCCAGTTTTGGGCCCCCCCATTTAAGAAAGACAGGGAACTGCTGGAGCAAGGCCAGCGCAGAGCTGCCAGGATGATCAGGGGCTGGAGCATCTCCCTTGTGAGGAAAGGCTGAGAGACCTGGGCTTGTTCAGCCTGGAGAAGAGAAGGCTGAGGGGGGGTCTCATCAATGCCTATAAATATCTGAAGGGCGGGTGTCAGGAGGATGGGACTGGGCTCTTTTCAGTGGTGCCCAACGACAGGCCAAGGGGCAATGGGCACAAGCTGGAACACGGGAAGCTCCACCTGAACATGAGGACAAACCCCTTCCCTGTGCAGGTGCCAGAGCAGGGGCACAGGCTGCCCAGAGAGGCTGTGGGGTCCCTTCCCTGGAGACATTCACACCCCACCTGGATGCAGCCCTGTGCCCCTGCTCTGGGGGTGCCTGCTTACGCAGGGGGTGGGACGGGATGAGCTCCAGAGGGCCCTTCCAACTCCCGCCAGTCTGGGATTCTGTGTGATTCTGTCCCTAGCCTTGGGCAGCAGATGGGGTGCCCTTGGGCACTCCAGGTACTGCAGCCCCTGGCACAGCAGCTTCTGCCCACTCTCATCTGCTCCAGTTACCAAGGCAACACTTCTGCAGTGCAAAGCTGCACCCACAGCTTTACGAGGAAGGCACACATTTTCTCAGGAAGCCTGGGGTTGAAGTTATGAACCTGCTGGCTCCCAAGAGCCAAGGACCAGGTTCATAACAAAGAAAAAGGCACCTGGTCCAGCTGACATGCAGTCCTGCGGCTCACTGCAGAGCACTGGCTGCTGCTCTGGGAAGCGGGTTGGTCATGCAGCCACACATAGAGACACCGCTGCTCTGCAAGCAGGGATGGCAGTGCACAAACTGAAGTTGCAAGTAGCAACTTGGTTCATGGAGCACCAAGTGAGAGGTCAGAAGGAAGAGTTTAAAAGCAGGTAATTTCACAAGCATATTCCTGGGGTAGAAAAAATTGTATCTGGGAACCTATTTACCCTCCTTCACCCCTTCAGGCAGCGTGGGGTTGTGGTACGGTCTTGAAGCAGCACCCTGTCCCAGTCCGGGCCCACACTCCTACCCACAGTACCATGCCCTGTGGGAGCTGCCTTGGAATGGGGTGAGGAGGTCCCAAGACCTACTGCAAGGAGTAGACAGCCCCAGGCGGGGGGACTGCGTTGGCCACCCATCCTTCTGCCCCTGCATTTCCAAAAACAGCTTCTCCCTGTTCTAAGACAAGGAGCCTGCTGTCTGCACCCCAGAGCAGGACACCCAGGGCACCTAAGTGTGGGCAACCATCAGCCATCCCAGCACTGGGATGATGCCTCAGCTGCAACCAAGTTTGATGCCCAGCACCTCTTCCCCCGCTCTCCAAATAACATTCTTCTCTTTGGCAGTTGCTGTGCCCACCCAACTCCCGTCCCCACCGCCCACCAGTGCAGTGCAGCTGCCAGCCATGTGTTCGGGCAGGGGTGGGAACCTGCCTGTTGTCCTTTGCACCCACTGCCCATGTGTAGACACAGACAGTGCACAGCTAGGTAGGAGCAGCCTCTCTATGCACACAGTATCCCTTCCCTACTGCAGGTAGGGCTCCTCTGCTGCTCGGTCCCCGCTGCCATCCTCTCCTTCCTTGCAGTCCCTGCTCTGCTCCCAGCTGCGAGCTGCAGCACTCATGGGCTAAAGGAAACCAAGATGGTGCAGAGCCTTAGCCCCATACAGGGCTGGTTTTTCCGCCCCTCTGTCCTCCCACCCTGGGGTCTCTGTGTGTGCAATGCTGTCTTCATCACAGGTCAGAGCATCCTGAGTTGCCCACGACCACCCTCATCCACCAGGATGACCTGGATTGTCATGGATGCAGTTGCTGTTTAAAAATGTTTCCATGCGACTACAGCTCTGTCCCAGGGTCACCCACCCCATGATGTGACAGGACACTCGCTGCCCAGCCTGCACAAGTGACCATCGCAGTGACTTGTAGAATTTCTGCTTCTGGCTGGATGCCAACAGCTCTCCAGGAGGATGTGGGAATACTTTCAACATGAAAAAGGCCTGCAAAACTCAGTGGATATTCTTATGTACACAAAGGGATTTATGATGTTGTCTTGGGAGGAGCCTGGCACTTGCCCATATGCTCACAGGAAGCCCGGTGGCTTTGTGACTTTTATGTAACCAGTAACTCCTAAACTGTACTTGCACTGCAGGATAAGTGTCACAGCAAGGAGATGTTTGCTGCCAGTGACACCCAGCCCAGCAGTCAGGATTGGTGGGGTCAAGCTTTTTGCTGCCCATGAGGTGTGTGCAGCTTGTAGGCAGCAGCCACCTGCCATGTTCTTCTGGGGCACCACGGGAGAACACACTGGGGCATGTTGGAGGCCTGACATAAGGCAGGCAAGCTGAAAAATGGAATCTGGTACAAAGATTGATGTGCCCATTGTCTGGCCAGAGTTTTGAGTTGATAAGCTGGTGAAGTTTAGACCCGCCCGGCAGCACAGAATCTCACCAGTATTGGGGGTTTTAGACCAAGAGCCCCCAAGAGAAGCAGTCTCAAAGACCATGTTGCCTGCTGCCACATGCACATACACCCATCATTCTTAGACCTCCATCAGAAACAGCCCTGATGTCCAGCTTTCACCCTCCAGCTCCAGCCAACCTTAAAAACAGTTCCTGGGCTACAAGGTAACCTTTGTGCCAGGACCTGCAAGTCCACTTTAACAAACGCCTACAAAAACAGTGGAAGTGCTGATATTTCCACACTGGAGGCCCAGTCCCAGCCACCTGCCAGAGTCCTCGCCTCGCTGCTTTAGCCGCAGCACGGCTGACCTGCAAAGCACATGCAGGCAGGGGTCCCCGCACGAATGGGAGAGGGACCTGCTGATGTAGGGAGAGGACTGGTGCTCGTTCCCTCAAAGAGGGGAGAGATGAACCAGACCTGGATCATCTGTGATCTGAGAGCCTGTGGCTCTCATTTGCTCTCCGTGGCCTGGAAACCCCAGGTGCTGAGCACAGTTACGGCTCAAAGGGGTGTGTAGATGCGAGCTTTAGCCTTGGCCCCACAGGCTCTTGTTCAAAGTGTGCAGTCACCACTGATCACTGACAGGCGTTTGTACCTGTATGGCCCAGCATGGTTTATGATGTGTAAAACACCTAATCTCTTAGTCTCAGTGGATTTCAGGAACATCTGTGGAGCTCCCTGACCTGTGGATTGGGGCCAATCACTGAGAAAGTGAAGATGTGAAGGAGGAGCCAGTGCCATGAGGTAGAAGGAGACTTGTGAGGGGCACAGAGGCAGGACTACCAGGGGATTTGCTCTCTATAGCCTGGAAGCCAGAGCGTGGGGCTCATACTGCTGGCTCCCTACCCTGGGTGGGTGTTCACTGCCCCTTTGGCTGTGCGTCACCCCACAGTACCCTGGGGTTCTGCTCTGGCGAGTACAGCTACCAGGGTCTGCCAGCATCCTGGCCAGGACTGCATCCTCAGAAAAGGGCAGGTGCCAAGGAAAAGGAGGGACAGGAACTCCCCCATCCTCTCTTTTCTATTTTTCTGCAGTCAGAGCTACCCTGTGGCTTTCAGAGTCATTATGCCTGGGGCTTTGCTCAAAGCCATATTCCCCATGGCGAGGGTCTGGGCCTGGCTCTAGAGCTTGTCGCACAGGAGAGAGGCCTCAGAATGGGACAGCATTCCCAGGGACTGCTTGTGGGCTCTTGCCTTTCATGGAGAAGAGCAGGATAATGTCCACATGAGACAACTTGGCCAGCCCCAAGTTCGCCCTTAGCTGATAGCAGACTGAGCAAGATGGGGGGTGAGTTCTCCTGGCACCTGCCCCACACCACTTCTCATCCCAACAGGGCACAGTTCAGCACATCACTGTCCATCTGCCTTGCCAGATGGGCTGCTGCACCAGGATCTTCCTACAGCCCCTTGGGAAAGTGATCATGGGTCTTAAATGTGTCCACGCACAGAGATGGCAGCCCCAGCATGGGGCACAGCTACACACAGCCAGGCAGGTCTGATGCACAGACCCAGGGCTTGTGTCACAGGGTTGCGAAGAGTGCTGGCTCTGAGTCGTAAGGAAGCAAGTGAAAGCCACGGTGGGGGAGGCATGTTGCTGTCTGCAGAGCTTCCAGAAGTGCAGGAGCAAGTGATCCCACAGCCCTCACATCTGGCTAGCACAACACAGCAGTGTTTCCAGCAGAGCCAGCAGCCAAAGCGAACCTGCAGACATCTGGAGCTAAAACACAGCTGTTCTGGCAGGTATGACGGGACCTTCTCATCAATGGGACAGGCACGGGACAGGGATTCGTCTCGCAAACTGGCCAACAGGTTTCACCCAGTGAGTTTGGTATGGCTGCATCTGTGGCACAGCTTGCTGCTCCATGTTTCATGTCCTGTCTAACAAGAGGCCGCCTTGGTGACGATGATGAATTTACAACCTCCCACCCACTGCTGCAGCGGAGTCTGGAGCCACAGATGCTTACAGAGGGTGTCGTGGGAGCTGCGGTTTGGATGAATAATTTTCCAGCCCTGCAGCTCAGAGCCACAAAACCCAGAGGGGGAGAGAGAGACAACAAAACAGTAAAACAAAACAAGCCTCTAGCTCAGGCCGCCCAGTGAGTTCTGGACCGTGCCGTGTTGTTCTTCATATTTAGCCTGCTCCAGTCTGGCAGCATCCAGCCACCACCCTCCTCCATCGGCCCCCATGCAGAGGTCAAGACCCTGGAGATGAGCAGGACCATGTTCATTTAGTCACCCCCCTTCTCCCTCCTTTCCCCCTTCCCATGGCTGCCAGAGCAGGGGCAGACTCGGCTAGCATTGCCAAGTGACAGGAGAGCAGGGATGCCCAATCCTCAGATCTCCTGGAGACCCACAGCCATGGGATACCTGCTCGTGACTGCTGGGGCACCACAGCTCCTTGAACCCACAGCTTCTCCATTCACCAGTCCTGAACCTCTCCCCTGCCCCCAGCTCTCTCCAGGGCACAGAGAGTCCCGCAGCTGCCACATTTTCACATAACACAGTAACAGGACATTGCTCCCACCACAGGGAGCCCATGGCACCCTGCCACGTCCCAAGCTGGACATCTCCATGATATTAGGTGTGTGGCACCAGGCTGTGGCTGCCCCAGCTATGCCGTGGTGCGGGGATGCGCACTGCTCACTGCCTCTTCTGCCTGAGCTATACCAGCACTGGGAGCAGCAGGACTGCAGCCTGTTCCTCCCCAGGATCTCCAGCATTGTCTCTCATCAGCTGCTGCTGTCTCCTACCACCTGGAGAGCAGGAGTGCTGGGGTCAGACAGATTCGATGTAGGTCTGAACTGGAAGGGGGATTCCTCCTGGGAGAGCTGAGCAGGATCAGAGCCGAGGTTCCTGCTTCAACACCCTGCTCTTGCATGTGCTCAGCTTGCCATGGCTTTGGCTCCCTCACTCAGCTGACGCAGGCATTCCAAAAAGGAAGGTCTTCAGGCGTGTAGGACACTGAACCAGGGTTCTGGTCCACCTAACAGAGTTTCTATCTAGCTCTGCACGTCTGTTCCTCCTCTCTGCAGGGCATGGATCCACCAGGCTGCCCCATGGCTTTTTGAAAGCAGTGTCTCCGTGGGCAAGGAGTTAAAGTGCATCTGAGGCTTGTGCTATTCTGTACCCTGGGCACCAGGGAGGAACCAGCCTTCTCTGTGTGACTCTATTTGCACCAGCCCTTCTCACTACCTCCAGTCCCTGGCCTTCCCCTGCCCCAGTCAGGCAGCTGGAGCAGCATCCTGGGCACTGAGGCTTTCTGCTTTTTTGCAAATGTTTGCATTTACATTTTGGAAAGCCTCTGGGAGCTCTTGCTGGGCCCGGACTTACCCATGGCCTTACTGTGGTATTTCAGCCTTTGGATGGCCCCGATGGGTGCAAAGGCACTGGGAACATTCCTCTGGCCTTTGCCCCTGCGCCTGACCTCGAATTGCTCCCCGGGGTATGCCCTGGGCTTACAGACACATCTGAAGCACCAGACTCTTGGCCTCTGCTGCATTCAGTCCATCCCTGCTGGTTTGGGCCACATCGTGCTCTCCCCAGAACCCAGAGAACTAGCTTCAGGACAAGCCAGGGATGGCAAGAAAGTCTGGAGGGCTTATCTTATAGAGAGATCATGTCCCAGGTGTGTGTGTCGCCTCCACAGAGGTATCTTGGATGAGAGCATGCCCTGGCACACACGGGCCAGTCCTGGTGATGCCTATTATTCTTTGGTGTCCATGTGCTTTGTGAGATTGTCTGGGGCTCTTGCATCACCCCCTTCCCCTGCATGTACTTCTGCAGGACCTGCCTCTCTGTTGTCCTCCCCAGCGTGTGGCCCAGTGGCGTCTTGGTTCCTGTTGTGACGCTGGCAGTGAAAAACAGCCAGCGTCCTCCTGGTCTGCAGTAGGGACTGGTTGTCATTGGAGATCAACAGCCAAACTCAGGTTCTACTGGGGTGATCCTGAACCCTCTAAAATCTAGAAGGGAATAAAAAGAGGGCACAAACATGGGAGCAGGGCAGAAGACGCATTTGTGGGTTTGTTCTAGGGCCCCCAGGTCTGGCACATGTTGAGGACAGAAATAAACAGCCTCCAGCCCTTTAACTCAGCTAGCACAACCTGTCTTCCAGCTTGCGAAGGTCCCAGCTGGATGTCAGGCTGCTGGCAGCATCTTGGGAGGAGCCACAGCTCAGCACTGCCCATCACCTCCTGCCGCTCTGCAGGAAAAGCATTGCTGAGCAACAAGGTCAAAGCTCAGCAAGTTGTGCTGTCTGGTCCACAGAGGGTATCTGGCCAACTCTGGTACCCCAAGTCCCAGCTCTCCTCAGGTCCAAGACTGAGATCCAGAGCCAGAACACCTCGAGCATGTTGTGCTGGCATGAATAACGCAGCCCTTTCCCACCACCCCTACCTCTTCTGTGCCCTCTACGAGCAGAGGCAATAACTGTGCTTGCAGGAGTTCACACAAGCTGGACCTGTTTCCCCACTCTAGGCTGTACTCTAAATTTTCCCAAGTTTTTTTCCCTGCTTTTAAGCAAGCTGTAGGAAGCCCTGTTAGCCACGCAGTGCGGAGGCAGCAGGAGAAGCATCACCGGGATGTCACCTGCCACCCAGGGGTACCACATGCTAAAGTGTCACGCTCAGCCACAGATCCCAGCTGTTTGATCCCAGAGTCTCAGCTCCATCCTTTAAAAGTAGGTCTCTGTGAACAGGGGGTGCAGCAGGGCATGTTGGGGAGCCTGGCTGGTGCAGCCACAGCACGTGAGCGGCTCCGCTGAGCAGATAGTGCTGCTCAGCTTGCTCTGGAGCAGTGCTCTTTTCATCTCCCCAGACCGCAGCCTGCCGCTAGAGGACAACACACAAACACGTGTGAGCCTTGCAGAAAAACATCCACTTGCGTTAATAGGAATTAGCTGGATCTGGAGCTCCCGGTGCCTGTAATAAGGGCACAGTGCAGCTTGCACTACTCGCAGCAAACTGCGGTTTCACTGAGACCTGGCTGAAAGGTGACACTTCCACTCCAGGGGGACTTATTCAGAAATTCCAGGTTCACTATAGAAACATCAAAGTTCTCTTGTCCAAACGACTTGATGTCCAGACTCCTGGTTTTGCCAGGAGCCGGGTGACACGTTGGAATAAGTGAACACTTTGAATGCTAACGTCTACTATCAGGTCTCAAAGAAATGAGACATGGAAATGAAACACCACTGCCGAGCTGGAATAAAAAGCAAACAGAAAAGTCAAAGCGAAGTGAGACACAGAGAGAAAAGCCCTCCAACTTCAGGCTGTGTTGCTCCAAAAACAGTGTGAAAAATGTCATTGCAGTCAATACCTTCCTGAGGAAATGGCTCTATTGCAGCAGAATGGCAGTTTTCAGTAGGAATATCTTCAGTGTGAATTTTTAAAGAGCTCTATTAATAGCATGCTCAGCCAGAGCCCTTGCTCCCCAAGGAGAATTCACTGAGCGAGAAATTGTCAGGCACTCGCAATGCAGTGGGGATCTGGCTGCTTAGGCTGGAGAGAGAGGGATGGGGAAATCATAGATAAAAGCTGCTGTTGCAGCCAGGAGCAGAGTGATAGATCTGACACTTTCTCCAGACTGACACCAAATTCCTGGCTGCTGTCAGAGCAAATCTGGCCATTTCAGGCCATGCTGGAGCTCCATGTCAGAGCTGGAGGGGAAGCTTGTCAAGGAACCCAAGGAGGAATCATCTTTCCAGCAAAGGCTTCCTGTGTCTCCACCAAGCAGTGTTTTACATTTGGAGCTGTCAAAACACATTGCAAACATTTAATTAGTGACATCTCCAGAATTGCTCACAATGGGAAGAGGCTTCATTCCTGCTCCTAGACCAAATCTTTGCTCCTCTGCACTCAGTGACAAGGTTTCCACTGATGTCAGCAGCAATAGGGTCTCGGTCCTGAAACTGTAGGAACTGAGTGGGCTTCACAAAGGAAATAGTTTCAGATCCTGCATCACCCAGGCCAGGAACCCTCAGCCCGAGCCTGTGCATCAGCCCCGAATGCTGAGCTCGATCTTGAGCAGGTTTCTTCAGAGGAGACACCTGCTCTGACTCAAAGGCCTCAAGGCACCCCAGCCCCAGGTTAGCTGAAGGCTCCCACTTTGCAGGCTTACCTTCCTGACCCCAGATAACTCTCCTACCTCTTTTATCCTGAGATAATGGGCATATCAATTAGGAAACTCTTTTGCCAGAAGGAAAAGCACAATCAGAGGAAGTGGGGCTGTGAAAACCACCTCCCACCCTGTGCTTCAGCCATGCGGCATCTTACCTTGGCACGGCCACAGCCAGAGGGGTGTCTTCATGGGTGCACTTTGCAGCCACCCAAACCTGGGCCCTTCTTTCTCTGCCCCATTCAATTCCTCCAGCCTTGGCAGGAGGGGAGGCAAAGGGAGGAACACGCTGGCTCTGATGGGAGTCCAGGTCCACCGAAAGCCCAGGGGTCAGCTGTCTTTCTTCAGTGTGAAAGACCCATGTTCAGCTGCCGTCCCTGTTACAGACAAGACACATGGCTCTGTAGGGAGAGACACAGCGTGGATCAATCTGTGGGGCCAGACTCAGCCCCTATCTCTGAACCCACCACCATGGGAAGACAGCAATCATCCCAGCCAGGGGCATCACGGTCACCCTGAACAGCCAGTGGCTGTGATCAGGAGGGAGGCACAGAGAGGCCACACAGAGGCAGCCTTTGCAGCCTTCTCCCATCGCAGATGTAGCACCCTTTTCTAAGCAGGTGCTTCTGCTGCCCCAGAACACAGTAGCTCCTCAACACCCAAGCAGCAAGAAATCCTGTTCTGATGCCCATCCCACATGTTTCAGGACACCCCGAGACCCTGCGCTGGGCTGGCACAGACAATACTCCGCTGCTAAACCAGACCTGCTCCCTTCTGCGTGATGGGGCTCCAGATGATGTGGCTTCAAGCCCCCACTCTATGGACTATTCCTCTACTTTGACCTCTGACCACTTTACCCAAGGCTGGAAAGAGCTCCTAGAGCAAACCAGCCACCTGTCCCTGGCACCAGTGCGGTGCAGCTCCTGCAAATGCAGCTCAGACGTGCACCAACCTTGATCTGGTCAAAGCTATAGCAAGCAGCGCGAGCACCGTGTCCCACTGTCCTGGAGAGCTCTCTAGAGAGGTCCCCAACCGAGCTCAGCACCATGACACTGCTGCTCCATCCCCTTGCAGCTCCCGCCCGGCCCCTGCCCCAGGCGTGGGGATAGCAACAGGGCTGCTCATGAGCGAGGGCTGGACCACAGGACAGACAGACCTACAGCCCTGGGCACTGTTGGTCCCAGCAAACAGCTCGTTGTGAGCTCCTGACTCCCTTCTCCACAGCTCACCCTGACTTTCCAGTTGCAGCTGGGTTTAGCAGCCAGCACAGACACAGAGTCCTTTATCTGGGGTTGTATTTCAGCGTCCCAAAGTCTGGAGCCCTTGGGTACTCCTGCCTCCCTATTTATACTCCTCTGCCCTGTTGGAGCCAGATTTGCTTTCCCCTGCCCTGCTATCTCACAAAAACTTTGTTACAAAATAAGCACAGGTCCCGGAGCTATGAACAGGTCTTTATTTGTTGAGGTTTCTTTTTTTTTTTTCCCCCTTTCTTCCCTTTGAATGAAATTCCTGCCAGCTCTAAGAGAGAGAGAGAGGGAAAGAGTAGAAAGTTTAACTCCTCCCATTGGAGTGTCTCACGCCCCTGCCCAGCCCTTGAAACCCAATAACCAAGATCATTCAACAATGCCTTCTCTTCCCTGGCTGCATCCTTACCACACTCCGACCTGCAGGAGATACCCTGCCCGCTGCCTGCGTGGCAGCAGGATCGCTCCCCTCCATCCAGCGGAGCCCCGGGGTCGGAACGAGCCGGCAGCACCTCGCATGGTCCCTGCGGCTGCAGCCAAGGCGAGGATGGACAAGCTCTTCTTCTGGGGCGTTCTTCTGGCCTCCTCTGCCCGCTTCCAGGCGGTGCCTGCGGAGCAAGGTGCTGCGCCCTCGTGCCCACCCCAGTGCCACTGCGAAGAGGATGGCATCATGCTCTCGGTGGATTGCTCTGAGCTGGGGCTTTCGGAGGTCCCTGCCAACCTGAGCCCTCTAACAGCTTACCTGTAAGTACAGCCCTTGCTGCTTCTTTTGCAACGCTTTCTCTGGACCCCTTCGTCAGCTGCAGCTTTCCTCCAGCTTGGAAGTTTGTGCCACATTTTTCTGAAATTAAATTTCCTCTGGAAATTAGAAACAAAACAAAACAACAACAAAAAAGGCAGCTATTACTGCAGGACCTGCGAAGCTAAGCCAGCTCCCCCTCCTCCCTGCGCCCCTCTGCAAACGCTGTTTATATTGCGATGTTATGCATGCTTTGCTTCTTGATTACAGTGGATCAGAGGAGCTGATTTGCTGGGTAGATTCTGATTGTCTGAGAACATAATGGAGTATTTATACTGAGCAATTAGTGCAAACTGCTCTGGGATCCTTCTGTCAAACATTTCAATAGCTGTGATAACTCATGGCTTTGGGGGGTTTGGGTTGAGCTGGCCACCAGCAGTGTCCCAGTTGCCTCTTTAAAAGGAATATTAAAGTCTTATAAGAGGTGTTGGGGCTTTGGTAGGTGGGTGGTGGTGGTGGAGGTGTATTTAAAATTCTTAATTTTCTGAATGTTACCCATCCTTTCTGGTATTAATACCCCAAAGGCTTAAACTACCCCAGGGACCGGTGGGTTCATTTCTAGCCCCAGAGCTGGTTGCGGTGGTGCCATCTGAGTAGTGATGACTGAGAATGTCCCCAGGGTGAGCAAGAGGCTCCGTGGAAGGATATCAGAGTTTCACCAGGAGAGGAAACACCTCTCAGGGAGACAAGTTGGCCCTGGCACGCACTAGTGAAGGTGCTCGGTCTGTTAATTCACAGAATGTGCTGCAGCCACCAACTTCAGCTGTGCAGCAGATAGGCTGGTAAGGACCTTGGCTTTCCCAGCTAGGGATGCAGCTAAGGCACTGCCAAGGGAAGCCGTGTGTGCCACAGTCGTTGAAGACCACTGGTAGCCCCCAGGCAGTGCTGGGGATGTTAATTTTGTGCTCCTCGTGCTGAGGGGGACTTGTGTCCGCGGGTGACATACAGACTGTTGCTGGTTTTCTGGTGTTCCTGGATTGTCCTGAGATGCAGTTACTCAACTGTTAAAGCTAAGCACCCTAATCCATTCAGGAGGTCTTTGCAAAGCCAGGTTGAAGCTGCCATGGCTGGCTAAGAGCTTCTCTGCCTTTCCTGCTTGCCTGAGGAGCGCATTGCTTTGTCATGTGCCAACTATTGGATGGCCAGAGCTGTATTGGCTCAGTGGAGAAAGAAATATGACAGGAAAGGACAATTTTCACCGGGGAGCATGAAAAATGAGAGAAATGTGTAATGCAAGCTGTATTCCCCTGGCAGAGGGAACCACAGGGTACTTGTCACATGAGGTGCGTCCTGTATAGAGCCATGCCCTCTGCACACACGCCGGGGCTAAGTTTGGAGCCATCTGCCTATGAGTGAAAAGTCATTACTGCTCCTGAGCATGTCTTGGTGGAGGTGGTTAAACACATGCGGGCTGTAAGCATGGGAGGCTGCAGAGCTTTGCAGCACTGATGCTACTGCCGGGACGAGCGGCAGCCCCGTCAGGCACCCACTCCACTTTTGCAGTTGTTGCAAGACGGGGCACCCGTGGCTCCAGCTCTGCAGAGAACATGCTGCCCATCGTCTCTGCGGGGCTGTCCCTTGGGCTGGGAGCCGCAGAGAGCTCCACTGCACGAACCAAGGGACATGTCAGTGTTAAATGCTTCTCATTGCCACATTTACCCTGACCGTGGTGGTGGGAGCAGGGACACAGAGCCCTGGGCAAGGGTTCCCTTGTGTATGGACCCCGGCGGGAGAGTGCTTAAAGATGCTCTTGGCCTGGCGTGGCAGGTGACAGGTGACCACTGGCGTGGCAGAGGTCTGGATCTCGCTGGGCTTCGGTCTCCGGGGCAGCCCTGCCGCAGCCGCCGCCCTGGGAGCGCGCCCGCTCCTCCGCTGCTCCGGCAGCCACGTTACTCGCACGGTGGCGCCAACGACGGCCGTTTGCCGGCGATGCCGCCTCCCCATCACCGCGCAGGAACCGCCAGGCCAGAGGGACCCTCCGGGTGCGAAATCCATGGGGTCGAGCCAGGGAGGTGTTGGATGGTCCAGACTTTTCCTCCTCCCCTTAGTGCTGGACCTGTTTGGGGAAAACCAGCACATTTGCTGTCTATCCGTTAAACGCTGCTGGTGAATCAACAAATAAGATGTAACAGAGGGAGGAAGGCAAGATGAATGAGGAATTATTGGAGGAGGACTGTGGAAAGCTGTGTTTTCTCCCTGTTTCTGTCACTTTGGCTACCTTCAGCAACCATGTAAGCTTAGTTTCACAGTTACAAGATGTGCAGTCAGGGCTGGTTTTTCAGAGTAAATCAACATAAATTTTGTGGAAAGTATGGATATTTAGGAGAGATCTAAGCTCTTCATGTAAATTCAAGCTTTAAATCCACATTCAGATATGTAAAGAAATGCCTAGATTTTTTTTGGAGGGCTGCAAGTGCTGAAAAGCAAGCCCTGGAATGGCAACAAGGAGCATGGAGCTAAAGGGCAGCTACTACCAAAACTTTCCAGCTCCTTTGCTCCATGCCCTGTCTTCTAAGCAAATTACTGGTACTCCTTTCTGTAAAGGGCAGGACTCCCTCAGGTGCAAAATACAGGATCCTTGTAATAACCTGTGATTAGACACTGCTTCACCACTAATGAGCTCGCATTCATGCCCCATCCTGACAATGCTGTGCCTCTGCCGTACCTGTCTCTCTCCAAGAACCCTGTCCTTGCTCACTCTCACACCTCCCTGTACTTAAACCTGATCCTACCCATCCAAACCCAAGCTTCTCCAATGGAGGCATCACTGGAGAGCTTGCAGCTGTGGTCAGATAGATGGGAGATAAGCAAGTCACCTCTTCCCAGGGGAACCTCTCCAGTAGGCACTTAGACATGCTGGTGTCTCGTTGGCAGCCCTGGAGAGAGCCCAGGCAGCTAGCTCAGCTGGCGGTTGTCCACATTAGGTGACAGGTCCCTGCTGTCTGCATTGCTCCTGCAGGCAGCCGGAACACGATCAGGTCTCATGCTAGCTCTAACAGCCCGTTTCTCTGGAGCAGCACAGACCATCCTGCCTTGCTCATCACACAGGGGCTGGCTAAGTGCTTCTTAGTGCATGACATATTTGGGGGGGTGTGTGTGAACTGTGTCTTCGCTTTGCCTTAGAGTTCAGCCATGAAACACTAAGGGTCAGCACACCTTCTCCTTCTCAGCTAAGTCCTGTACGTCCTGTATCAACCCGAAGGAGTTGAGCTATTCAGAGAGTAGATTTAACCTTTAGCTGATATAACAATAAGTCCTGGCAGCAGAGTGTCAACTATCACATTTCTGTCCTCCATGGCCAGCATCATATGTAGGAGAGTTGCTTTTGGGACTGGCAACAGACATGGGCTGGAGCTGATGGCAGCTCTCTGGAGAGGACTGCAGCAAGCTGAGGATGCAGAAGGAGACAGGAGCTGGAAAGGGGAAGGTTCCTGTGCAAGCAGAGAGGAGACTGCACAAAGGGACACAGAGGAAGACAGAAAAATAGGAAGAGCTGCTTGGTACTCGGAGTATTAGCTTAGCTTCGATCCCTGGCACCACTGCAAACTCTGTGTGTGACCTGGCTGAGCAACCCCGCCTCAGATCCCCCAGGGTATGGATGTGCCACATGTCATGGGCTGAGGGAGTTCAGTCCCTGGCTGTCCCCATGCCTGTCACCCGCTGCCTGAGCACTGGGAACAGGGCTGTGGTTTGGTGCAGGTGCTCAGTGCACCTCTTTGCCCCAGGATGGCATCCTGACCCTCCTCTGGCCCCTGCATCTGGCTACCAGCCCCTGGCAAGGGCGACTGGTGGCAATGCTGGGGGGGTGAAGGGATACTCTCAATTTGCTGAGGCTGCCCATTTCACCAAAAAAAATATGACACCATGTTGGTGGTGCCTGCCAGGCCACTCCTAGCAACACGCTGGCCTGTCCAACCACAGCTGACAGGAAAGAGGGGGCTCAGAGAAATGGGGTGCCCGTACTCAGCAGAGGATACCCTCAATAGTACCCACAGATGGAAGGGCAACAGCGGTAGTGTCATGGACATTCATTCAGGTCAGGTGGCCAGACAGGACATGCACGCCCTGACCAACCGCACATGTGTATGTGGGAAATTACACATTTTGCAGTGTCTTATGCCACCTGGACTAAGGGACCACGGGGAGGAACTGGAAGGATTGCCCAGAATCATAAAATATCTTAAGCTGGAAGACACCTCTGGAGGTCTCTGATCCACACTCCTGCTCAAAACAGGTCCAACTTGTGAGGTTGGTCAGGACCTTGTCCAGTAGGGTTTTGAGTATCTCTAAGATTCCTTTACCTTTTTCCCATTTTTGACCATCCTCATGGGGAATGTTTTCCTTAATATCTAACTGCAATTTCTGATGTGCCAGCTTGTGCCCGTTACCTGTCATCCTTCCCCTGCACAACTCCAAGGGTTGGTTCCATCTTCTCTACACTCTCCCAGTCAGTAGTTAAAGACAGCAATAACATTCCTCCATTCTCCTTCTCTCAAACCCCCTTGTATGAGCTGTGCATGGGACACGGGTGGAGCAGGGAGCATTGCGATGTGGGAGAGGGGAGCGTGCAGGGCAATGGGGATACTGCAGTGGAAGTGGTAAGGATGAGGGACACAAACCTGTAGGATACCAGATATCAGTAGCACCACGGCTCAAAGCTCAGCTGGAGGAGCCATCCCACCCTTCCCCAGGGTCCCAGGTCCGCACAGCACCACAGAGGGGTCAGGCTTTACCCTGATCTGTGTCCCATCCCCAGAAACACTGGTGACCAGTGTGTGCTTGTCCCAGGCCCCATGGACACCTTGCAGTGAAGCCAAGCAGCCACTGCGCAGCTCACTACATGCAATGCTGTTGCTCTGTCCTAGAAAGCCAGCAAAGACCTGGGGCACAAGGCTGTTGGGGTGATGAGGTTGTCGGGCTGTTGCTGTCAGAGCAGGCTTTGGGAGAAGAAAGAGCAGCAGAGAGTCTGGCTGCTCCTGGATATCACCAGGCGCCCCAGCAGACTGCCCAGACAGAAAGTTTCTCATTCCCCATGCTGTTTCCGCTGAGGTGAATAGGATCAGGAGCTCTCAGGGCTGTTCTCACCTTGCAAAGATATTTTGAGCCATTGCCTGGAATTTAGCATCCCACTAGGAATCTGGGGCCCCACGTCACCCATGCTCTCCTCTGAGCTACCCTCTGGGATCTGGTGCCACATGGGCCCCTGATAGGGATCTGCAGGAGGCAGGGTTGCTCTGACATGAAGCCAGACTGCCCCAGAGTCTGCCCCTCTGCAGCCCCCACCTTGGGAAAAAGGACAGCCCCCACCACAGCCCCCCTAGGATGGGAAGCACCCCAAGAGCTGCCAGAGGAGCCAGGACACCACTAGAGGGACAGGGCTGGTGAGTGACACCTACGGCCCACAGGACCGGTGGGTGACTGTTGTGGTTTAGCCCCAGTCAGCAACCAAGCACCACGCAGCTGCTCGCTCGCTCCCCCCTGGTGGGACGGGGGAGAGAATCGGAAGAGTAAAAGTGAGGCAACTCATGGTTTGAGATAAAGACAGTTTAATAGGTAAAGCAAAAGCCATGCATGCAAGCAAAGCAAAACAAGGAATTCATTCACTCCTTCCCACGGGCAGGCAGGTGCTCAGCCGTCTCCAGGAGAGCAGGGCTCCATCACGCGTAACGGTTACTTGGGAAGACAAACGCCATCACTCCAAACGTCCCCCCCTTCCTCCTTCTTCCCCCAGCTTTATATCCTGAGCATGGCGTCGTATGGTACAGGATACCCTGTGGGTCACTTTGGGTCAGCTGTCCCGGCTGTGTCCCCTCCCAGCTTCTTGTGCCCCCGGCAGAGCACGGGGAGCTGAAAAAGGCCTTGACCAGTGTAAGCGCTACTCAGCAACAACTAAAACATCTCCACATTATCACCACTGTTTCCAGCAAAAAAATCCAAACCACAGCCCCATACTAGCTACTACGAAGAAATTTAACTCTACCCCAGCTGAAACCAGCACAGTGACCCAGTGCTGGGTTGAGCGACGCAGCTGTGGGGAGGGGTGTTGGTGCTGAAGGGATGGCTGGGCTTGCAGGGGTCTGACAAGGAGATGGGATCTCCTTCAGGGATGACAGGGACCTCTGGGTGCCTTTGGGTGTTGGGTGACAGTCACACACTGTGGGGAGACAGAGGGAGCAGCCACAAATGCAGACAGCACGAAATCCCAGTACAAGGTCCTTCCTGGGGGCATCTCTGCTCTCCTGCCCCAGGTAATTTTGCAAAGAGCAGTGAGTCACCACCCAATGGCTAAGGTTTGCCCAGTGCCAGGGCCCATCCACGGCCTCTTCCTCATGCCGTGTTCACTACAGGAGCCCCAACATTGCACCAGGAACCATCCGAACACACCACAAAGGTGCAGACTCACCGCAAAGAGCTCCCAGACTCTTTCACTTCTCGAGCCATGATAGAGCACAGGGTTTCCAAAGCCACCCCCAGGTTCTGGTGGCCAGACTGATGCACTAAGGGCTGGGTCTCTGCTTGGTCTTCTTCCCTGCTGGAAGACTAATGGGAAATGCCACTCCTGCCCTGTACAACCAGGAGTCCACAGCCTCTCCCTCGGAAATGCCAGGCATGCCTGGGAGAGTAGCAGCCATAGCGTGAGCAGGGGGAAACGTTTATGAGTTTGGGGTCCTAGATGCGGGACATAAGGCTGATGAGAGGCATTAAAGAGCTGGGCTCTGACATGCACTGTGCAGTGGGTTCATGGGTTTATGTTCAGCTCTGGGGCACTTTTTTTCTTTCACCCTTAAAATATCAGGAATAACGAGAATATCCCACCTCCAAGGACTTGGTTTCATCCACAGGGGCCCTACAAAGACCATCTGCAGAGCCTGCTGACTCTGTACAGCCACTCCACAAGGACACAGGCGTGTTCTGCATCCTAACTGAATTCTTACCAGCAGGATTTCAAGGGTGCTTTAAGGTCAGGCCACCAGGGTTCAACTCCGATTACCCAGCACCCCAATTACCACCTCAGGGTCTCCTGTGGGTGACGGTGGCTTTTTGCTGGCACATTGCAATGAAGGTCCCACGGGGAAGCATCTCCCAGCACTGATGAGCAATGACACTTTGGGATACCCAGGTAGGCTGGGCCAAACCAAGAGCTGCCCAAGTCCCAGGTATCAGGGAGAGCTGCTGGCAACTAGTCCGACGCTGACTCTGGCTGGTGTTTCCCTTCGGGAGAAGGCAGATGAAAGCTAATCAGAAGCAGTGTTATTCCTGCCCCTGTGCTCCCCAGCCTGTAATGAGGAGAAAACCAAACTGAGCAGATCTGGGATCAGGCACCGCTTGGGAGTGCCTTGTGAGAGAAACTGCAAAGCAACCTGGAAAAGCCACAGCTACTGAGCATGTGCTTCCAAACGACCTTTTACATCCCCTAGACATCATGTAACTCTCACCTCAGCCAACAGCTCAAATTTCGTGGTCCCTTGGCCCACAGCAGTGCTCAAAGCGCTGCTGGTTTGGCAGTCAGAGAGCAGAGGACCTTCATCCCTGCATTACTGTCATAAGCCTGATGCTGCAGATGCTGCGTGGTGGTGCCTCTGGGCTCGAGGCTCAGGGCGGAGCAGCGGGAACACGCTGAAACCCCTAATGAGCAAAGTTGCGGGGAGGGAGCCAGTGTGCCAGGGGGACTGGCGGTGCTCGGAGCAAAGCCAGAATTGCAGGACCATTAACTGTGAGTTCAGTCCCAGAGCTGCCCGAAGAGCACATTTGGTGGGATGATTTTCCAAGCAATACCTCCTTTCCTTGGAAAGGAAAAGTTTAATGAAAGTGGATTGGTGTGCATGGGACAGTAAATGGGAGAACTGTAGTAACAAGTTGAATCAATAGAGATTATTTCAATGTTTTCACTTCATGGTGGCTTTTTGAAAAAAATGTTTCTATTTACATATTTTCACCTGCTGGTGTTATGTTTACCTGTAGGCAATTTAATATTCACATTGCAGGACTCCAAAACAATCAAAGCAAAGCATCTCAATGATTCTGAAACAAAATATATTGGGTTTTTTTTTTTTTTTGTTCTACACTAAATATTGTCATGTTGGCTCTTTATTCTTGTTCAGAGGAAAGGAAATTTTGAAGTGTCTGAATTTCCAGCGAGGTGAAACTACACGTTCATGGCAGCTCTTCCTACCTCCTCCTGCCTCATCATTCCCCTGGCACCCTTCTGTGCCATAAGCTCTTCTCCCTTTTACCTCTTGATATCCTGAGCTAAAAAAACTTCGGGTGCAGCAGTGTTTTGCTTTATTTTGCTGCTGCCATGTCAGTGCGGGTCCTGTTGGGATTCATGGACCGCTGTGCTCTCAGAGAGCGGCTGGCTCATGAACAAGGGTTCCAGCCCCCAAATGCTTCTGGCTACAACAGGTGGTGTGTGCATGACGAGGCGGAAGGCTCTGGCTTTAGTACCACAGGTCATGGCTGAGATTTTCCCAATATTTCAGTACAAAAGGAAAGAGGCATCCTTTGCAGGGCTGTTCGGAAGTGGCAGCAGGGTGTCTGGGGTGCTGGGTGTGAGCAGATGTCCCCTTCTTCGTGGGCACTGTCTGAGTAGGGCTACAGGAAGGGAGACACAGGATCTGCCCCATCCCAAAGCCAAGCACTGGTGCCCAGGTCTCTCTGCAGAAGTGGGAGCAGCCAGACCTTCACTGCACTTGCTTCACAGCTGGCAGCGAGCACTGCGTTCCCTGGCAAGAAGGGAGCAGGTGTATGGACGAGGAGCGCGCTGGGGAAGGCAGCAAAGCGGAGTGGTTAGAGCAAATGCACACGGGGATGGGGCTGTTCTCTGGGGCGGATAGCCACAAGTGACTACCAGCCAGCCTCCTCCCTCCCTCGCTCTGCAAACCGCAGCCGGGTGGCTTGGTTGGGACTGGGAGAGACCTGTCCCTCCCGCTTGCGCTTTGAGGGATGCCCTGCTCCTGGTCCCACCCGTCCGAGTGAGCGCAGTGGTGCAGCAGCAGGCATGCCATGTCCGCGTGCTCCCTTCCAGCTGGCACCACCATGCAGGGAGCCTGCGTGGGAGCGAGCTGCTGCTCACTCGCCACATGCTCTGGACTTCAGCCACAGCAGGCTGGTCCTCACTCACATCCGATCCCGCTTTGCCTCTCCACCATTCCTGAGAGCACTGGCCACGGCAGAGCCCGGCTCTCTGCAATGATGTCCTGCGCTTCCACTGCAAACACCTTCCTCCATCCTCCCCCCTCTCCTCCCTGCCCGCCCCCCAGGCTAAGTAATATGCCACAGCCTCCCCTCTCTCCCTCCCTTCCTTGAAGAATAAGCTCATAAATCTGCCTAGGGCAATGAAAACACTGAGCTCATGGCCCTTAGATCTGTGCGGGAGGAGCTCTAGCTGGCGATTAAAGGAGTTTAGGGTTTTCTTTGAAAAGCTCTTTGATTCTGGCAGAGTCTGTGATGCCAAAAGGCAGCAATGGAGCTGCAAATGCCTCTCCCCCTCTGCACCTGCCTGGGTCAGGGAGCAGCAGAGGGTGGAGGAGGGAAAAGGAAGCGTGGTGCCTCCCAGCTCACTGCAGTGGGGGCTGAGGGACCCCCATCACCCCCTCTCAGAGAGGAAGAACCTTCTGCCAACAGCAGGGCAATGGGTGCTGCTGCCTTTGAGCCCAGACACTTCACCCAGGGTGCCAAAATGCCTCCACTGCTGTGGAACAAGCTGGTCCCCATGTCCTCCTTTAGAGGAGCTGGGCTGGTCTCAGTGAGCCGCTCGCCCATGGGTCAGATGGACGCTCCTCCTCTTGGCCTCTGACACAGCTCAGAAGGCATCCGACATGGGCCAAGCTCCTTGGAGACCCTGAAGTGGGAATATGAGATACCTTCAGGCACCACAGCGAAATAGCTCAGGGCGGTGGGGGGCGGAAAGGGGCACCAAGGGCAGCCCAAAGCTGAGCTCCCCGTAGGCGGCACAGGGTCCTGCCTGGGTGCCCGGGAGCCAGGAGAGGCTCTGGGGAGCCAGAGAGGAGCTGGGGCCAGGGCAGGGATCACCGCAGCAGTGCTCTGAAAAGCAGTGGGAAGGGAAAGGGGAGGACTGTCAGGGCTGGGAGGAGCCTGAGGTCTTGGAGAAGGACTTGAGTTTGGTAGGAGCTGAAAAGAGATCAGAAACAGCCTTTGTGAAGAAGAGCAGGACCAAGCACAAGCATCTAGTGTTGCAGCCCAAGTGGAGGCAGGAGTTATGCCAGTGGTGGGGAGCAAGGGAGGACACAGTGAAGCTCAGGTGGTGCCTCCAGCCTTGGCAGGGATGCATCAAGGATCCAAGAAGGGGTAATGCAAAACCCTTCCCAGATCCATCAGCACAGGCTTTGCTGACAATGATAAAGGAGGGCAGCACTCCAGGCTCCTGCCCACCATGGGATGACAGAGTCGTCTCCTGAGGTATCAGCAGCTCTCTGTCTCCATCTGCTCTGTTTGCAGTCCTTCCTGTAGCTGTTTAAACCTCTTTGAAGGATTTGGAAAGGAAAAGCAGCCCCCTTGGGATGGAGCGAGTCAGACACACCTGTAAGGGCAGGACCTGCTCAAGGGACCTGCTGTCTCTTCTTGTGAGTAGCCACAGGTCCCACTACAAAGACACCCAGGGAGAGAGGATAGTTTCCAGCACTGAACATCCCCATGGGGCACCAATTAGTAACATTCCCCTTCGTTCAAAGGGAAGGTGAAGCCCAAGCACCACGTGTCATCCATCAGGGCTGTGCGTGCCGCGGTGGGAACCGCAGGGGTGGAAGGGGAGCGGAAACAAGGTGTCCTCTGCGAGTAAGGGGTGGGAGAGCAGGGGGCAGGGAGGGATGTTGGGAGGATGTCCCATACACATGTTGAAAGGTTTTGTAATGTGACGCTGAGCTCTGCAGACCACCAGCCCCTGGGACATGCCCCCTGCCCAGTGCCACCTCCCAGTGCCAGCCTTGTGCATGGAGCAATGAGTTGAGCCAAGGCCACAGCGGCTGCTGGCAGCGTGACCAAGCAGCAGGGATCTCAGGGACCAGCAGAATCCAAAGGCACAAGTCACCTTCCCAAGGATGTTACCTGGTGTAGGGATGACTCTGGGTGTAATTGCGTCTTGCATCTTCAAGAGAATTCCCCATTTTGGGCATTTTTTAACCTTAGTAAAGCAAATTTTCATCAATTTCATTGCATGAAAACAGCAGGAAAGGCATTTGCGCTTTTAGACAGAAATTCATCTTCTGTCCTTCCATGCCTGGCAGTGTCCTCACCTGCTTCCCAGTACCTGGGAGCCGAGAAAGGCAATAGCTGTGTGAGTATTTCATTGACTTCCCAGGCAGCACTCTGAGTTAGTCTAACTATGGACATGAAAACAGTGCTTCTCCCGCCGCTCAGTCAGCATCTCCCAAGGGAAGACTGAGGTGTGGAGTCACGTAGCTGCAGTGTAAGGCCTTCTCCTCCCTGTACACAGGGGCATGGGAGTTGTCAGACAGTTGTCCCAAGCTGTTGACCCAGATATTGTCCCAAGGCTCTGTCCCAAGACTGGGAGGTCGCCTGCCTGAGCAGCACGTACCCCAGGTACCAAAGGACAGAGACATACCTTTAGGGTCAGGTGTGATGTATTTGCAGAACCAAAGGTGTCACAGCCAAGACAGGACATTGATTATAGGTGCAGGTAGGATTTTATTGTTGTACTAATTTCCTGAGGCAATGAGTTCCACAGATTAATGAGGTGCCTGTTGCACAGAGTGGTTTTATATGTGTTCTGGCAACAGCATGCGGGGCTTTACTAGTCGCAGGGGCAGCCTTGCTGTACACGATGTCTTTAACTTCTCTTCAGCTCAGGGCCAAAACAGCAGGTTCTTGTGCTGCAGGTTGTGTTTGCAGCTGCAGTCCTGCGCAGGGAAGTGCCTGTCGGTTAAGGTATTGTGGTGCTTTCATGTGGTGTAAGACAGCACAAGATTTATTAGTGACAGAAGCATGAATGCTGGAAGCCTTGATTTATTGAAGAAGGGGGAGAGGAAACATGTTGCAGCCCATGCTGGTTAGTGTGGTGTGTCTGAGATGAGCTAGCACACGCTGTGAAAATTGCCCATCTCCTCCACGAGGTGCTCTGGCTCACCTGGTGATACCATGAGGTAGATCCACTCCTTTTTCCAGGGACGACTTTTCCACTGACCATCTTGCACTGAGAAATCTGGGACAAAAAGACTCGGAATTTTGGGAACAGACAGGTGACCCGTGAGCTTTGGCTCCCTTGTATGGTGGAGGTGGGAGATACAGAGGACTGTGTAGCATGAGAAACCTGGACTGTTTTCCAGCCTTATGGTTTACCCCAAACAAGTCCTCTCCTTTTCCTGTGCCTCAGCCTCCCTAGCTTTAAAGCACTACTAATAAACCCTTCTCTAACGCGCTTTGAGATCAACTGATTAAAACAGTGCTGTGGAAGAGCTGGAGACTCTCAGCACTTTCCAGCCACACGTCTGGACCTCTCGAGCTAAAATACCTTTTAAAAGTTTATTAAAAAAATTCTTGAGCTTTACATTTCTTCAGCCACAACATGAAGAAAAGCAACACTAAACTCTCAGATTTGCTGCCTGCCTTTCATGTCCGCTGACCTCATCTCTCCTTGCTTACGGATGCAGCCACAAGTCAGTGCAGCTACTGAAACACTCCTCTGGAGCCGCATCCAGCAGCTGTTTAAAAGCTCGTGGGCAGCACCGGCGAACTCTGCCGAGGAAGTGAACCCAGGTGGTAAACTGCAGCTTAGCCAGACCTTCTGTAAACCCCAATTCTTTAATCTGTTTTCCATAGGAAGCTACCTTGCTTGTAGCATACTTCTTCCTGAATGTATAGGGGCAAATAACATCTATTCCAGCTCTTTGGGTAAACCAAGAGGAGGGGAAGTATTGGCTTGGGTTAAACAAATAGATTTTTTTTTCAGGTTTCCCATGCAATTAAAACTAAACCAAACCAAACCAAAACATGTTTGCTCTGGGTGTCCCTGAAACATTTTGCTTTGACCCAAAAAAAGAATACTTCGTTTCATGTTTTAGTTCCCTGAAACCTTTAAACCCTTTTAAAAAAAGATCTTACAATGAAATGTTCCACCATCTCCCCTCCCTTCTTTTTTCAGTGCAGCATAATTTTTCTGTGAATTTACTTTTCACCAAAATGCTGTAGGTTCTGCCTGACCTGTCAACTCACCCAGCTGAGCTTGTGCCATCACTGGTTTTTCCTTTCAACACTGTTTCTGTCTTTTCACCTCCCACTGGACAGACACACGGTCTTGTGGGAGCATCGTCCTCATCCCAGGGCTGTGCTGACTTTTCAGGGAGACTCGAGAGCGGCTGGGAAGGGGAGAAAAAAATCCACGAAGGCTCCTTTTGGCTTCAGAGAGCTCCTCTGGCTCTTCTGACTATCTCTGGCTACTGCCAAGACACCTTCGAAACAGCTTTGAAACGTCTCCAGCATGTTGGGCACCGTGACTGGGCTGGAGGGGAAATCCACATTCCCTTTGAAGTCTGGATACTTGAGCAGTCTTAGAATTATAGGGCTGTAATATACAGGAATGTGTGGGGCTGTAATTGTGACTTAGATCCTTGGATGAAAGGTGCTATGTACATACAAAAGGTATTATTATTATTGCTATTATTATTACTATTATTATTACTATTATTATTATTATTATTATAGGGCTGCAATATGTGGATTGGAGATGAAAGTAGCACCAAAAGATCCTGAAATACAAGATGTGTCTTAAGGAAATTTCAGCTTGGAATTAGGTTTTGTCTACATGGGGGAAGCAGAGCCGGCTGGCTCCGCTGCACTGACAGCTCTGGGGCTTTTGTGGAAGAAGTTCTGCATGCAGGCGTGATTCCCAAATCCAGGTTGCTCTGGCTCTCAGAGGGTGTCTCCAGGAAGAGCTGTTCCAGAGCAGTTTGTGCAGAAAAAAAATGACATCAGAGATTTTCACCATTCTTTCTGAGACACTCTGATTGCTGCCAGGCGGACTGTAGCTGTCACAAAATAAGCCCCTGGCACTTGAGCTATCTGGTACAAGCAGTACAGGAACTGGTGACTCTTAGGAGGGTGGACATGGAGCAAACTCCAGGTGCTGCTGAGCAGCAGAGAGAGCTTGTGCGCACATCGAGCCTCCTGCACTCTGGCAGAGGCGAGGCCAGGTCCAGCATCCTGAGCTCATTGTCCTCTTCCCGGCCATCAATCACATCTCTCCCTGAGCAGCCTGGGAGCAGAGTACGAAGGAAGACAGGGATCAGCTTTGATCCTTCATAGGGTCTGTGGCTCTGCACAACCTTTGCCATCAGCCTCAAGTTGTTTCTCCTGTCCTGTTCTGCACTCACGTCTCATTAACAAGGGGGGACTTAAGAGAAGCCAGGCGCTGAAGTAGAACTCCCCATGACAGCACCCGTGATGATTTTCTCCTGTGTCATGGGCTCTGCAAAGCATCAGGTTTCACCCTAGCGTGCAGCTCCAGCTGCCTCTCCTGACGAAGGTGGGGGGAGGATTTATTCTACTCAGGTTTCCATCAGCTTTGAAAGCCAAAGCAAAATCAGCTTGAGTTTTTTCCATGGACCTCAGAGACTTTGGGAAAAGTCCTTGGCTCTCCTGCTTCAGGGGCTATCACCTATGAGAGTGAAGAGGCAGGTCTGCACTCAGCTGGTCTCGCTGAAGGGCTGAACCAGAGGCGCAGGAGGCAGGTGGAAGTGGGAAGAACTGTTTTGCTAGAACTGGACCCCTCCCTGAAGGAGGTTTTCTGCTTTCCTGGGTAGCAATGCTGGCTCTGACTGGCACAGGCTAGGTCTGATGTGGCACTGGGATCTAGACGATGAGCTCCAGCAGGAACCAAACCTACCCTGTTGGACCTAGTTCCTGGAGCAGGATGGGAAACAGATTGAACTGAATGCACTGATGCACCCAGAAACTCCTTTCAAGCATCCCGGCCTCCTTTCTCCTGCAGTGTTGTGGGAACCAGGAGGCAGCTTCATGCTTTAGCCTGGAAGAGCTAAACTCCCACCTCATTTCAGCTGTGGCTATGAGACAGGATGGTGGATAATTCTGTCTGTGAGGCTAGTCTACACACAGGCTCTTTCACAGCCTCCATAAGCATCTCTCACTGTTCCTGTGGCAGCACTTCAGTGGCCAGCATGATGTGCAGCAGGGTAGCTTCTCCTGGACAGACTCTTCCCAAAAGGGTGTGGAACAACTGCCAGAGATGAATGTGCAGGGAATAGCTGTGTGCTGGCAGCCCTCTCGGGTGCCACCAGCTACAGCACTTCTGCAAAGAAGCTTCATTCTTACCTGATGCTGTTTCTGGCAGGTACAAAAAGGGGGAATTCAAAACCCCTGCAAGAAAGAGCTTTAGTGTTACAACTGTGCTTGGTGGTCTTGGAAGGAACAGAGGAGGATCTGGAGTGCCAGCCAGAGCCACTTTGACTCCAGAATCACCTCTAAAGCCTTAGAAAAAAATTTTTCTCAAGAGATGTCCAGAAGCTTATGCCAGATGCTACATTCACATCAAACCAGCCCTCACCTGCAGAACAGACACTGCTTGGAGAGCAAAGCCTTGACACTGGGACTTGGGCACAGCCATGTATCTGAACATTGTCAAGCAAAACTCTCCACTAAGTCAATACAGGCAGATTCTCAACAGCCCTGAACTACCAGATGTGACCTGGAGCAAGCGATCATCCCAGGCATCTGAATATCCAGACTTAAAAACATTTCCCTGATAAGATGTGTGCCAAAAATCTTTGAAACAGCTGTAAAGCACGGATGTGTGTCTAGTGAGTGGCCTGAGCCAGTTGCTGTGCCCCAGTCTGGCAAACAGGAGGAGCCCTGGGGACTGCTCAGTGCACCCCTGGGCAGGTCTCCGCTCCGCTCTGTGAATGCCGGGCTCTGGGACTCAGGCTTCCCCGTGCCATAGGCTGTTGTGCTCCTTCTTCATCCACTCCTCTTCCTGTCAGTTTGCCTTGTGGCCAGAGCTTTCTGACCAAGACATCCCACACATGTTGGCTTCCTGGGAGTTTTCGTATTCTTCTGGTCAAATATTGCCCCTGCCTTGTTACTCCTTGTGCCTTGTGAAATCAGGCGTGCAGAAGCAGGAGCAGGGCATCTACCTGAACCACAGGTGCCACAGAGCAAAGGCTGGCTCGCATTGGGGTTGATGAGTCAAGTCCATCCACAGCAGTTTGTCCGTTGCTAAACACCAACAAGCGAGGTCTGGCTCCTCAGCAGGAGGGTTCAGCTCCCCAGCCCTGCCCCACTCTTTCCCAATCGCACTGATAAGTGGAGCTTCTCCCCCAGCAGAGTCGGGAGCGACAGTGACTCACCGCCACTTCAGTGTGAACCATTCAGCCAGGCGCTCCAGCAGCAATGTGTGCTGGAGACAGGAAGACTCTTGTTACCCACTTGACAGCAGAAGAAAAGCTTTTCTCGGTGCAGAGGGACCACCCACCAGAGAATGAGACAAGGCAAGAGCCGTCACGCTTTAATGTCTTGTGGCTTCTTGGTGACACCATAGAGTCTGCTGCAGTTAATAGAAACCTGCTAGTTACTCAGGGTAGTAGAGATCACTCTGAGACGAGCCTACTCTTGGCATCTCTGAAACGCAGCCTGTCTCACCAGAGTAGCTCCCAAATCCCTGCCAGGCCATTGCTGGTCTTGGCTGGAGAGCACCTCAGCCCAAATCCCTGCAGGCATCCTGTTGCCCTTAGAAGGTGGCAAGCATGGTGAGGAATGTAGCTGGTATTCATCTCTTACCTTGGGCTGTCAGTCTCAGCCAAGAAGCCAAGCTGCTACAAACAGCATGCAGAAGTTCTCCTCTGCTGCCTCTGCTGTCATAAACGCCTGGAGACTCTTCATCTATAAATCATGCACCATCTTGGGAGGCAGAGCTTGGATGCTTACTTGCCACAGAGACCCAGGCTTCTCTGGTTTACGGTAGGGAGGATGCTGGCAGGATCAGTAGTCCCCTGGAAAGGGTTCAGAAATGAATGGATTGTATCACTTGCTCCAGCACTGGTACCACAAGGGGAAAACCGACAGGATCCTGTCTGTCATGTGTCCCCATAACCAAGATGGATCCCTTGGACTGGATCCTCAGCTTCTGCTGGCTGAGATTTCACAGCTGCTGTCTTTGAAATTTCCTCATGAAAAGGCCAGAAGTCCAAAAGGCATTTTTCAAAAGCTTCAGCCATAATGTTTCATTTTAGGAAGTCTTTGGTCTGAACACAGATAATTTTCAGCCAAAAATGGCCAAAAGCCACCAGCAATTTTTAATTCCGATAAAAATGCTATTGTCCGTTTGACAGTGTCAACAACTGCTGGGTTTTGCTCCTTGCTCACTACAGTTTCCTGCAAGAGGAAACAAATGTCTCCAGGCAGCAATCCCCTGGGATCCCAACAGTTTATCCCTGTCTTTCACCCAACACAGTGCCTTCTCCAGGGACCATTTCTGTTACCTCCAAAGAGATGCAGAATGCTGCCTCTGGGTTGTGTGTGGACAGGAACATTATTTATTGAGCTTGCTGGCTGGTGGCTTGCTCGACAGTAAGATCCAGCTCAAAGAGTAAGGATAAACCACAGCTCAGAATGGTGCTGGCTAATAAAACCATGGCTGGGAGAGGGCAACAAATTAGGTGAGAATCTCATGTGTTTCGGGGCAGTAATAGAGCCCACATCTACCTGTGAGACTGTAGGAGCAGGAAATATTGCCTGATGAAGCAGATGGGGAGCAGTCTCTCTTTCTGACTATGTCCTGGGCTCTTTGCAGGCAGACCAGGATTAGGGATTTATCAGCAGGCTGATAAGGTTGTCTCAAAAGGAAGGCAGACTAGGCTGGTTGAGTGGCTTCTTAGTAAGGGTCATTCTGCTACAGTCCAGGAAAAGGAAGAAATCGTATGGCTTGGGACTTCTCAGAAGAGGCAAAAAAAGCAAAGCTGGGCATGCAAGCAAAGCAAAACAAGGAAATCACTCACTACTTGCCATCAGCAGGCAGGTGCTGAGCCACTTCCCGGAAAGCAGGGCTCCACCACACATAACGGTTACTTGGGGAGACAAATGTTGTAACCATGAATGTCCCCACTTCCTCCTCCTTTCCATGTAGCTTTTACTGCTGAGCATGATCTCATATGGTGTGGGGTACGCTTTTGATCAGATCAGCTGTCCCAGCTGTGTTCCCTCCCAACTTCTTGCATGCCCCACCCTGCTCCTTGGGGGACAGAGTGGGAAAAAGGTGCTGTGCAAGCACTCTCCAGCAATAGCCAGAATGCTGATGTGTTATCAATATAGTGACAGATCCAAAACCTTACAGCTGCTATGAAGAAAATTAACTCCAGCCCAGCCAGAATCAGTTCACACCTCCATCGATTTGCCTGACTCCAGCATCCACCCACTTGTACTTCTCTCTGGCAGGTTTTTGCAGGCTGGTGTGCAGGTCAAGGCTCTGTTTCCAGATCCTGTTATCACTGCAGGAACTCGTGGCCACAGCCAGATTAAAATCATCCTTTATTTAATCCCATTGTTGGGCTTGATCGTCTAGATCATGGTGTAGATCATTGTTGCTGTTGTGGGCAGGACTCTGCTAAATCTTGATAAATCAATCAAATTTATTCACTTTATATCCAGTTAGTTCTGTGATGTTGTTCATTAGTTATGTGACCTCCTCCCTGACCATACTACTCACAACTTTTTGGAGGCAGGAAGGCAATATTTATATCCTGTAGCTCCAGTCCCACGGTCTTTCCCACAGTCCCATGCAACTGGTTACAGCACAAGCCTTCTAGAGCAGGGCCCATCCGTACCATGATTTTTCTAAAGGTCCGGATAATAATTAATGGTGAGTTGTCACATCCTTCTGCCTGACAGATGTGAGGGAATGTCCAGGAAGTTTTGTGTCTGAGGTCAGACTTGATGACATCAGGTGCTTTCAGCAATGCCTTGGGTGTCCTAGCTGCTCCTGTTCTCTGCTACAGTTTGAACATTCACCAGACCTACCAGATTAATGATTAGACCTAGAAGGGCTTTTTGTTATCCTATGACTTCGAGTTACCTTGGCAGCAGGGTGATCTGTCCTTGCTGCAGGACTGCAATTCCTCTTAGCACATGGAGTCCTAGGGTTGTGCTGGAGGAGCTTTGCTACCCTGTTACATATTATTTCTCTCACAATCCTGCTTGTTTCAAAGTTGACCATTCCTTCTTGGCTAGCCGAGGTCTTGGATAAGGCACAGACCTCCAGGGCTGGAACCACTGGTGTCTGTAGCCTGAAATGGAGCTCCAGGTTGTTTCATTATGAGATTAAGACCTTCATGAAAGAGAGCACCTGGCGATATGTTGCTCTACACCCAAGCCATGCATCATCAAGCAGACCTGAGAGGACACATGTCTCTGCCCTGGAGTAGCACTGACATTCCTACATTAGGCACTGGAGGTGCCCCAAAGCTCAAGCAGATACAGATGGCAAATTTTCAGAATCACTGAGGTCAGCCTTGTCATAGCTTGGCCTGACGGAGGATCAGACCGTGACAGCCATACTTGGCAGGTCACCTTGAGAGCCCCAAGCTCTCTGTCAGAAGCCCTTCCCCAGAGGAGGATCAGAGCTTGGCAAAGGTCCTGCACTGTAGAGCTGTTGTGAATGCCAGGTACATTCACTGCCCACTCAGGGAACTGAGACCAGGGAAGCCAACTGCGCAGCAGCATCCTCAAACGCAGATCCCGAGCTGTTGATGAAGGAGCCTCCATGAAGGCCAGGGCTGAGTGAAGGCCACAGGAGTCTTTACCCAGTGAGGCAACGGTGGCCACCATAGCAGGAGCACGTGGGGAGGGAAGGTACAGGGACAGCAGAGTGCCCTTCCTCCTCAGCTCAGCCAGGTGGGTGGTACCTGCAGCGGTGGAGGTGCTGTGTGCTTGGCATTTAACCTTCCCTTGGCCAGGTGCTACCTGGGACTTCCCCACCTCGCACACAGCAGGTGTGAACAGAGCTGTTTGCCCTGTGGACTTTGGAGTGGCGGGGCTGGAGAAGGTGTATCCCTCATCAGCCTGGAGCCTGCCATGGTCCCTGCACCTCCCCTTCGCTGGCCTTCTCCATGCCAGGGAAGGTTTCACTGTGCACACTGAATTCCTTAAACAGTGCCCACTGTGTGTTCCCTGGGAAAGGGCTGTCTCCCGCAGATGGATCCTGGCAGCACCGGGCTCTCAGATATTGTCATCTTGGGATATTGCCGGCTTTTAGTTGTTGCTCACGCTGGTGCAACTTGTCTGGACAGAACAGATGATACTTTGGTGCATGAGCAGAGGGAGTGCCACTGAGTCACCCGCAGGGCATCTGATTTCCAGACGTGGCCCACGCACTTCACTGCCTTTCTCCCAGGAGCCCGGGCCACAGGTGCTGGGGTTGTCCCTTCATCAATCCATACCTAAAAAGGCAGGGAGCAGGGCCAGCACTCAGGGCTTTCCACTGGAGCACCATCCACTGCCGGCAGGCAAAGGTTCCCACAGCTGCCAGGGAGCTGGGAGCAAAAGTGGCTGGTGGGGGTTCTCCCTCCTTCATGTGGAGCAACATCGGGGTCAACTTCCCACCTGGAGCTGTGGGGAGGAGACAGTGAACAGCAGGAGCACCTGATCCTGCAGCAGGGAGGGTCCTTGGCAGCTGTCTCCAGCTCAGAGCCCCTGCAGGTCCCCTCTTGCTGACTGTACTTGGTGGCAGTGTCCCTCAAGCGCTGGGCAGACGGTGGCCAGGACTGTGGAGACCCAGACCAGATGCTTGTGGCATTACACATATGAGGACACGTTACCACAGCCCCAGCAAGGAGGTCCCACTCCCTTCTCTGGGTCGGGGTATGGATTAGGCACAGGCTACCACAGACTGAGGTCCTGCCTCCCACCCCTGTTCTCCCCTCCTTGCTGTCCCACACAGCTTGCCCTCTAGCAGGACCAGGGAAGGGGCAGGGTGGGAGCCCCATCTGCTGCTCAAGCCACCAGCACCGAGAAGGGCTGAGTAAAACCAGCAGTGAGCATGCAGGCGTTCATCTGGCATATGGCAGCCAGAGGTGGGAGGTTTGCACAAGCTCTGCTTATGATTTCCCAACCTGGGAGAGCATCAGGGAATGTCGGGCCTGCCCATAGAGCTTGGCCATTGCCAGGGTAAACCCCCACAGTTTAAAACCTCCTTGTAATTAATGAACCTTCCCATTAAGTGTCACAATGGAACAATTCATTATTACTGATGTGTGCAGGGTCTGCATTCCTGTCTCTGCTGCCTCCTACAAGAATGTGGAGACTGATTTAAATAGATCAACTAGTCTCATCTGCATTGTCTTTGATGATTTACTAATTCCAGGTACTGTTCTGCAACTCTTTGGCATTTTCCTGCCTCTTAATCCTCCACATCCACCAGCTTCCAGGTACTGCAGCCAAGTGGATTTGCACTGGATCACATCTGTCAGGAAAAGGGAATTAGAAACACTCTGCTTGAGGGTCACTCCACTGTTCACACCACGGCAACCAGCAGGGATGTCAAAACACGTGCTTTCAAACTTCCAACTGTGAGCAGTCAAACTGATTTCTGCTGTCCGAAGCTTCTGTTTTCCCCAAAAAATTCTCAGTGACTTAATGCTGTCTGTGAGTTTCCAGTATAAATCGTCTCTCTTGTACCCATGTGGGAGTAAGTTCCCAGAGTGGCACCACTGTGAATGTGGTGGCATGGAGGTAGGCGCTGTCCCAGTGTCAGCTCTTGCAGAGGTGGACAGACCTGGGTGAGCTGGTGGATGCCACAGTCCTGCAGCTCTGGAGCAGGGTTTACTGGAGGCAAGGCAGAACAACAGCCTGTGACCATAGCAGAGAGCTCTGTCCCAGGAATAGCTTTCTTCCCTCTCCTTGGAGGGCATGGTGCCCGGGACAGAGCAAGGTTACCTATTAAGAGTGTGCATCTGGTGGAAAGGGAATTCTGCTCTCATGCCATTCTGCACCCATCCTGCACGGAGCTGGGACTTTCCTGTCTGGCTTGCTCTCTGATAAGAGAGGTGCAAGCCCTAGAAGCCACAGCTGTAGTGGGCTAGCTCAGGATGGAGGATAGAGACCTGTCAACTGCAGGGACGACAATACTTTGCCAGTCTCAAGATCGGGTGGATCTGCTTTAGCACCGTGTACCCATCTCATTCCCCATCCCATCCAGATTTATCCTGGAGACAAGAGAATGAGTGACTGCTGTGATTTCCTCAGTGGACTGTGATTGTGTCAGGGCTGTTCCCCAGATGTGATTTTACCCGTGGGACTTATCTCTTTTGCTTATGTTACACTCATTCTGACTATACAGCACGTCTCCCTGGGTTAATGCATGTGCTCAGGGCAGAATATGACCTCCCCATGGTTTTATTAAGTCTATCTATGTGCAAGAGATCATGGCCCCAACAAAGACAGCCTGGTGCCTGTCCTCTGAAAGGTGTGGCTAAGCACCAGCTTTGCTAGCAGAGACTGCTCATGTAGGGAGCTGGCAGTTCCCCTTCCTCATTTCCAACTGTTTCAAATATCTCTAGTCTGTTCATCTTTACAAAAAGCTGGAAAGGGAAAAGAATGTACAAGAACCCATCTGACACTCTCAGACTGTGCTTGGGTTTCCACTGCCAGGGCTCCCTGGGGGCTGAGCATCTCCACTCAAGCAACCACTGAAACCAGAACAAAATGGAAACAGAGTATTTTTTCCAGAAAGAAATAAGGTCTATGGGATAGGAAAAGGCTGGATTAGAGCTCAAAGCAGGAAGTATTAGGGATGCATAGGCAGAGTTTTGAGGAGCTGTTGACAGCTGAGTATAGGAAGCCTTTGGGATGGCTATGCAAGCATCTCATTGTCTATCATGTACGTATAACACTGTTGGAGAGGGGTCCCCAGGACATGGAGCCTCCATAGAGACACCATAGCTATCTACCAGGGCATGCCCTAGATTTCTGAGTGTCTGCTGGATGGGGGATTTCCATGAGATTTCAGTGGCTCTCCAGGAGTTCGGCAATGTGGATTACTCCCAAACCAAAGAAATGCTGTTTATGAGTTTCCTCAGAATCCAGTATTTCTTGGATTTGACACTCCAGAGGATCACCAACCTAGATTAGAGGGAGGGGAGTGCTTTTTCAAATGTCTCTTCTTGAGGGCTTATGAAACAGTGAAATAACTCAAAGCAGTAAAGATGCAATTTATTGGACTGATCTGAGCAGAAATTGTGAAAGGCTCCCCACAAAAACTACAGTTAAATTTTTAGATGGGAGTGACGTTTGTAGGTGTTTTGTCTAGACTGTCTCTCCTTTTGATGGAGTTGGAGACTCCCAACAATGAAAATCTGGCTGGGCTTTAAAGATTTCCTTTGATTTTTCCGGAAGGGACTGTAATCCCAGTGTACAGTCTGGCCTAGCTGAGAAATCTGGTCCTTTGTAATTTAGTGCAACTGAGAGCAAAATTGTTGATAGACCTCAACTTGTCAGTCCAGACAGCTGTACAGATAAATTAATGGAGGAATATTAGGGAAGTTGTGCAAGCAGGATAAAATATACCCAGTCATCCAGACAGTACAAGCCTAACCATCACCCCAGAGTTTAGTTTATTTTCTTTATTTACCCATTACCTTAAAGTGAATATGCAACACTGAATAACTCTTTTGTTCCCAATAGGATAGGAAGTTCTTTCCAAAACACAGATGAATCCTGAGGCTTTCAGTCAGAAATCACAGTACGCAGCAAGTCTAAAGTTAAAAAAAGCTGAGCTGCTTCCTTAATAGTAGGAGGGTAGGTGCAGGGTAGGAGGTGTATTGTCTTAATTAAGCCCATTAATAAGGCAAAAAAAAGCTGTTCTGATTCCATGGAGGTAGGAAATGTAAGCTTACATCAAAAATGTAAACTAAAGAAAGAGCTTGTGCAATTAAAGGTGCAGGGGCATCACTAGTTCTACAGCCTTGATATTGTTCCAGGGTTCAACATATGTAATAGACTCCCAGGTGTCTCCAGGCACGGTAGGCCAGTCAAAAAGAATATGATGAGAAGCTTATAACCCCTGAACAACCTACTGTGTCAGAAACGTGGCTTGATCAGACCTTGAACCAAACAGCCCCTATGGCCTTACAGCTGTCTCCTAGCCAGAGTAAGCAATCTCATGTTGCATGGGTACCTTGCTTTTGTTGAAGACTACAAGCCATGAGTAGGCAAAATCATATTTAGGGTGGCTGAGGGACCTAAACAGGTAACACTGGCAAACTCCAGGTGGTTTTAAAATTGATCTCCAGGATTGCAGAACAGAGCTGATTAGCTTATGCTTTTAATACAAAGCCAGCTTTCCCCATCCTCCCAACAGGCCAAAATGCAAGATGGTGAAATGAAAGATTATAATCAGGAAACAAAGTGGACTAAGAGCAGTTGGGTCTTGCAGCCATGGTGTTTTAGCCTCCACAGTGCTCCCGTCAGGCTGGGCAGGAGTGGCTCTGCTGAAGGTATCTCATCAATAGCAGCTCATTCTCTTGAATTCAACTACTGTCAGTCACTAAAAATAGCTTGTGTAGGGAGGAAGCTGTGGTTGAAAGGTCTTTAACTGAGCTACCACTACTCCTCCAGGACAATGAGAAACATCTGCTTTAACAATGAACTGATGGGAAGGGTCTGTGTGTATTTTGAATGGGACAATTACAAAAACCTGTTTAAAACTATCACGTATTTCCTCAGCAACTAGGGTGTTATTTTTCTCCACCTAAAATGCATACCTAAATAGGCTTGTATGAATCACACAGTAAAAGGACTCATTTCTCTTCATGGGACTATAAAGGGAATCCAAAGTCTAGCTCAGATGTAGACATGTGCATTGTAGGCATCTATACTGAGGTGGCGAGATTTAAACATCCCCTTCTTTAATAAGTCCAGTAATGGGAAGATCATTTGGTGAAGTCTTTAATTAATTGGTGATAAAAGCTAATGAAGCTAAGGAAGCACCAAAGCCTAGTAACTGTCTTTGGTGTGGCCAAGTTTGTGATTTCTCAGAGTTCATTTCCATTGCCTCTGGGGAGGTGAAGCAGCCCAGAAATTCAATGGAAGACCTTTAAGAATTTCACATCTCTAATTTGGCATATGAGTTTGTGACAACTCAAATACTGTGGGACTGATTTTACAAGCTGCTCAGGTTGGTTCATGCCCTGTGAAAAAAATAATGCTGTTGTCCAAGAGTATTATTATAAAGGAATCTAGTAAATCTCTAAAAAACATAATTAAAAATTTTGCAAGGTAGCTGCAGCATTAGATAGGCCAAAGGGCATGACCAAATACTCCAAGTGTCTGTCTCTGGTCCAAAAGATAATTTTTGTTTTATCTTCTGATGATCCTCTTGCCAAACTTCAGACAACTCGGAGTTGCAGTTTTGTAAAGAGGTTCTCTGCAATCTAATTTTCAAGATCAAGAGTAATGGTTGTCTTTTCTTACAACTGTCTTACCTGATTTCCAAAACCTTGATACATGATGGAAATCAGCCACCCTACTTGCACAAAAAAGGAATGTGATGATGCCTGTGGTGAATCTGAGGGATGTACAAACCCTCTGGCTGGTTTCCAGAGGTGTTCTCCACGTGCCCTCATGCTGGCTCTGACAATGGATGAAGGAACCCAAATCTGGCTCCCAGGGCCAGTGTGGTCATTTCCCCAACGTGAGGGTGGAGGGGAGCAGCATCATGTCTCCATAGCCAAGTATCGTATTGGCGCAACAAGCCTTCGTTTTCTAACTCATGCAAGGCTGGTGTAACGCCAATGACCTTTCCTCCTGAGATCACAGCTGGGATGACACGACTTCTGAAGACACGTTGTCAGATACAAAAATCAGAAATTAATGTTATCCCCTCGTTCCAAAGGGCTAAAGATTGTGTAAGAGAGACAGTCCCTCATTCCCCCTCACATAATTGGGAAATGGGGTGAGTAAGCCAGACAAAATTTAATAGCTAATTACTTTTGCAATGTAACAGCAACCACTAATAATAGTATAAGCTATTTCCAACACGTGAGAAGCAGGCAATCTGACAGACCGAAAGGTGGCAGAGATGGGAAGAGCTGCTCAAACACAGGGCCGTCACCATAAAATTAAATATTTTTCTTATTTGTTCCCTGAGAACAGGTTGTGGGTGTTTCCCTCAAAGCAGCTTTTAATGTGGACAAATCTGAGAACAAATGGATAAGATGAATAACAACAAGTGTCAGAACTAGATGATACTCACACAGTTTCTAAAGGCATCCAACTTTGGTATTCCTGACCTACTAACCGTCCTGCTTAGCCCATTGTTTAAACCAGTTCTGCTGTCTGAAAAATGCAAGGGGACAAATGCAACACCCTTTTGAAAAGCCTTCAGGGACCATCCAGGGAATCACAGATCCTTAAGCCCATCAGATGGAGTGAAGCTAGAAGTAAGGAACAGAATTAGTAGATAAAATAATAAAGTCTAGATAGGGTAGGAGATAAAAAGAGGAGGGTCTGAGAAGAGGAAACCATTCGTTGAATTTGCCAACAGGCATCTGGTCCAACAGAAATTAGCTTCGAGTTTCCAGAAGCCTCAAAGTGAGCCCCCAACAAACTCTCCTGAAGGCATTCAGTTGATATGGACTGAAGAGTGGTTAGGAGAGAGGAAATGAAGGACGGCTCAGTGGGCATTTTCAGAGCAGAAGGTGGGGGGAACCGAGGACTGGGAGAGTATCACAGGAGCCTGTGCCTCTGCCAGATGACAGAGCTTTGCCAGGGGAAAAAAACAGGTAAAATTCAGCTTTGAGTAACCCAGGGACAAACTACTACCTGTGTGCACACACCAGTGGGCTGCATGGATGTTATGACCGCATGAGAAAGAGTTGATGGAGCCAGTGCAGGCAGATGGATGAAGGGGTCAGCTTGGTCCTCAGGGTGATCAAAAAGGCAATGGTTTGTTAGGCAGTGTTCAGGAATAGGAGGGAAGCTGCACCAGATCTAGTCTCTAAAACTATGTGGTAGGTCCACTGAAGTCAAAAGGGATGACCGGAGGCCAGGACTACCTTCTTTCCAAACAGCAATGAAGCACAGTCCATAGGTTCAGTACCCAGCACTTAGAAAAGAGACAATGAAAGAAAGAGAAAGCAGATCAGTAATATCCATGAATCAGTTCTTTGCACCAGTGTTGAATCCCTGCTTCTCTTGGTTACTCCAGCAGGTCCTGCTTTACTGCCCCAGCCAGTTTCACATGCCTTTGACTTGGGAGCTTAGGAAAATGTTCATTTTGCTAGGCTTTTCCTCCTGCCTCTGCTCAGAGCAGTTCCCACGCTGTGAAGCACTTTTGTGGAAAAATTCAGCTTCAGAAGGGGTTTTTAAGCCTGTGTGTGTGCAATGTACTCTTACTATGTGGGAACTGTTAGTGAAATAGTTATAAAACCATGGTCACTGGGCCCATCATGAAAAAGACACAGAGTAGATACATCAACTTCTATTACTGCTTCCTTGACTCTTCTTGTCTTGCCAAAATAACAATATGTCACAGGAACCGTGTCTCCTGCTTCCTTCTTCCCGTTCCATCCTGGGCCAGAGAGACCCAGGTCCCTCTGAAGGATCTCTGTCGAAGTCAGTTTTTAAGTGCTCAGTGTATTTGGTGCTGGGGTGCTCAAAAACTGAGCCATTGTGTTGGCAGGTACTGCTGGTGCTGCTTTCTTATGAAATCCAGACTGTGCTGAGGTGCCCACCAGGAAGCTAAGGTCGCCTGAAAATGTGGCTCCAAAACAAGCAGCTCCTGGCGTGATTTTCCCAGGCGAGTGCCGCATGCTGACTTCTGCGCAGGAGCTGCTCAGTGGGAGAGAGAAGTTTCTGGTTTAGGGTTTTTTTAATGGAAAAATGCGTTTTGTCCTCAAATTGAATATTTCCTTCAGAACATCATGAAGTTTGCCAGAATGTCTCAAGTTTCCACTGGGAAAGTTGAATCATGATGAATTGACTGGCGTCCTCCAATGCTCAGTCAAAGCAACTGGCAGAGTCAAACAAAACCATATTTGACTTCACAGTGGCACTGAGCAGTATAATGGGAGGCACCTGCTTGGACCTGCAGCTCAGATAATCCTGCTAACAGTTTTCCTAATTGGGCCCCCAGGGTGACTGTGATGTGATAAAGACATTAATGCTGGAAAATTTGTTTTCCATGTGGAAAACAGATATTTAAGGAAAGCAAATATTGTATCTCAAGCTTTGCTTTTGTTCTGAGAAATACATTGGGAATATTTCAGGCAGCCTTGATCAGATTAGCTGGCCTTTCACCAGGCCCTTTCTCATTCCTGGCTGGTGGTCTTTGTAGGTGGAGATGGACAAACTGTAGGAAACAAGAAAAAAAGTCCTAGAAGAAAATACTCCAACTGTTCCCACAAGTTGAAAAAAAGAAGCATTTGTTCTCAGTTGAAGACAATGTTTTGTCTGAACTGATTTCAAGCAATTCAATCTATTTAACTGTGTCAGTCTGGATGAAGAATAATGTATTCCAAGGGACTTTGTGAAAACAGAGCATTTTAATATTTCAAGAGTTTTGCAGCCTTTGCCTCTACAAGTAATTGGAAAACCTGATGCCAATTTGCCAACTCTTGCGTTGTCATTCCACAAGGACATTTGGCAAAGCAAATGTTAGGCAAAAACCTTCTCCCATCTCTGCAATAAGTTCATTGCTTTGTTCCATTTTCTGCTGGCCAAGTACCCCCACACTGGTGTGAACATGTGGTAGAGACAGTCTGGGTAACTTGCCAGAAATTTGCCATGCCTTAAGATACCTATTCATATCTTAGAGTCACTTCTCAGCAGCAAACCAAGGGTCACCTTTTCATTTTGCTCATCCTTAGACTTTTTTTGTCTACATAAAAAGCTGTCTGTGCAACCCAACAGCAATAACAGTTGCCTCTGGTGGCAGGTAGTGGATACCAGAGGTGCTCTGGTCGGCGCAGTGGTGCTGCATGGTGGGCATGGCCCTGCATGGTGGGCATGGACAGAGCTGGAAGCTCAACAGCAAGCGTGGGAAAAGCTGCAGCATTTTTGTCTAGTGAGTGTAAGTAGAAAAAGAAAATCTTGGTTTGGTGTGGGGGAATGCAGTCTGTAAGCTGCCCAGCAGATGCTCCTCTCCAACCACGGAGAGAAGGGCAGCCAGCTGTGCAGATCGGGAGAGCCAGGACATGGGGACAAGTTTGGAGGGGGACGGAAGGAGATATGACACCCACCAGCTGGCATTAGAGCAGAAATCGGCAATAGGACAGCGTGGGCTGAGAGCAGAAGGAGCCGTGGGCTGCGCTGCGGTGCCAGCTGCAGGCATGCGAGGCCGTCCTGCATGCACCAGCAGGAAGAGGAGCTGCTCTGTGCCTCTGCCTGGCGGAGCCGCTCTCTTCAGAGCGGCCACAGGGAGCTTTGCTCCGTGTGTAACAGCTCTGGGCTTGGTGCTCTCCCCTGCTGTCAGGAGGATTTACAGCTTGTGGTAGGGAAGGCAGCAATATTAATATTGCAGAGCGGGAGCAGAGTCCTTTGAAGACACAAACTGAACGGAAGGATGGTCTGGCATGGCTCGACCTGCACCCTGCAGCCAAGCCCTTACAGCCTTCCTCCAGCCCCAGCTGGGACGCCAGCCTAAAACCCTGCAGCACCAGGGGCTGCTGGTTTCAGAGAAAAGGCAGTTTCTGCTGAAACCACTGCACTGACTGCCCTGGCCAAGGGCCAGAAAACCCGTGGTCAGAGTCAAGAGTCTTCCCAGCAGACGTGCACGTGCTGGAGGTGATTGGGCAGCATACAGTGACGTGCTCTCACCATAGCGTTTTGCTATTTTGTTGGGTTTGTGATTCGGCTCCCAGGTCTTTGCAAGTGTTAAAGCTCTGTTTTCCTTGTTTTCCAGGGTCTCAAGGGAAAGTACCCTTTGAGTGTCCCATGGAGAGACAGTGGCACAGCTGAAATCATGGTAGTCAACCATTTCCAGACCTCCCTCCCCCGTGCCAGCTCTCCCCAGCCCACCTGCTTGTGCAGGGTACGCAGACACATGTATTGCAGTAGATGTAGGCGCACCCTCCACGTGGCAGGACATGGTTATTGGCCTCCACATGCAGCGTCTCTAAGAGCTGCCTGACTCTTGCCTGTGGCAGCAAGGAAGGCAGTGGTGCTTTTCTTAGCGATCTTCATTTAACAGGGAGAAAGGAAACAGAGTGCAAATTCTGAGCACCAAGCACAGGGATGCCTCTGCATTTATGTTGGTCCTACGGAGCTCCCTGGCTTCAAGAAATATTGCTCACAGTGTGGCTGAAGGATGGCAGGCTGGTAAGGAGGGAAAGGGGAGATGTGTCAAATATCAAAGACTGGCTGAGTAGCCTCTGTTTGGTCTGGGGGTGCCACAGCAGCAGCCCTAGGTGTTGACTTCCCACCTCCCATCCTCTCCAGGCATCAGTGGTTGTCTCCATGAAGCCAAATATCAGTGCCATGGGTCATTTTTGGAAGACTGGTCGGCAAAGAACTGGGCAGGTGTTGATATGGGAGCACAGAAGGCAGCACACATGTGGCTGGTGGCAATGTCAGACCTTTATACTCCTTAGAGCTTGTAGCAAACACCAGCTCCTGGAATCACATGAAGCGAGGGTATTTCTTTTCAAAAAGGCATTTCCCAGGCTTCTAAAGGTTCAAAATTCAGAAGGCAAATAAAAGGAACCCAGTTTTCTTCATTGCTAACCCATTTGCCCAAGCAAGTAGACAATATTCAGAGTCATGAAGGGCTGGTTTTGTTAGGATGAAAAGTAAATTATAGGAGTTGGGTGTATTCTTGATGTAATCTCATTTATTTACCAAGAACACATGCTGGGGCCTGTTCCCCTGCACACTGCAGAACAAACACCACCAGCCTTGCTCAGAAATCCCACACCTGCCCCTCCATGCCCAGGAAGCCCTGTCTCTTGTCATTGAGCTGCTTCTCCTAGACCAAGCTCCATCGCTTGCAGCCTGACTCCAGGACCTGACACTGCAACCCCTGCACCCGCACAGCTTTCAGTCTGAGGTTCCTCTGTGGGAGTGGGTAGCAACTATCAGGATGATGCTTTTTACAGCTGGTTGTTAAAATCAGGTTGGCTTTTGGAGACCAGATCAATGTGTTTGGAACCTACAGCGCAGCCATTGCTGGAAGGGAACTGGAGTGCACTGAGGTGGTTGCCTTGAAAATCTGATGTCTCCTTAAGATAAATTCATATTTGCATCATTCAGCAACCTTATGGGGCATCTGAAGGCCGGAGATGGACATCTCTGGTGTCAAAAGCAAGACTGGAATGGCTTGCACTATTGTGACAGGAATGCACTGATGCAGGTGGATATAACAAGGAGGTAGGAGTGTACTATCTGATGGAGCAGGGAAACCCAGAACACTGCCAGGCATCCAAGTATTACTGGGATATTAACTTAGTAGAGCTATTCCAGATTTTTTCAGGGACTCAAGAGGCAGATCTACACTAGAAATCTCCGTACTGTGGTCTCAGGATGATTCAGGGCTCATTGTGCCCAGTGCCTCGTGGCTTTCCTTTGCATTTCCAGGCAGAAGTCCTCTCAAATACGCTGCCTGGTCACCAGGACCCCTGGCAGCTGGGAGCAAAGGTGGTCACTCCCTGCAGAAGGCCCTGCTCCAGCATACTGTGTAAAGACATTACCCTGTGATCACTCGCAGCCCCCAAGCTGTGGTCACAGGGTGTCACACTGTGACTCCTCCCATGCACTCGCTGCACACTGGGCACCATTCCCCATGCTCCTGTTGGACTTACGAGTTAGCTGTAGCAGCCGGTGCTGAGTAACTGTGCCTAGGATGTTCCTCTTTCCTTCTTCCGTGCTTTGCTGCTTCTATTTGAGATATATAAACCTGCTAAATAATGTGATTAACCTTGTAAAAGAGCTCTGCAATGACATTCATTCCTGGCTGGGGACTGCACCTCCCACCAGCCTGCGCAGTAGTTTGTGCCCTTCCCCTGGGCTGTCACCGCTTGGCCCTAGGGCAGCTGTGAGGCATGTCCCACGATGGCAGAGCTCAGCTTCCAATAGCAGGGATTGCGTCTGCAAGCAGGGACCAGAGCAGGCACAAGACTGCAGTTCTCCAAGAGACAAGGTTTAAAAAATTTCTGCTGGCAGCCCATGTCTCTGCATTCCTTTGGGCATGACACCGGCTTCCGCGCGAGGAGCTCAGTCGCTGCTGACGGATCGCAATGCTTGGATTGCCTGATTCTGCTGCCAGATCTGCAGCTCCAGCTCAAGCTGTACTTCACATTTCAAGCACTGAGAAGCACAGAAATGTTCCTGCTGCAATGAGCCGTGCCAGATGGGGATACCCACCTCTGCGCCCCTCTTCTGCTGGGGCACTGACAAATGGAGAGGTTGCGGGCACACTCCCAGCCCCAAAAAAACTTCACAAAAAACATCCATCAAAGGCAGCTTGACCCAACCCTGCCAGCTGCCAGAAGTAGTGTGGGGAGCACTCAGGGGATCCTGCAGGGCAGCTGACCTTTGGTTTGTGGCAATGAGAAACAGCTCAAGATAATGAATGGGCACAGATAGCTTGGAAGAGGACATTTGCACAGCACCTGTGGAGTCTGCTAATGAGAGTGAGGTCTCCCTTCCTCTGTCAGCCATCATCCATCATTGCCCACGATACTCTGGGTTAGTGCATCCCTTTGTGGCTGTGATGGTAGTTTCAGACTCCCCCCACAATGTTCAACAGATCGGTGGGTCATGGGAGTCGTGCTCTAAGGCACGTGTAGAAGAAGATTTTGTCCCTCTCTGTGCCTCAGCCTGTTGGAGCAATGAAAGACTACTGATCCAAAATGCAGGGGACAAGTGACACAGTCACTGATTTCCTTCAGAAACATTTTGCACAACTGAAGTACACAAGATAAAAGAACAACCAAACTGGAGTTGGACAGGAGTGCTGGACTGGTGTGGGCTATGGGGGGATGCTGCTTGTCTCACAGTATCCAGAGATGCCTCCTTCCACCCCACAGGCAGAGCGAGAACCACAGCGACCTGGAGCAAGGCAGGCCATGGCTCTGAAGATGGTTTATGCACGATCAGGCTGCCAGCAACCATTCCAACCATGATAAGGTGTCTGCCCATACCCCAAGGAGTGTGGCCACATCCTGAGTGGGAATGCAGTCAAACCCCAAAGTATTCCCTAGATTACCCACACAAATGCCTCAATCTCTGTGTCCAAGGTCAGCTCTGCTCAGACAGGGCAGAGGAGTCATCTGAGGCTGAACACGCAGCCGGAGCCTTTCTGTGTCTCCACATAGCAGCATCCAGCTCCTCTCTCCTGCCCCTTTCTCTGCTGCCCTGCTGGGTGACAGGTGAAAACTCCTCTAGCCCAGACTGTACAAAAAGTGCCTGCTAACATCACTTGGTAAGTTACTTACCTGTCCTGGAGGAAACAGACAAAAGGTATCACGGTACTGCAGCAGGGCTGCAAAGGAGAAGAGATGCCCACTGCAGCCAACAGGCTGCCAAAAGCCTGGAGCAGAGAGGAGATTGCAGCAAAGTTGGGAGGCACATCAAGGACGTACACTGTGCTGCCCTGACAGAGGTGGATTGCTTTGCAACTGCCTCACAGTCCTGCGTCCAGCCTCCACCTCTTGCAGACAGCGAGGCTCCTCAGGGCACGCTGCAGGGGATGTGCCCTTTCACACTGCCTGCCCAGCGCTCTGCCGTGGCTGCTTTCCTCCCGCCCTGCCCTCGGCCCTCAAAGCACTTGCTATGCATCTGGTGGTCATCAGAGAAGGTCTGGTGGAGCAGCAGTGGCAGAAAGAGGTGGTGGCCTCCAGCACCAGGACTGCCAACAAGCCTGATGTATGCTTCTCACTGGGTTGTCCTCATTCTTCTCATGATTTGCACAACTCTGGGCCCTCTCTCTTGACTCTTCAGAGCTTGCATTTTAGTTTAAGGAAATCTTTCTTTTTCATTAAGTCTTTCTCCTACTTTCAGTAATTTTGTCTAGCAAGACTGGGAGTGGGAGTGTGGCCATAACTTGGCTTGAGAGAGGGAGGACTGCAGATGGAAGGACTAAAACTGTGAAGCAGTTCAGCTTTAGCAGTTTACAGGTGCAGATCCTGGTTCTTCCAGACTGCTGAAAAAGCCCCAGAAAGCAGACATTACTGCAGCTGCTTCTCATTTCTTGCACAATGTTGTGCAGGAAACAGCAGGCAAAGAGTGTCCTGTCAATTAAGCATGGGCTGGGTTCATATTTGATCCCTTAGGACCTTGATCTTTCCCAGAAAGAGCAGTGCCTTGGGAAATCTAAAGGAAGGGTAAGGCTGCTCATTTCTGGCTCCAGCAAGTCAGATGAGGGCACCAAGCAGCAAGGCTGGAGAGGGCACCGCCTTTGACACCCAGTGACCCCTAATCAACTAGGGAACATGCGGGCTTCATGGCCTTTTCAGTACCACCAGAAATGATGGTAATAATGTAGAGACATTGTTCTCCATCAGCCTGGAGCTCAGTAGCACAGCATATTTTATTTCTGATGAAGACCAGTGCCTGGCAGTGCAGAGGGGCAGCAGAAGGAACCGGGAGGTGCTGACCACGCTGATCTACCAGCACGCAGGGGCTGTTTGCCATTCTGGTCCCAGAAGACTAGACAGCTGGGCCTCATGGGGAAGAAAGCTTTAGGGTGTGTGGACAGGATGTGGACAACGCTGTAGGTAGCAAGCCCCTTCCAGGCCAGCAGCACCCCTCTGAAAACCTCCGCATGGAAGGGTCTCCAGTCCTCCTCTGCAGGACCCTGACCAGGACCCAGCCTGAAGGGCCCCTGCCCCAGGTACGCAAGGCTGGATGCCTCTGCAAGCCAGACAGCCGCCTTTTGGAGATCTCCTCCCTACCCAGCTCTTCTTGGCCCTTTCCTTGCTTTATTCTTCCTACATCGGCTGTTACTCAAGCCCACTGATTGTTCTCCGTTTTGTGCTGGGGCAGACAGACAGGCTCCCCAGACAATAGGCAGGCTTCACCAATGACTGGGAAAGAGAGGTGGAAGATTTACTGCCATGAGGTAATTTTCTAGAGGAATTTGAACTTTCTTTGCTTCAGGAATTGCCTCCATTGTCCTGCCCTGTCAGCAAAGTGGAGATAGGGTGGGTCCTGAGCCCGGTGTGCTTGCGACAGGAAAGATTTGCCTTCTGAGTGCCAGCCTCATTCACAGACCTGAGCCAGAACCTGAATCCTTGGGCTGTGACTGTTGTCTGCCTCTGGGTGCAGCTTGCCCCACCTGCTTGGACACTTCTTTTGCCAGATTTCTCAACCATGTCTGGTTGGTGACCCCCCTCTCCCTTATTCAGAGCATAAAAATGTCCCAACCCATTTTCATTTACCCCAACAGTAAGAATAAAAACGTCTCCCTGATGCCTTTGATAGTACATTGGAACATGGACAGGCGGCATCACACGCCAGGTCATACAAGTGCGTGGGTGCATGGCAAGGCCAGCGGAAAGTCAGTGTAAAAGGTGAGGTCTTGTGGGTGAGAAGGTATCCATTTTCATCTGGAACAAACACTTTCACAACTTGCAACTGCCCGCATGGCGTTTTTGCAATCCCTTCTTGATGTGGGTGTAGCAGGCACAGATCAGGAAATGCTGCACTAGCTATGCCGACACTTCATCATCCTTTTTGCTGTGAAAGGCCATTTTCTTGGCATCCACAACAACTTCAGGCTGCCACATTGCTTAGAGTCTTGACTGCTTCAGGCCGGTGCTAGATCTGTAGTAAATGGTTGGTTTAACCCAATATGGGTCCACTAGTTGCAGCTGCACAACTTTGTCACATCCTCTCTTGATGGCTCTGGGTTGCTGAGTTTTCCAGCTGTCTGAGATTATGTCCTTGGACGTGGTTAGGACATCTGGTTAGAAGAATAACAAGAAACTTCAAGACTACCTGTTTTGGAAGGGCCCTTTAGCACACCCTTGCACAGACATTGCCAGCAGGCTCTCAGGTGAAGACAGCCAGGTAGACCACCTGGGCAGCAGCCCACTCCCTGTGCGTCACAAACATTTATTCTCCCACCCCAGCCCAGAGGCAAGGTGGGAACATCAGGGTGGGGAACATGCTGGGGACGTACACAACCCTGACCTCAGTCTATGCACCCCAAAAGCTCTGGTGCCTGGGTGGTGGGAGAAGGCCAACAGAGTCCATGTCCCAGGGTCATGCCGTGACTTCCAACACCTCTTGCAGATAACACTGGGAGTTGTCCAATAATATCCTAACTCTGCGTGTAACATCAGTCTTGTGGCTTTCTGCCCTAGTACCAGCAGGAAGACCTGGTGCTTTTCAAAAAGCCCTTTATCTAGGGCTTTACAAAAACAGTGCTTCTGTTTTTTTAAAGCCCTAGATACAGGACTTAAATGATACCAAAAAAGGCTATTTAAGTCTTATCCATGCTTCTGAATTATCTTAAATTCTGTTTTTTTTCTCACTTTTCCTGACTCTGTCCCCAGATGTGAGGTCAGCCATTGGTACTCAGACAGGGCAATAGGCGGTGAGGGGGTGGGTGGGCTGTGAAACCCACCCCAGAGCCCATTCTGCATCCTTGAGTGAGGTGGCATTTGTGTTCTCACTCTGCCCAAATCCATCCTCCTACTCAAAAAAAGGGAAGGCAGGAACACTTGCAGGAGCAAATTTTTTGAGATTTCTTTTACTCAAAGTCTCCTGAGGAAGGCAAAACATTTAACACTGGCCTGGGCACCAGCAGAGGCTCATCCATCCCCATAGCTCTGGCTTCACAGCCTTGTCTAATGGGGCCCAAGGTAGGGATCCAATTTCCAGAGCCAAGTGGTCAAGCCGGCTGCCTCCACACTGTGAGGACAGGGCTGGGGCTGAGCCAGCCCCCTTCATGCCCTTCCCTGCCTCGTGTGCAGCGTGGCCAGCACCAGGCTTCAGGAGCGTTGTCCATCGCCTTGCATGAACCGATGCCGCAGGGTCAATGCAGGCAGCACGCTGCAGCCCATCACTGCCAGTTCTGCAAAACCCATCATGCACACCTGTGCCAGAGCAGTCCCACTGCAGGGAAATGTTGTCTGCCCTCCTGCCACAGCACTGGGAGCACATGGTCTCAGCTGGTCTTTTAATTCTCAGTCCACATGTCAGCATGGCAGCAACAGGGAGCTGGGGAGCAGGGCAGAGGGCTGGGACAGGAAAGGAGAAAGATCCTTTCTCAGGCCCCAGTGTTTTTGCTAATCAAGCCAGATATTTGAGCACAAGATATTGAAGAGGCCGGCCATCTCTGATCAATGCCAGTATAATGTCTCCAGCAGCACCTACCATTACCCACCTCCCAAGAATTAGAAGAGGGCAATTTTGTGTACTTCTTTCCCAACTGAGGTAGTTAATAGTTGGCCATGCCACAAAGCAGAATGGTTTAAACTATTTTTGGGACAGGTTGAATACAATAGAAAACCAAACTTCTGTTCATAAAAGCACCTGCCAAGCCCAACTCTATAAATCATCTGCAGTGCCAGACCATCCCAAGCTAGTCCTGCTCCAGAGTGAATTATTGCCTTCCGTTCCTGCTCGAGCGCATGAAATGTATTCAGCCTTGTCATGACGTAATTGTTCTTTCTTTTGTTTTGGCACAAAGTACACCGTCTCCAAGACGAGTGAACTGAAAAGCAGAGCCTGGACACTGTCTCATTGCTAAGCAGGTGTTAGGTTATGACATGATTTTCTCCTCTCAAAGCAGCCGCTCTGCAGATGTCGTATTATTGCTGTTTGCAATTTTCAGGGCCTTACTTAAGTTTCTTTGAAAATCCCAGCCTGCACAGGTAGCCTTCTATCTCAACAACAGCCTTTCACAGTCACAGCTAAAGTAGTGCCACAAACCAGATTAAAAAAAGCAAAGTGCAAACCTTAAGGGAGGTTCTGCTGCCCCACCATTGCAATGGGAGCTCCCTCTGGGGGCAGGGCAGGCAATTAGGAGCATCCTGTGTCCTCGCGATACACCTCCCTGCTGGCAAACAGGTCCTCACAGCATAACAGCCCACCTGAATCGCTGATAAAATGCACAGGGTTGTTATTCCCCCACGACTCTTCCCCGGCTCTCACTTCCTTCTGTCATTCTGCTCAGAGGAGGACCCTGCTGACCTGTCTGCTGGAGGACAAAGCATGTGAAAGACAAGAGAGACAACTCGGAGGTCTCTCTGTCAGCTCTGGGCTGAGCACAACCATCACTCTCTGTTTGGCTGAAGATATGCCAAAGACTTTTGGGGTTGGACGCAGCCCCCCACACAAGAGCTTTAAGTGCAATCTGAGATAGCCTGTGGTATCTCAGACATCCCTGTGGTGGGCAGATGTGACACAGGGCCCACGGGACTTCACTAGCACGGTGGCTGCAAGCCAACATGAATGCAAGGGTGCTGCAGGGTCCCTGTTTAGATGACTGCGGGTCAGTGCAGACAAGCTCCAAGTCAGCTGGATGAAGCAGTTGCTGTTTGGAGACTGCCCTGGTGGGGGGCTGAGCCTGGACAAATGGACCCCTCATGGTACAGCTGGACCCCAGCTTTGAAGGCACAGGTGAAAATCCCCCAAACACAGTTATAGCAGTGTTCGGTGGTTGTCAAATGACTGAAATCAGCACTTCTGCCTGCTGCCAGCGCCCCAGCAGCCCATTGCAGGAGCCAGCAGGGAGCTGAGCACCAGCGAGGCAAAGGAGTCCAGCTCCAACATCCCTCGGCTTTTTAGGGTTCTCGGCTCCAGAGCAGCGGGGACAGGCACATGATCCCTAACATTAACATGTCCTGATAGCAGCAAATGCTGGACATTCACAGCCCCAGCTGGGATAAAACCTGAGGATGCAAAGGAGACTCCCTTCCCTGACTTTAGCACGCTGCGGGGCACGCGCTTGCTGCACTGGGCAAGGGTTGAGCTGACTGCACCCAGACATCTGATGCCTGTCAAAAAAACATACAGTGAGAGCCAGCCCAAGGCCTCACATCCAGATTTGTAGCTGGATTGAGAGATTTTTAACCCATTTTGAATCCAAGCCAGGCAATATGGGAGCTGTGTCCTTGATGGAGGGGCTGATGTCCACATAATATGGGTCACATGGGCCAAAAAAAAATCTATAGCTTGTTTTGCTTGAAAATTGGGATAGCCAGAAAAGGTAGAGTGCCGACGCTAAATCATCACTTTGGTATCAGGGCTCAGGTTCCCAAATAATCCCAGCTCCCCTGGTGTTGCTGCTCTCCAGGGGTAAGCCCAAGCTTGGGTTCACAGGGTGTCTCCAAAAGCAGCGTTTGTAAGAGCAGGGCAGTGGTGCTTGAGGAGCAACTTTGCCGCACAGTGCACCACAAGCCAAACGGGAACATTCACAGAAGCCCACCTTCTTGTGTCCGTCGGCCAGCATTACAACACAGCTGGCACCAGCGCTGGCTAGGGCAGCCAGCGATGCCAGAATGGAGCCTTCCACCCGTTCCAGGCATGAGAACACAGCCTCGGCTCTTTCGGTTGTTTGTGACACTGAAGTGTCTTTGCTGGTGGCTGGGAGTGTTTAGAAAGTGCCATCCATTTAACACAGGCTTCTGCAGCACAAAGTCTTTTCAAACCGAAGGTGGAAGGGCCAGCGCTTGAGCGTTTCTGGTGACTATTTCCCAAGACAGAGCACTGCCTCCCTCGGTCCCTCCTGCCAGCTCCCAGGCTGATACAGCTCCTACCCTTTGAGCCGCAGTTTAGCGACCAGGGGGGCACGCTCATCACTGCTGTGCCTGTTTGCAGGTTGAGACTGGTGTTTCTCAGCGCAGATGCGCTGCGCGCACACAGCTCGTTGCAAGTTCATGCATATGCCTCACATGCACTCTGTGCTTACAGCCCTATTGAGCAATCTGCAGTGGCCCAGGTCTTGCCAGGACCTGAGCTGCAATCCTGACCACCCCACAGCAAAGCGCTTACGAGGGTAGTGGGAATCTAAACAGGTGCAGGTAGCACTTAAGGCAAAACAAGGCATGAACAGTCTTTTGGGAGAGCTGAGTCTGGAAGGCAGCTTGGCTGTGTTCAACAAACCACAGCAGCCGCTGCGGTAAACACAGTGCTGGGCACAGGGGGAGTTCAGGGTTGGCTACAGCATGATGGTGCAAAGATACTGGTGTAGGGCATGGTGCTGCATGCAACCAAGGTGGAGGTGGGGCTTCTCCTCACCTCTTGGCCAGGCCATGCTAGCAGGAGAGCCTCTACCCCCAAAACAACCTTCCCTGCATAACCCCACCTGGGAGCTTCATTCGTGGAGATCTGCGTGCTTCATCTTCACACAGCTTTCTAACAAGTATTAGAGAAGCACGCCCTCTCCATGAGGTCAGGGATTTGGGCGTAAGAGCCATCAGCTTACAGCTGGCCCATTAAGTGCCCATTTTCACTTTCTGGGTAAGAGAAATCAGTAATCACTGGAGCTAACAGTCTGCTCCAGAGAATCACCAGCAGGAAGACACAGGCTTCTGACGGAAGCGTCTCCTATTAATTCCTGTCTGCAGACCTCTTGTGCTTTTCCAGGAACTTTAAAGGATCTGTACAGAAGTGCCAAATCAGGTATCAGCCGCCATGCCCTAGTAACTGGATTCCTGTTCTTTGAGAGGATGATGCACAGCTGCAGCATGGACTTTTGGCAAGTCCAAGAGGTCTCATGCAAGGGGAGGAAGCCCATGTAAAAGCCTCTGAATGCCAAGCGCTTCTCCCTCTGCCAGCTCTTTGTGCATTGGTCTCTCCCTGACACTGGAGCCACCTCTCCATCCTAGCAGGTGGGCTTTCAGGTCGGGGCACGCACAGCCCTGGAGGTAACACAGACAGCTTCAAAGCCAGTGAAATACAGAACCTCATCATTTTTCCATCAGGGGGAGATGGGGAACAGCTATCCAGGCAATGCCTCTGTGTCTAAACACAGCCCAGCACCAGGGTTCCCATGGGGCTGTAGGCCTTTCCCACAGTGACAGGGCCGGGCACCTTGCAGGGTCCCGTGCTGGTTGCTTGCTCATGAGCAGCAAATGGATCCACTTACAATATGCAGGAAAATCAGGTTTTTCTCCGAGACACAGTTTCCTAGAGTAAAAACTGCTCTTCATCAAATGCAAAAGTTTCCAGGCAACCCACAGATGTGGTCAAAATTTTTGAATTAAAACATATTGGGGATGTTTGAATCTGAAGTGAAAGGTTTTGTTTCAATTTGGGTTTTGTTTTACTTCTGATTATTTTTTTACTTCAACCTCAGGTTAATATATGTAGATAATATCTGTCATTAAATATTACTTTGGCTTGGCTTGGCTTTTAGAGAATGAGATGTTTTGATGTCAGCATAAAGTATTTTAATCAGCCATTCTGACATTTTTCACTTAAAAAAACCCCAGAATTTTTCTCTTGTAAAATATTTCCAAATTTTGCCTGCTTTTTCCAGTTAGCGACAGACACAAACTCCACAGAGGTTCAGTAGTACAACTCCTCCAACCCCCTAGTTCACATGTACTGCTTTATTTGCTAGTCTCAGGACTTTGGGATCAGATTCTGCCCCATACACGAGCTGGTGTAACCCCCGAGATACCCTTGAAGAGGAGAGGCAGCCTGGCCCAATGCTCTTCCAGTAGCGCCTCGCCCCGGTGCCCCCCCATCTCGGCAGCAGGCTGCTTTTGCCCCCAGCTCAGGAAGAAGCCACACACCGCCTGTGACCGTACAGCCTGCCAGATCCTTTCTCTGGCTTCTTGCCAGAGAGAGAGCTAACAGGAGTAACCACATGCTGCCAGATCCCCTCAATATGAGAGAAACCAACACGTTTGCATGTGCTTCTGGTCAATTATAGGCTATCGATTGCCTGCCCACCAGCCTTGGGCTCCACCATCCCCTTTCAGTGGGTCTGAAAGTAAATGGAGCAGGTCTGGAGAAGATGATGGGCATCAGCTGTCGGGGGTTCCTGAACAGCACTGAGGGTGTCAGAAGCTGGCAGCGGTGGGAGGATGCACGCAATGAAGAGAAGCAGAGGCAGATAGACAGAAGAAGAGAGCAGAGGCAGCTCCTCCATGCCAGATGTGCAAGGGACTCTCATGTGCACAAATGAACTGCAGGCACCTTATCAAGAGTCCAGCAGGGCTTTAAGCTCTCAAGCAGAGGTGGAATTCAGTATTCAGAGAGTTTTTTCCCATAATTCAAATACCACCTCTCCTTAGACTTCCAGCTGACACTTCTCCAGGATATGTGGATCAAACGCACTTTGTGCAAGCCTCGTGCAATCAAAGGAAGGATGTGGACAGCAGTGGTTGCATGTTCCCTGATATGCAGTTGGAAGCATGTCTATGGCATGTGTGTGCAGACCACACTAGCTTCACCTCCGCCTGCTCCTCAAAGGAGAACCAGAGCTTGCAGCAAGTGCTCTGACTCAGGCATGGGTGCCAAGCTGTGCCCAAAGGCACGATATGAAAAATTTCTTAATCAACCATAGCTGACATAGTCCTCCTGTAAAGAACATTCTGGGTCAAACCAAAAAGCCACTGAACCCAGATGCAGGGTACACAGAGCAATGAAATGGGAGCACTTTGATTTTCAGCAAAGCCTGTAGTAACCTGTGCAAGAAATAATGGGTTTTTTTGCTCAGGACTGCAGCAAAAAGAGCAAGAAAAAGCATTGCCCTCAACCTGGCTGGACCCCCACGCTCCCAGGAATCAGGGGTCTAGGCACCCTTGAGCCAGATGTGGCATTAGACAATCACCCTGAATAGTCACAGGTAGATTTTTCCTCCATTAATTTAGCTTGTATTTTTGTCTTGTGTCCTTATAGTCTATAGTCTACATTTCTTACTAGGGACTCTGCAAAATTCTTCACCAGCAATTTGTAGCTAAAAAGTACATCCTCCCAGTGCCTCAAACCAGCATTGTCTTCTCTGACTCATCTCTCCTCACAATCTCTTTGCCAAGCAGAGGAGTCCTGGTATCGTCACCTCTACACTGACCCGGTTCCTTAGACCCTGTTCCCTCTCCTATGATCTGTCTGCTCCTTCAGTGTCTGCTTTTTTAGTACTGTCCAACTAGCCATGCTTTCCTACCCCAGGAATATGTCTGTAGCAATTCACTTCTGTTCCCACCATGGGGGCTCCAACAGGGATCTGATCGTTGTGCTCCCGCTGCTTCTTCCATTAACTGTGCAAGTGGCACAAAGCCCTTTATTGGCCTGAAGAAAACCAGTCCTGTGCACACTGCACATCAGTGTAAACTGTCCATAGAGGTCTTCTTGGAGGCGAGGGCAGGAGCCTAGAGCAGGCAGGGCAGACTGCAATGCACAAGCTACCTTCGAAGGCACTGGGGGTTGCAGAACAGCTCTAGCCTGCTGCCAAGTGCCTCTGCCACGGAGCCCCTGGCTCCCTAGGACAGCCTTGAGGCTTACAACCGTCCTTGGCTTGCCTTGCCCCGCTTCCTCCCCTTCTGCACTGCTCTTCCTGGGACACAGCACCATGGCCCCCAGCCAGCCCTCAGGCTCGTGTCCCACAGCAGAGCTGGGTAAGAGTTTCTCAGCACAACATTTGTCTTCATAAATATCCTGCCTTAATCAAAGCAGAAGATGCCAACTAGAAAGCACAGTATTTCCATGACTCAGTTGATTTCAGGAACATTTGCATGGGGAATGTGACAGATCCACCAACTGCATTTGTTTGCTGCTTACTGCTCACGGTCACTTTCAAAAGGCTTTGGCTGGGTGGCAAAGAGTAAGATGCTCCTGGATTTACCTTTCCCTGGTAGATGGTCTGGGTGTTACGAGGATACCTACGAGTGAGGGGTTTTGCTTTCCATGAGAGTGACTCCCAAAGAGCCCAGTGAGTGGGGAGCTGGAGCCCAGCTGGAGAAGGGCAGGGAACAAACCTGCACTCAGGGCACAAGGGAATGTGAGGCTCTTTCCAGGGGTCTAGTGGGGACCATTTAGTTGCTAGAAGTCAGGACATCGCTGGGCAGTGGCTGCTCAAAAGGACACAGTGGGCAGAAAGGACATTTGCTTGCAATCTCATTTTTCTTGCCTTTAAAAAAAATGTTCTTTGCTCTCATTCATGCCCCAGTATTTCTTTATAATTTAGAGGTTCTTTTGGTTTTGATGTGCTTACACTAAGCAAAAAGTTCATGTTGACCCAGCTCCAACACTGGCCAAATCGGAGTCCTATTATGTGAGGAAAAAACGTGAAAGGAATTTTAAAGAGGCTGAGAAGTCCTGCTTGGACACTTCCAGGACAGAAGGTATTTTTCTCTTCATACGACTTTTGGGTTTGAATGTCCTTTCTGTCATGGTTTTTTTAAAAGTCAAAACTGGACAGAAAAAAATCCCCACATATATTATTTTGATCAACACAAAACAATTCTTTCTGGACCTCTGTTTCATGGGAATCACCAAAAACACGAACTTGCAGAATGGTATCAGAATGGAAACTATGTCCCGTGCCAACATCAAACCCAAAGCAGCCTGGTGCACCGACTGCTCTGTCCAGGCAGCGAAAGCAGGGGGGCTGGGAGGAGGCTCCATCAGCCTCTCCTTCAGTTTGGTGTAAGACACTCCCCTCCTCCAGTCGAAGCAGTTCTGTGCTAATGGGCACTGGAAGCACCAGGGCATGTGTGCACCTGTAGGCCAGAAGATGGCAATGCCCATCGTGCTCATAAAAGCTATATGCAGCAAGACAAGCCATCTTCTCCCTGCCTGTGACAGCACAAGCGCTTTCCCCTTTTATCGCTGTGCGGAATTCCCTCTGGCAATGAGGAAAGTTGCAGCCAGGAGACGGAGCCCATGAGGAAAACCTCTAGGAGCACACTTAGCTAGATTCAGGTTTTGCCTTTTTGGAAAAACTGCCCTCATTTTCTGATCCAAGTTTCACCGTCATCCCATGACACGGTGCCTTCTGGAGGCAGCTCCTTGCTGCTTCCCGGCCACATGTCCTCCGTGTGGCTGCAGCCTATCCTGCCAAGAGGCCTGCCCGTCTCCCTGTCCTTGGCTGTGCACCCCTCACCTTATTGCTTTCTCCTCTGCTGTCTAGGGAGAGACTTCCCCTGGCAGGCCCTGTGGGCCCTGGGATGAGACGGTGTCTGCTGACAGCCCTGACATGGCTTCTAAAGTTTATTTCTTCTCACATCAACCACTGGCAGGGGCAGAAATGCACCACCTCCTCTGCTCAGCCCCTTTCTGCTCTCGTGCGTGGAGGGCAGATAACACGGTGCGGAGCCGGGCAGCTGCGGGAGGAGCTGGAAGTGGAGTAGCCAGAGCAGCATGAGAGCTGTGCTTGCTGTAGGTCACTGCTATTCGCTGCACAGACCAGACTTCTGAAGACCTGCTGGTGCAGGGATGGGCTTAATCTCACCCTGGCAAACTGGCCTTGGCTGGATCTTTATTATTGAAACATTGTGGAGATCTCGGATAGGGCCTACACATGGGGGATGATCTAAGATGACTGATCTATTTTCAAACATGGAGAGGTGGGAGTAGAAACACGTTCTGCTCTTGCCTATTGCAGTGATATGGGATTGAAGCAGGGCTGGTGCCTCCAGATATGGTGTAATGCAAATGAGCTCTTTCTGCTTTGATCTCTTTATCTTCCCTTTCTCCTTTTCTTTATGGAGACTACCTTTAGCGTAGTTTTCAACCTGAAGGCTTTTAGGAAAAAATTCAGCTGGCTCTATGGCTCTAAGTACCATTCAGCCCCAGCTTTACCCCGAGCAATTCAGGCATTTTGTGGTGACCTCAGAGATTTCAAGATAAACAGGAGGGGAGATAACAGGAACCTTTATGAATCACTCTAGAATAATTTGAAGAATTTCTAAAACCATCATTTACTGCCTTGGGGCTTCTTTTCTAAAGGTGGTGTAATTGTGCATTTTTCACTGGATACTAATGTGAGTGGCCAGAAGATAGGTAGAGACATTGCTCATCTCCTAGTGATTTCAGAGAGACAAGAGTGGTTCATGACTTGCACGAACAGGTTTAGTGCTGGACCTTTCCAGCTTAAGGATGGGAATTTTGGTCTGGTTTGTACAGCTCCCCCAGAAATCAAACTGCTGGACTGGGAGGCCTTAATACTGTAATTGTGCAATTAATTAATGAAGAGGATACCAGGTCATTAGCTTCTCCCCACAATCATAATCTTCCTGCTTAAGTGTAAGGAAGGTCTTTTCTACAGTCCAGGAGCCCATGTGTTAAGCACTGAGAGGAGCTAGGTCAAGTCCACACTGGGAAGAGAGCACATTAATATCCTGAACATCTTGAAAAATGTGAAGATACTCATATAGTGGAACAATTTAGGGCTTGAGAAGATAGTCACCACTTGAGGTTCTTAGTAGCTTCCTGTAGGCTCAAAACCTGAGGCTAGCCATCAGATATGTTCTCTGGGGTGACCTTACCTCCTTACAAAAGAGGAGCACAAAGTCTATTTCCCTAAATACTGAAAATCATGTCCAGTGGCTTGGGCACTGTCCGTCATCACTTCCAGCTGTTGCCAGATGCATGGGATTTTACTGAGGTAGGAAAAAAGCTGGGAGAGCCCACAGAGTACCCTACTGCTGACTCTGTGAAGGTCTGCCCCTTGAACCATACCATGAGCTTGCAGAAACCTTACAAATCAAATATCTGCTTGAAGGCAGCTACTTCCCCCTGATCTCATGGCAGGAGGACACAGTCTCCTCATCATGCTGAGTGACAGAGGTGCCCATGGAGGCCCCCTCCTGGGACTGAAGCTAGTGACAAGAGTCTCTGTCCCTTTGGAGTACAGAGAGGAGAAGAGGGAATGTCATCTCCCAGCCATAGCTAGGAGATGCTTTTTCTGCAGGAAATGTCCTAGCCCTGTGATATCTCCCAGGCAAGCACCATCCCTCTGCCAGTCATGTGGACTTTGCAGGTCTTAAGCCAGATGCACATCTGGCCCTGAAGGTTATGTGCTTGGCCTCAGCCAAGACCATATCACTGCATGTTTCACCTTCAAACCCTCCTGACTGAGCAGCCACAATCTTGTCGTGTTACTCCAGCGTGGCTTCAACCTGTTTTGCTTTAGGACTGTTGTCTGCTTGTGTTAATTCACAGTAGAGTGTATCTCTGGGGAAACACTTCGCTTATAGTCTGGGAAGAGGAGCTTTGGGAGTAACAGACAGGGTTCTTTGCTCCCCAGTTTTGTGGGCAGCTTTTAGACACCATGAGTTTGTGTGAGACACGTTGATCCAACTGTCCCTAGAGGTCATCTTGGTGATATTGCTTAGGCCTATCTTGGGCAAGTATCACAGGGTGCCCTTCGTGCAGGCCCACATATTGTAGCGTAAAAACCTTCCCTTTTGGCCTAAGGTCATGCACTTCTACAAGGTCCTGCAGGTGGTTTCACCAGAGCTGAGCAGAGCCTACTGGGACTGTGCTGCTCCCCACAGGGATATCCATGGCTCCGCATTTCAGAGCACCAGCTCCACAGCTTGCATCCCATCAGCCCGAGCAATTACACCAAAGATAAATTCCTTTGATCTTTAAAGCCCATATCATCCCTGAAAAAACACTGTGGTAACCATCTAGCACTTTTAAAGAGCATGGCAGATGGTCCCACTGGAGTACCCAAAGCATAGTGTGTGTCACACCATTTTTTGGTAAGGAAGATCAGCTAATCAGTGAATAATCAAAGGTTGTTCATGAAAGAAGGTGACATCAAAGCAAATAATTTAAGGAATCCCTCGAGGGCCCGAGTAGTTGCAAGGTCTGAGGCTGAATCACATGAGCTCAGTTTCCATGAACTGTGTCTCAGTTTTCCTGCAGGTACAAGTTAGAAATGCTTACAATAAAAGCTTAGAATTAGTTGGGGAAGGGGGGGATGTTAAATCACAGTAATTATAGCCATGATGGCTTTGGTGCAGTGCCATTGGAAAGCACAGATAATTTCAACACCTAATGCAAGAGGTCTTAAAAGACATTGCTTTATGTGTAAATGGGGGTGATACCAGAACAGAGTTTCAGTTCCAGGAGTAGTGGAATAGTTCACTTTACTGTCAGCATTTCGAACCACAGCCATGCAAAATGATTTGACAGTGAAAGTGAATTCTGCTTTTATTTGATAGCTTACAGAGAGGACAGACAGGCCAGTCACTGGGGGAAGAGGAACACGGGACCTCTGGGACAGGAGAGGGACAGCTTGTTCCAGTTCACCAATGCGGTATGGTCTCATGAACTCCAAGGCAAGAATCTGGACAGTTCCTCTGCTGATATTGCACTGCAAGCCTGGGTGAACGTGTAGCATCCCATTTCCTCTCTTACCTTTCTGATTTCTTCTAGAGTTTAAGGGACTTTGGGATCTGAATTATGTTCTCTGTGCATTTCTCTAATTCCTGCTATGGTATGGTCCCCATCTTTGCAGTGGTTTCTCCAGTGCCAATGACAATAGCCATGATTAGATATGAATGACCCAATGCTTGTTTGACTCCACTGAATGCTAGTCACTCATAAGGGATAGCTGTTTTGGAAAGTCAAAATCATGGTCAGAGGAGTCTCTAATCCATTTAGTCCGTGATTCCTTAATCCTTTTGCCAGATGTTGCTGAAAAGAAAAAATCCAACAAGGTTCAAATACCATGGGTTCCTTTTAAAATTAACTAAATGTGGCTGACTGAAGTAACCACCCTCCAACACTTGAAAAGATAAATAGCTTCCCTGATTACCCTGACAGGAAGCATTTCCACTCTTGGATGCACTGGGGATGTACATAACACAAGAAACCTTACTAAGAGGAAAAACATGAGCTTGGGAAAACACAGCAACAAGTCAACAACATCTTCACATGAGTAATAAGTCAAATATTTACTCCCACAACACTTCAGGCAAGAATCCTGTGCCTCAGCTTTCACACAAGCATGGACAGCCTGTGGAGAAACATCTCGTACTTTTGTGGCTAGCAAAATTACTGAGCCCAGGACAGTGCTCAGGAAATTCATTTCCAGCCCTTGGAGGAAGTCATTCTTCCTTCACACCATCTGTCCTTGCACTATTCCCTCAGTGCTGTCCTCATACTACAGCTACTCCAGCAGCTCCACCACACCAAGCCAGGTGTGACATCCACTGCTCTAGAGGGGCTGGTGTGGGCCCCGATGGGGTATCACATTGGAGACTTAACAGTAAACACAGCCCTAAAGCTGAGTCAATGGCACCATATTTGCCTCGCTGTTCATTAGTTACAGACCACTACCAGGGTTTGCACTATGAGCCTCCTCTTTTCAGTATTGTGAGTGCAGATGTGTTGCACTCGAGCCCTGCAGGACTGCAAACCAGCAGAGCACGCGAACTCCCAAAACATCAGTGAGTTTTCAATAAAACGACCCAAAATGTTCCCCATGCAGTAGCCTTGGAAATCAGGGCTGGCTTTTTCTTCACTGCCCCAAGACATGGTGGGACAGAGCCCCTTCCTTCAGACCTGTCTGTGGCCAGGGGCCCCAGGGCTGCAAAAGAGTGAGCGAGGGCAGCAGAGCAGTTAAAGAAAAGTCATGCAAAGTGGTGCCGTGAGGTTGTCAGAGTGATGGGAAAATGGTATTTCTCCTCTGCCTTTTGGAAGATTTCTTCAGAAACCAGTGTATTTTTTTTCCTCTTGAGGGTATGGATCAAGGGAGAGGAAAGAAGGGGTCAAAACATCTTTGGCCTCCCCATTTCCACCAGCCACATACTGATGTGCCGCCGGGTATGGGAGATGCTGAAGGTCTGCGCACCCCCGCAACACCTGCCTGCCCAGGGGCGCGGAACAGGCGCTGTCCCCATCACGCCTAGGAAAGGGCTCACACCGAAAATGTAGTTCAGTGAGGTTTGGAAAGTGTCTCCTGTGGCGAGCAAGGAGGATTCCCTACACTGCCTGCAGAAGGCAACTTAAGGAATTTCAAGGAGATCTTGGATGTTTCAGATCTGTTTCATTCCATTGCCTTTCATTTTATGTTATTTTTTGTTATTTTTACATTGTTTCACAACATGTCAAAACATCAGACTGATTCATTACAACATAAACAGGAGACACTTTGATGTAGGAAAAAAAGATATTTTAATGGGTGCTAAGTACCAACTGCCATTAGGGATTTAAAAATAAAAATAGAACCGGCACAAAATAATATTTTAACCTTTCTATTGTATCACAGGAGCATCCAAATATAGACTGCAGTGTTGCACACAGAACAATGCAGACAATAATTTATTTTTACATTCATCGGAAAATAGAATTTTGAAATCTCATAGGTCTTTTGGGAATTTTTCCAGCACTTCTTCGGAGAGAAGAAAGTTATAAAGAAAAAAAACCAACAAACCTTGTCAGGAGTATCTTCAAATAGGGCTTATCAAACTGCACAGTTTTGTCACAGGCCACATCTCCAGAGAAACTGTAAAGGCAAGCTTTGGCTCCTCCCTAGGTGTAATGTGCCTCCACCAGTGCCAACAGATCTGGTCAAGAAGCGGGGGTATTTTTGTGGAAAATGGTGCAAAATGAAGAAGCCTACAGCCCCAAACTCCTTAATCCTCTTTACTAGCAGAACTCAGGATTTTTCTCACTGAAGAATACAAGAAATTTGAGTAATTTTTTCAATAAACCTATTTTCCACTGAAGCAATTTCCTACCCAGAGCTCAAAGCCAGCCTGTGATGCTTTGGGGCATTTGATATGTGACCCACAGTCTCACATCTCGGGTCTGCAGGATCTCAGTTCAAATGACGGTGTGATGTGCAGACGGCAGCCAGCTCAGAGAGGTCCCTCTTGTAAGGCTAGGTTTTGCTGAGGGTAACTACCGCCTTGTCTAATGCATTGTTTCTTGCAGATTTTGCTGCTTTCATATCCTAAGGTGATGACACCTCTGCAGTGACTCTGTAATGTCCTACGGTCTTGAGACTCAGCAGATCCCCTGGTCCCCCTTGTGGCACAGCCTCCTCTGCGAGGGTCTGTCAGACCCTAAGCAGATAGGAGGTGAGACTTCAGCTGGAGACGACAAAGACTGAGACAAGCACCATCAGACAGATTCCTCCCAATGCCTAAAGTCAGACTTTGTCACCCATGGAGCTGACCTCCAGCCACCATTCCTGGCACTGTTCTCTAGTTTTTCCAGTTTAGAGCAGCCTTGTCCATAGGACGTACCCTTCTTCCATGACTCGTTCTCTCCTCAAAAGCAGCTGTCTATCCATGCACTGGAAAAGCTCCCTGTGGTGTCTGGCATGACCCGCAGTCACTTTTGGGCCCAAGGACATACTGTCCTACTCCAGCACCACTGGGCTTCCTGCTCACTCTCCAAAACATGTGAGACAAATACTCCTTGTGCTGTTAGGAAATGTCTTAACTTGCTCCATAACCTGGAGAAGCTCAGACAGACGACCCTGAAGAAGCAAGCGTCTCTGGTTACTCCTCTTCACCTCTTTGCAGGCAGAGCCTGGGCTGTGATAGGATGCTAATGCCGAAATGCATTTTGCAGGGGATTCTCTCTCTGAAGTGTTTTCCCTCTTAGCAGAGAGGGGACACAGAGCCTGGCACTGGGGTTTATTTGGCACAAACCACAGCATGACTGATCAGAGACTTCTGTCTTTCTTCCCCACTAGAGACCTGAGCATGAACAACATTAGCCGGCTGCAGCCTCGCACTCTCCATCACCTGCGCTTCCTGGAGGAGCTGTAAGTATGGAGCGGCCGCGCCGGGCAGAGCATGGCCGGGGTGGCGGGGTGACACTGGAGAGGGTGCCTGTGGCTCCAGTAGCAACCCTCAGTGTTGTCACTGCGGCTGCAGGCTGAGATGGAAGGACGCAGCACATTGGGAGAGGGTTTATCTGCTACTCTAGCTGTAGGATTTGGTTGAGGACATGACCTTTAGGCTGAGATGGTGCATGCGCCAAATGTCAAAATAAAAGAGGACCCAATCCATTATGCAAAAGTCAACACACTACCCTGGAGCAGAGCCAGCAAACAGGGAGTTTCATTCACCCTTCTGCATACAGGGTCCCCCTCACAGCTTCCTGCAGTCCAGAGTCACCTTAGCTCCCAGGCACTTTGCAGTTCAGGTGGCAACAAGCCTGGGCAGTTGATGACCAAATAATTTGCCCCGGAGGCTGAGGTGTCCCGCCATGCACCAGTGTGTACCTCGGTCTGAGCAGGCACACTCAGACACAGCAGCAGTCACAATCCCCGGGGATCAGCACGTGGCTGTGTGTCAGTGAAGGAGTGGCCCCACTTCTGAAAGTGTGAAAATTAACCACCAGCATTAGAAACCACTGGAATCCCTTGGGAGCCCCAAAAATGGGAGCCTGGGGGGTAGAAGATTGAGGTTGGCCATTTCTGCATGGGTAAATTGCACCTGTATGGTCTTACTCCACTTGACCATGAGAAATACCTCCAGGTGTTATTCTCATGTTGTTGCTCCTTTCAACACAATAGCTTCTGTTGGAAAATGCAGTTTCTTCAAAACACTATTATTACATCACATGAAATACTAATATTAATGCTGCATTGATGTATGTGTTGTAAACTTACTGTATATCTAACACTTAGTACTGTTTAATCTGTCTAAATGAAACACTGCGACTTTAGTGGGTCTGTTCATGCAGCCACCACCAGACGGGACATTGACATTTCAAAAATGGGAGTTTCCAAAATGGCAGAATTTCCTACAGAAAAGGTGTTTTCACTACCCTGAAAGGGAGCATTTTTGTCTCCCAGATGTACTGTCCTACGTGCTCTCCAGTGGAGCAACCCTGAATCGTCAGCGCCACTGCCATGAGCAGAATGTCCTGTCTGTGCATTTAGAAAAGAGTTTGCAGATGACTGTACGTACTTATGTGGACACACATATGCAAAGGCAAACTTCTCTGACCATTCAGTCTTGATTAAAGAGGGCAAACCAGATACTTTTGTTCATCGTTCCCATCACAGGTCAAATCTCATTATCAAATCATAGTACAGGTTTCTAACTTCAGATGGTCTCGCAACTCATCCTCACCTGTCTATAGCTTCTATTCATCAGACTTGTAGGAACCCAGCTATCCAAACTCCCCTCCCCATTAGGCAGGAGTAATTTTTTATCCTTCCTTTGCTCTGGAGCTCGAGCTGCTCACAGAAGGTGGGTTTTCTGAGACCTTGCATCCATCCTGTAGCCATTTTGTCAACATCTGTGTTGGAGTGTGGACATTCAAAGCATCCAATGGGGCTATTATAGCTCTTCACACACAGAAACCATACAACATTGTATAAAATTAACTGTTGTCTTGCTGCAGCAATCATGTCCTGATTACACATCATGTACAAACAGAACAGTCTCAACCAGCAATGAATAAATATTCATAGGCTCCAAAAGAGCCAGCTTCCTACAGCCAAAAATAATGATGAATGAAACAAATGAAGAGGAAAATTTTAAACACGAAAATCTGAAAAATAATTGGAAGTTGTTAGAGAACATTTTACTAGAGGTTCAAAATGCACAAATCCTTATTCAGAAAGCAAAGGTATGTTGACTAGGAAAAAACATCACAGTTAGGAGAAGAATTGAAACTGCAGCATTGTATATCTATGCATACCTAAGTCTGTGCTTGAATTTAATAGCAATAATACAGTAATCCTATTTATGGAAATCAATAAGTCAATATGAAATCAAGCAAGAAAGGATTTTTGTATATTATCAGAAAACTAAAGTGATTTTTTCAACAACAGCATCTAGACAGGGACAGTGCGTCTGTGTACATTACTCATAGGGCTGTCATCAGCCAGTAATACAAATTGCCTGCTATTTTCCCTGCTATTTTCACTTATATCTTTACCAAAATTTCATCCCAAAACATTGCACCGGGACCATCACATTCAGGATGGGATCTCCCTCTGTGCCAGGACATGCACAAGAATCAAGCAAACAAATCCTGCCTGTTTACACATCCTCGGTAGAAGTGTGCTCAGGTTTCACAGCTTAAATCTCTGCAGAATTCATCTACTCTGAACATATTTCCTTGGGTCTACTGGGGTGACATGTAGCACATGAGACCAAGCCTTCTGTCTACTCCCCCCATGGAAGGACTGCCTCTCCTGGGACAGGCTGAGTCAGTGAAGACCCGAAAACCCTATTAAGTAATGAGGGACGATCCAGGAATCTCCATGTTAGTGCCTCCTGGGGAGGAGGAAGACCTGCCTGCCTGCCCCCTGGAAGAGAAGGGCTGACAAAAAGAGGGCTCTGCTGCAGCCCATCCTTGTTGCAAGTGCCTGTCTTCAGTCAGATGGAAACCTTTCAGCAGGCTTCTCATCTTCAGGGATCTTTTGGGTGACCTTACAGCCCCAGCCTGCCTCATACTCTGCTATGATCCCTGTTATAGCCTTGATAAACTGAGTAAGTAACAGGCTGGAAGATGCAGCAACTGAGGACAAAACTGGCAAAATTCAATTCAGGGTGAAGCAAAATGGATGTTCTGGGGCTTTTGTCTACCCAAAAGTGTACCTTGACCTGACACAAAAAATTTTGTTTCATTTTCAGGTTACTTCTTAACCTTTACTCTTTTGCTTTGGGTCAAACTTGAAAAGAAAATGGTATTTCAAATGGTATTTGTTTTATTGCAAAGATGACTTAAATAAGATGCTTGAACATTCTGTAAAAAATCACAGGTTCCTCAGCCAAAAATATTTGCCAAATTCAACACAGACTTTCAAATCTCCTTTTCAGGTCCTCTGGAAGCTCTTATATGTTAGGGATGTTTTTACCTTGGTTTAATGCTGAGAAACATTCCAGAAACTCCCAACACCCCTGGCCCACGAACACATGAATGTGCTCTGGAACCGTCATCGTCTGTGACAGTCAGAGAAAGTCCGTGTTCCTCCGCCTCCAACACGAGCTCCTCATAGTTCCTCTCTCCTGCTCAGCCGCTGCCAATATTCTCTCGTTAGATCTAGTCCCAAGGAACAGCAATAATGAGAAGGGGAAAGAAAGCTGCGAGAAGGGGTAGATGAAGTGTGTGTGTCCCATGGACACTGAGGACGTGTGCCATGTTGCACACCTTCAGGCTGCTGCGGAGCACTGCAAATCCAGGCTGCTGGATCCACCTGAGTGCTGAGTATGTCAGTCCCCTGCAGGCACCCATGCCGGGGGCAAGTGAGAGCGAGGTAGCACCTGAGGGTCTTGAGGACATCAGAGCAATCACCCAGGCCACACCACGATGTCCAGCCAGGCTGGACATTTCTGCATTGGTTCAGCTCCCCTGCAGAGGCCAAATGCCTGTGTCCCACAAGGGATTGGAGGCAACGCTGTGGTTAGGGCGCAGATGAGGGCACCAGGACTGCTCCAGCTCAAACCGCTCTCTCACTGTGTGGTCCTGGTAAAGCAATGTTCCCTGCCAGTGCCTCTATTTACCCATCCATCCAGTGACAAGAATGGGCCTCTCAGGTGTGCCGGGACCTGTTAATCATTAGTTTTTACTGCAAGCTGCTCAGGAAGGTGTTGCGGATGCAATTAGCACTCATGCTCGGAGGCTGCCAAGAGACCAGATTCTCCAGTCTCAGCCAGCTTTGAAGAGGCAATGCCACTGAGGACTCCCCTCTGATGGCTCTCCATCCATCGGTGCTCTCCTCTGTCACCACCAGCCTCCAGCTCCAGCGGGGAAACAGCACAGAGGCAGGAGAGGCTGCGCCCGGAGCAGGCAGGGTCCCAGCCCAGGCACTCACTGGTCCTTCCCTCCAGAGAAAGCCTCCAGCGATAGAGGTGTTCAGACCTGGGCCTCACACAGGCAGGGAGCAGCCTGGAGTTTAGTGTGTCTCCTTTTTGTTTCTTTCTTTTTTTTTTCCCCCTCTTTTCTTTCTTTCTCTCTTTTTGGCAGCAGGAAGGTTGTTTAAAGTTGCTAATAAATTCTAGTTAATGAAGCCTGAAAAGCCAGAGCTGGGAGCCAAGAGAAACAAGAGCAATCAGTACAGAAGGAATAGAAAGAGGATCTTGAAAGCCAGCCTGGGAATAATAACATGTTGAAATGTGTTCACCGGCAAGGGCTTTGTTACTGCACTTTGAATCCAAACACGAGCGCTTGGTGCCAAGAAGGGAAACTGCAGCCAAAGGCAGGTGTTCATTGCCATTCACCTCTTGCTTCAGGGCACAGCGGCAAGATCAGACCCCTTCCCAGCCACTGGCTCTTTCACCTGCCTCTTCGCAGGCCCTGAGGGCAGAGGGACTCACCGTCACAGGGAGTGCCTGCCGTTCCTCTGCATCGGCGCAGGCACAGCAGGCTCAGGACCCACACCATTGCCTCCCCTTGCAGGCTGTTCCCTTTCCTAGGTAGCTCTTTCAGCTCAAGGGACTGGAAGTCAAGAAACAATGTAAAAGCCAAATGAAATAAAATGCAAGCACGTATGCTGGGAATGTGAACACAGAAACCCTCTCCTCCTCCCCTGCGCCATGGAAGAAACGCCCTTCCCACTCCTCTTCCCCTGTGGGTGCAAGGACCGGTGGAGCCATCACAGATTACAGAGCACCAGCACTACTACAGTGAGCCCCAGTGTAGTGTTGGAGCACTCACCAGCACTCACGTCAGCTCCCAGACATCTGAGACATCCATCCTTGGGGGTATTGTCCAACACAGGGTGTCACTCCAAGGCAATGTCATTCTTGTGAGAGGCAGTAATTCTGGCTTTGGGGCATGACTCCTTCTGGAGGGACAGTTCTGCTGAGCAAAGAGGTGCTGACATTTCTGGGTGATGTTCAAGTGTGCTGGTACCATGGTGAAAAGCCTTTCCTGGAGCAGTGCAGTAACGTGTCTGGAGTAGGGTACTAGGAGAGCAGCTTTGGTGGGTTTCCATGACCTAGCAGGCTCCAGAGGTCTCTGACAGAGAGACAAACGCTTGTAGGGCCATGACCTTGCTTCACCATGTTGAGATTTGGAGGCAGCATCACTCCCTTCATAGTCGCCTTGCCTGACACAGCTTTCCATTCCCAGATGGCTGTAGGTGAGGAGCAGCAGCTCCTCTGAATGCCTGGGCACCGTGGTTCCCCCAGGATGCTGCCTAGATCCTGTGTCTGAGAACGTACCAGGATGTTGCAACAGAGCACGCTGCTGTGGCTCTTCTGCAACTTGTTAGCAACAAGGGAGCTGGCCCTCGTTCATCCAGGACTTTCTGTCCTCCTGGCTGACATTGCTCCTTTGCAGAAGACAGCACTGGTTGTCGACTCAGTGGGTGGGCAACAGCAGATAGAGGGTTAAAGGGTAATTCTTCTGATGAAGCTTCCCAAAGGAGCAACTGGCATGGTGCAGAGGCAAATGCTGGCCCAGGTACAGGTGGGGATGGGGAGGAGGGCTTCTAGGGGGTTGTCCGTCTTGCATGTTGAAGAATGAAGCCAAGTTATTGAAGGAGCCCAAGTCAAACTCAAAATGTTGTGAAAATGTAGAGATGTCAATTATTTTTTCTACTCCAGTTAGGCTGGGGATAGTGTTCAGCATTTGAAAAACCTTTGCAAGTGAGGATAGCTGGCCCCAATTTTCCTAAAAACCACCTTTCAAATGACTGACTCTGTTCTGGGGTACCCCAAGTGGGGCACCCAGAGTAGAGTCAGAAGTCAAAATTTGTCTGAAGCCTGGAAGGGAACAAATTCCCCCTGAAAACCCTGCTAGTCTATAATGTAAGGGGATGGAGTGGAGCCATTCAGTGTCCTGTATTGGGTTGTTCATTAAGGAGTTGTGTCTTATTAAATCTTACTTGGCAAATGAATCCAAACTAACTTGCATATGAACATTCGTGTGGGTTGAAAACTGGCTCGAGGACCATAAACAAAAGAAACGAATGCCATCAATCTATCGAGTTGGAACAGGCATTTGGTGGGGGCATGGAGAGCGGAGTCAGAAACAGGCCTGCATAGTCTCCTCCTCAGGGATGGAATAAGGCAATAAAGACCACGTTAGAGACACCTCCAGGTGATACCAGACTAGGACCAGCTGCAGATTCCTGTGTGGGAAGGGAGAGTCCAAGCCTAGCTCTTTTCTCAAATGTACCATGTTTTCACTTGCATGACTTAATTGGCTTCATTCCTGTTTTGCACCAGCATGAGAACAAACTCGAGCTCAACACAGAGCCCTCGGTCCCCTGTGCGCCCTGGGGATGGCACAGCCTTGGCGTGATGACACTGTTTAGACAAGAGCACGGAGAGTTTATCTGGGCACAGATTCTGCCTTGACAGTGTTAGTGCTTGAGAAACGAACCAGAGCAGGAGATCAAAGGGGGAGGCTGACATGCTCAATAAAGATCTGGCAAGGGGAAAATTCCACTGGGATATGGACACACATGTTTGTCCTGTCCTGCCAATGGGCAATGTTCCTGCCTCCTAATGTGAACGATAAGGGCATCACCGTGTTGCCTGAGCACATGACATGAGCAATCATGCCCAACAAACAACCTTTGGGCGTGCCATGGAACTTGTAGCATGACCAAGAAGCCTCCGATACAGGAGGGGGTGGGAGCCTGTGGTAACTGAACTGCAGCAACCATGAGGTGGTAAACCGTGAGTTTGTTCCAACTTGGAGTGTATTGGGAATGCACATCAAAGCCTGGAGGAATGTTCCCAGAATCACGGGAGTGGGGAAGAGGGGGGGAAGCAGAATCTAAAATCCACTGAACATGCAAGCTTTCCAAAGCAAGCCAGCCAGCTCTGGCTCCCACCCTCCCCTTCCACCTGCGCCTCCTCTCCCTCTTCCATCGATCATTTTAAATCCAGAGCTTTCCCTTTCTCCCAACTCTGTCTCACAGTGTAAGCTCCAGGATGGCAGGGCATACAGCTGAATCAATCTGCCTAGCCTAAAAGGAGACGTGAGCTGGCCTGGAGCAGAGCTTATGTGCTGTGGACCAGACATTCACCCCTGCAAGAGCAGCTCCTCTTCCCCCTATGTGCTTAGGGCACAAGGGAATGCCACTCCTCAGTTCTTCTTCATGGGGTTATTTGCTTCAGTCTTCTCTACAGAAGGAGCAAATGAAAAGCTGTCTCAGGGGAAGTGACAATGGCAGCATCACTTCAAATGTTATTGTTCACTTTTAAATAGAAAGGAAGGAACTGTTTCAGTGAATTTCCTGTGGGATCTGGCTTCTGGAGACGTGTTCAATGGGTGTCTGTCTGCCAGGCTGGGAGATTTCTGAAAAGTTTGAATGAGAGGGACAGAGGGAGCCAAGTACTAGGGATATTGTCAAGTGACCATGACAGAGGATGGGTCAACACATGGGGAGTCTTTTGTATCTTGGTTCTCTTACACAATCTGGCACAGAAGCTAATGACATGCAAGCAGGCATCTCTTCATAATGGCCACACCTCCTACTGGACAGGACATCCCAAAAGACCTACCCATTCCTGGCCTGCCTTCGCAGAGGTGGGACAGCCATGCCCCCTTGCCTGGGCCACCTCCCTACCACCCACAGCGTCATGCAGCTCCTGTCCTGGGAGGTAGAGCAAACCTCCAAAGCCCATGCCTCCAGGCCCTGTGTGCATGTCCTGGCCACGTACCCCTCTAGGAAGCAAAACCTCAGCCTGTGTGCACTCACACAGACATGGCCTACCTCCCAACCTCTGCAGGCATACAAGTAATCAGAGACCGTCTTGAACCCCAACAGCACTGGCAATTGTCTCGGGAGGTGGAATGAGTTAAGTGGTTGTGGCTGGTGCCCCCCTTTGTGCCTGGACCTTGGCTCTGCATGAAGCTCTACACCTTGGAGAGAGGAGCTAGGCTGCCCTGGCTGCAGGAAGGAGGTAAAGTTAGAGAGCGAAGACCCAGAGGCCAGAGGTGATCCAGAGACACAGCACGGTCTCAGTGTGGCAGGGCCAAGGACAGAAGCAGCAGCAACAGGGGGGCATGGCTGCCTTTCCTGGGGCTGGGGGATGCTTTGTGCCTCTAAATTCACCCAGAGATGGTACCCAGTGAAACCAGGGTATCTCCCGCAGAGTTGTTTTCCCCCTCATGTTCTGTTTTGCCCATGGTGCTGAGATGTCATGAGCTGGCTCAACATGTGTCTCACCAGCACGTGGGGCTCACTGCCTGGCAAATGCTCATCACACCCAGGGAAGTGACGGGCACATTTAAGTGTGAATACATGCAGACTCCTGCCAGCGAAGGCACAGGGGCAGACAGGAGCTCCAGGGAGGTGAGGACAGACAGTCGCCCACAGAACAAGTGCAGCCTGGTAGGATGGATGCTGGGGACAGGCTGAGGATGCCGTGCAGGAACACCTCTCCTCCAGGCAAGCACTCCAGTCTCCTGGACAACACTGCCTCCCAAGTGGAAATCAGCAATCAAAAGGAGCAATTACCCCAAATCACAGCCCCCAAGTGACAAATAGCCCAGCCTGCCAGGCAGCTTGCATACTGCAGAGAGGCAGGTTACAACCTGCTCACACACATTAAAGAGACGACCCTGTGCTGTTTATGCTGTTGGAGGCCTAATTATGGGAGCAATTTTCTCTAGATTCCCGAGGGGAGAGACAGGGAGGGAGAGAGCCTGGGCACCCGCACATGCCTTCCCCATCACCGGTGAGTGTGTCTCCCCAAAACAGCTCAGATCCTCCCCATGACCTTTGCAGAGTCCTCGCTGCTCATCCTCGACACCTGTCTCCTCCACAGCCAAAATGTCTAAAAAGAATTGGGCTTTGTCAATGCTAGACAAATACAACATGCTTTCCAGCATCTGTGCCTGACCTCCTGGGCCTAGTTTGGACTTCCTGAGAGGCTGAAGATGAGCCTTGTCACAAATGATGCTCACTATCTCCTTTGGGAGATGCAATATTCTGCTCCAAGTAAAACAGACAACAGTAAGTTTCTTACCCTGTGACTATGGAGAAGTCCAACCTTGATCTCTCTTTGACCACTTGGGGATCAGAAAGTAAAGCACAAATGCAGTAGTAATTTGGGGTCTTAATCACATTGTTGAACCTCTCTTCATGATTTCTTGCTGATGGGCATTGGGACCTGGTCCACATTTATCCTCATGGGAGAAACAGGAGAAGATACTCCTTAGGTCAAGCCTAGACTCAAAAGTCCCGGACTTTACTCTAGGCTCCACCGCAGGCTCCCACCATGGTCTCTCAGGACCACTGCCCTCATCAGTGAAAGTGACGGTTACAGTGATGCAATTTCCAATGTCAGTGAAAAATCAAAGTACCTCTTAATGTCCCAGCCTGCTCTGGGCCTTGCTAAAATCTAAGCGCTCTGATCAGATGATGCTGTACAATGGTGAATCCCATAGGTTTCCTTGGATAAATTCTTTCAGCCAGTTCTGAACACTGTCCCTTCGTCTTTGTGCTGTGTCCCTGATGCTCACACCCTCCTTTGTGATGCTGCTCTTCACTTTCGTCTTCCTCTCCCATCCCTTCGCATTCATCTCCTTCCCCAGCTGCACGGTCCCGATCCTCATCTTCCTTCCTACGGTTTTCTCCAGCCATAGCTCATCTAAGAACCACTTTTGACTTTTCTGTCCTTGATTTGGAAACCACACTCAGATGAGCTGGCTTTACTGTGCACCTGCATGGCACTCCCCATCTCCAGCCCTTCCCTGGTCTCCCCTCACAGCAGTGACACCAAACTCTCATGGCTGAAGGAGCTGGGCTTAGCTGTGAACACACACGTCAAAGCAGGGCTGGGAATGAGGGAGTCGAAGTAAATCAGGTGGCATCAAGCTTTGATGGACAGGACAAAGGAGAACCTGCAGGATGCAGAAACAGGCCACATGCAGACAAAAGGGACAGATAAGGGTCCATGATTTAGGGATAGTCCTCCCAGGACTGCATAAGCAGAAAGTAGCTCTTCCCCTGCTCCACGCTCACTGCCAGACATCTGGCATACAGCAGGGCTGCAGGTCGGTCAGCGCCTTCGTAGAGGTCCCTCTCACAGGCAGCCTGCGCTGTAACTCTGGAGCTGGGTCCTCTGTGGGTATCCAGGGAATGGCTTCAGACATAAGCTGTCTCTGGATGCTGAAAACACTGGATTTAGGTCTGTCAGGAGTAATAAACTATTATTTCTTTGCCTGTTCCCCAGGCTGTAAGAAAGGATCATATACAAATGTTGCCTGAGCGCGCAACCACAGCTCAGCTTGCAGGTGTCGCAGCCTTGTCCCCAAGGGGCTGTGGCAAGATGCATGAACTGTTAAGCCTTTGCAGACAAGGGACTGCCATTACAAGGATGCTGACACATTACTGGCTCTTCTTTTCACTGCAGACGCCTCTCTGGAAACCAGATCTCCAGGATCCCAGGGGAAGCTTTCTCTGGCCTCTACAGCCTGAAGATTCTGTAAGTAACTCACTCCTCTCTGCAGAGCCACCGCCGCTCCCGCCTCCCCTGCCCCTCATGCCAGGCACTGGCCATGCCATGAGTCTTGCAGGCACCCAGAGGGGAATGCAACGTTACAAGGTGGTGTGGTGTCAGTTGTTAAACCTGCTCTGGCTAGCATGTCCCCTGATGACGGGGGCGCTGTGCCCCACCGCAAGGAACGTCCCCCACCCCAGGCGCTGCTTCCTCGCTTCTGCTACAGAAACCACGAGCACGTCACCTACAGGGAACAGCCCTCTGTGCTGTGTGAAAACGTGCCACGGGAGACTCTGCAGAGATTCACATTTTGCATGAAACTCAACAAATGCCCTGACGTGGTGTCCCCAGATGTGTTGTCCCGACCCCAAATTGGCCCCCATCTTCTCTGCTGTGTCATCTTGGGGCTGGGAAGGTCCAGGTATCTGCACTCTCGTAAGCGCTGTGGAAAGCTCCTGTGCTCTGCCCAGCTCAGCTGCCTCTTTGCAACCAGCCTGCCCTTGCTGCAAACTGCTTAGCCCAGGAGGCTTCTGCAAGGCTCTGGAGTGACCTGCCCCTGGGAAGGGTGGGATTCTTGGACAGTCTGACTTCAGCCTGAGCCCAGCCTGCCCGCAGGGGCGATGGGGACACGTGCAGCTGGGTCCAGGAGCACTGCAGACATCAGGCCATACCTGGGAACAGCCAGCCAGTAAACAAAGGCTTTGTTATCATTGTGGGCAGGCCATCCACCTCTGCCTGTCCAGTGGGGAAGGTCTGAGTGATGAAGGTTACCAGCAGGTCCCTCCCCAGGGTATTTTACTACAGGCTGGGGTGCCTCACTGCTTGCGCAGTCACACTGCTTTTTGCATCTGTGTGACAGTCCAGCAGGGTCAGTGCAGGGTACTGAGGTGGGACTCCCTTTCTCCCTCTCAGGAACCATCTTAAAAATCTCCTGCAATAAACATTTCATCCCCAAGGGGATGTTTTGAACTCAGCCGCAATGTGAAATTGTTGTAGCCGGTCCAGTTTATACAGAGCGAGCAGGTACAAACCTGCTCCCAGGATTAGAGAGTATAGGGCTGTTTACTACGTCTTCTGAAGATGTAAAGTATGAATCCTGCCCTAAATCTCAGGGCTTAGAGATTTATCCATCCCCTGCATTAGGCAACAAATCAAAGGAACTGAGGAAAAACCGCAGCTCTCCCACCCAATTTCAACAAGAGGAACTTTCTACTCTGGGAACGCAGGAGCTTTTAAAGCTGCTTTTGATCAATTTCTATTTGTGTCAGGCCCAGGTATCTACTGATGCCGAGTACAAGAGCGATGCCTCCCTTCCAGAGCCAGCACAGCTCCCTGCGGGTGGCAGAAGGAGGGAAACGCAGTCTCTCACCCCACCGCCTGCATGCAGACGGGCTCACGGACACCCCGTGTGCTCCCTGGGGCAGCAACAGGAGGGACACATTCACGAGTGACCTCATTGTAAAGAAAGGCTTGAAGGATCAGAGCATTTCCAGCTGGGAACCGGTTGCATGGAGAGGCTTGCTCCAGGCTGTCTTGTGAGAGCTGAAGTTGGTGTCCCCGTGCTTCAGGACAACCTGCCTCGCTCTTGGCCAGCCTGTGCCCAGTGCCACAGGGTGGCAATGGGCTGTCATACCAACTCTTCTGGCTGCAGGGATGCCTTAGATTTACTCTAACCCCTGACCTTTCCCATGGAGGTATGCAGAGAACTAGCCCAGCTGCAAGGCCAGGGAAGGAAGGGTTAATACAGTGACTGGCCCCATCCAGACCCTGCCATAGGCCTCTTATTTAAACAAGTTCCTGCTTCCTAAAAGCAGGTGCACTGCCAGCCCTCATTTCACTGGGAGCATTTCACTTCCCAGAGATTCCAACTCTTTCCTGGCCAGGTTTGCAGGGGTATGTTGGCTCTTGCTGTAGGAGATGCTCTGATTGATTGCTTTCTGCAATGGTACCGTGGGCTCCGTGGGAGCGAGGCCACTGGCGGATGCAGTTGCAGGTTCCTGCACCCTCCAGGAACAGCAATCATTCACCTGTTCATCTATCTCTGTCACCATGAGAGTGAGGCCAGCAGTGAGGGACATGGAAAAGATAGGCTGGTCCCTGGGAATTTGCTGGAACAGGACCAGAAATTTTGCCAGGACAGGCAAAAAGAGCATCAAGCTTAATCACATTGGAAGGGGTCTTGGCAAGGATGGTGACTTCCACTGATTTCCTCTACTGAGAAAATACTGAGGAAAAGCACAAGGTGCTGAAGAAGGCAGGTGAAGACCACCATGTGTTTTCTTCAGGTTGTGGCTCAGGTCCTTCAGGTCACTGCAGCAGGGACCTGGTTGGGGCTGGTGACCCCGCAGCAGCTCAGCAGGATCTGCTCCATCAACCCAGGGACCAGGAGGAACAAGTGTCCTTCCTGGCACTGGCCCGCTGAAGAGCCATAGGTCACTCTGCCTCCTGTCTGACCTCCTCAGGACAGGAGTGTGAGTGCAGGGTTCCTTCCACAGCAGCACCACAACCTCACTGACAATGCAATAAAATCACCAAAACCTCTGGTAGGGAAAGGTGATGTTATTGCCATTTTACTGGCTTGAAAAACCAAGGCAGGAACTAAGCCTGGAAGCAGGGTTTCCCTTCCCAGCCCATTGCAGAGCACCCTGCACCTTCCCTCAGAGTCTGGTTGTGGTTATGGGTGGAGAGCAGAGCCTGGAGAGGGACTGTGGGGCTGGCTCACCCAGCATCTTGTGCCCTGGGAGCGACCAAAAATCCTCGCCCTCTTCCCAAGCTGTGTTTCAGTTCCCTCTTTTGTGCTTTTCCACCCCCATCCAAGCCTGATGAGGGCAAGACCCCCCGGTTAGCTGGCTTCTCCAAGGTCTCCATGCAACCTGGCACTTTGAAACTGAGAAGAGTGGCTTCAAGCCAGAAGACTGTCAGACATATTTGGGGTTAAAGGGAAACTGCAGTGATTTATAGGATACTGCCATTACGGATACTATGGGTAGTACACAGACATGGGGGAGTGTAACCAGCTGCAAGTCAGTGTAAACTGGCTCGTGTAGCGTATAGAAGTGTGTTGGGTAACCGGGGAGCGTCAGTTTGGCACCAGTTACGCCCATGTCCTATGGGGCGGCTGAGAAGCCACACTGTGCAGAGCAGTGCATTTCATGGTGACATGAGCTGCTCACCGCGCTGCTCCCCATCCAGATCGGATCCTTGCTCCCTTAGGACCAGTATAACCACTCTCACAGTCATGTGCTTTTCTCTGCACTTTAATCGCCACAAAACCCACAAATCTCGAAGGAGGTATTGGAGAGGGAATCCGAAGAGCCCATGAGGCAGGAAGGATCAGAGAAATGCTGGGATGTCAGGTATTAAAAGACAGGAACAGGGAGGAAAGTCCTGTCTCCTCACTTTAGATAGAGGCAAAGGATCAAGTTTATACTTAACCTTTCTGGCTCTGTAGAAAATCAAGAATGAGGACTCTGGGAGAGCAAGTCACCCTTCAGCCTATACACTGAGCTTCCCTGGGGGTGCTGGGCTCCGACAGACAGCAAAGGCTCAGTGACAGACTGCTGGTCTGGATACCTGCCTACACCCAGACAAGAGCTGTGATGCTTCTGCACATCTTGATGCTGGGCAGGCTCTGGCCAGACCACTCTGTCCCATCTGGGACCTGCCCTGCAGGACATGGGGCAGCAGCAGAGCAGCCAGGTGACAACGGCCAGAAGATGGGGAAATGCCAGATCCTCACCTGTGGGGAGGCAGGAATAGAAATTACAGGGGTGGTAGAGGAATGTAATTGGGATAACTCGGTCTGGAAGAGAAAAGTCAGCATGGGAACATCAGGCACAGAGATGTGCAGGGTGCTCACAAACCACTCCTCACCGGGGCAGGGCAGGGCTGGGCAGGTTTGACGCGGCTCCCTCTGCCCATGCCCTCCTCCTGCATCTCCTGCGCAAAGCTGGCCCATGGGCAGCACAGACGGCCCCAAGTGTCCCGGTACACGCAAGGTGCAGTCCGAGCCTTAGACACTCCGGCAGTCTCAGATCCCTGCTCCGTCGACTCCTAATTTTCCTGTCATCACCATGTTGTAACTGACTCCCACCATCCTGCCGTTCTCAAAATGCTTTCCCTGTTCACCTTCCCGGGTGATCTTCTTGCCGCCTGCTCTGCCTGGACACGGGCCAAGGGCTGGGACCACAGAACACCACGACTTTCCTCGCGGCTGCACTCGGAGCCAGTGCCCGCAGGGTGCGCACTGCAAGGCTGGTGGGACCCCTCTGAGAGGAGGGTCACCCCCGGGGGGACATGGGGCCGCTGGGAGCTGTGCCCTGGCAGGTCCATAAGCATCAGCCCTGGTTCTTCTTCTATGCTAGTGAAAGTGGAGCATAAGCCCCAGTGATCGATCCCATGGGTGCTCTCTGCAGCCTGCTGGGATGGGGAAGCTCATCCAGGCAGACAGCTGTCACGCAAGGACCAACACAGCTTCTGGGCTCCTGGTCCTGCATACGGGTTTATTTCTGCAGCCAGCATGTGCTGGAGGGATAAAACACTGTGTCATTCAGCCCAGTGAGGTAGAAAAACAAATTCTGTGTTTAAAAACAGCAAGAATGATCAGGGGTCTGGTGATGAACTAAAGGAACAATGAGTCAGCTGAGATTACTTAACCTCAAGTAGAGGTGGATGAAGATGGACATAAACTTTTAAGGACAAGCAGCTGCTTGGAGGGAAATACATATTCTCCAAAGCTGAAGAGAGGATTACCAGGTTTTGGAGCAGATGGTACCAGGGATACTGAGGAAACATTGTGTTTACAGATGTGGATGCTCTGTCACAGGTTGGCTGAGGTTTGACGGGTGACAGGCATGGCTCAGGTTGGGAATGGCTGCCCCAAAAATGCCCAGCTGAAGCCTGTAGGTATTCAGGAGCTGACTCACACCAGGATTAGCGATCTTGCTGTTGGTGACAGGGATGTCCTCTGAGGAGACAGGCTGGTAACTGGGGATGGCAGCAATTTTCACCATTTAATTTTAATGTGTTAGGGCCTTAGAGTGAATTGTGGTCATGTGCATGTCCACAAGTAAACTCTAGCACGCAGCTTGGGCTGTCAAGGGGCCTGGTGCTTTCCCAGTCTTTCCAGAGAATTAGTTTATGTTTAGAAAAGGATGGGAAACACCCTGGGAATTCCTCTACAAACCTGCCTGTGCAGATGGTCCTCTCCCTGCCCTCGGAGTGAATCCCAGAGCTACTGGAGGCAAGACCAGATTCTTGGCTCTGGCTCCTCCAGCTGCCTCACTGCACAAAAACCACCTGGAAAGTGGCCATGAAGATAGGCCTGTGCAGAAACCATGCAGGGGTACACCCGGGGAAGTAGGTGTGTGGAGACTTGGAAGAGATCAAGTGAAGAGCCAGGCCGCCCCACCGCCAACTAAACATTGTGACACTGGGGAATATGCTGAGATCGCCACGCACCGAGCCTTGAGCCAGCCCCCAACCAAAGGCAAGGTGAGATGTGGCCTCCTCGGCTCCCCTCAGATAAGTGCAGACTGACAGCGGCGGATGCTCGGCAGCGGTAGCTGGTGCTCTGAGGTCTTCCTAGCTGCTGGGTACCTCCCTTTGCAAAATGACTTTGCAAGTGCACCTCTCCCAGCGGCTCTGCTCTGCAGCATGGCCAACACACACCCTGACCACAGAGTCTGATGCTCCTGGGTCCATTCTTCAGTGCCAGTATCATTAGACACCAGCTCCTTAGGCTGGTTCCTCATCTCTGCCAAGGTCCTTCCCCTGCAAAATTAACTCCTTAGTCCACGTTCTCTCAGCCTTGGATCTTTCCAGCGTGGCAGAATATGCTGCTTAATCAGAGCCTCTGGAAAACTGGAAATGTCCCTGTCCTTCCAGACCTCCTGGTGATCTGCCTGGATGCCCCTCACCTCTGAGTGCCCTGACTGGAGCTCCATCAGCCAGGAAGCATCCATCCCAGCTGGCCATGTGGCTGGGCTTGGGCTGTCACAGCTTCACACCACATCCCACGCTCCTACATGTATCCCTCATCAAATGCTCTGCTGCACAAGCAGGACTGCCAGGCCTCTTACTTTCCTGGCTGAACATGCTGCAGCAGCAGCAGCACTTACTAGCCAAGAAGGAATCCCACACCATACTCCGCAGGGAAAGTCTCCAAGTACAACCACAACCTCAGCCTGCCTCACCCCAAAAATTGGAGGGCAAAATGCCTTGGTGCATCCTCTTGGCTGCAGACCCTGCACCCGCAGCAGCCAGCTGGAGTGGCCCACCCCACTGCTCCGTTCCTCAGCAAGCCTCAACCAGTCTGCGTGAGCATGCAGACCCAGCGCTGCCCACAGGCTGCCTGCACAGACAGTGGCGTGAGTGCTGCCCGGCACCTGCCTGCACAAGCGTGTTGACCCAGGGCTGCCTGCAGCCACTCCCACCCACACACTGTCCCAGCTGCCCGTGGCTGGTCTCCATCAACAGGTAGACTGGACTGAGCCTGACAAGAGCGGCCTTGCTCTGCAGACGCCCCTTTCCCTGGCCTTATGGACCCTACCTGATGGCCACCCCCAATGGTCCCCCCTCTTCCCGCCCTAAGCTGCAATCACAGCATCTCATGTGGTCCAGGACAGGCACTGACTAGCCTGGCTTGTGAACACGCATCAAAAAACATCACAAACAAAGCCATCTTGACCAAGGATGGCAGGTTTGCAGGTGGCTTGGGACACTTCAGGAATCCCCAGACAGTCCCTACTTCTTCGACAACCCTGAGCCTGTGCAGAACAGAAAATGCTTTGAGACAAAGGGAATGGTGTGGCACATCCAAGAGACGCTCCCATGGGGAGGGAAGAGGAATGTGCAGAGGTTGGAATGTCTTTAATCCCCATGCACAGGCTCCAGGCACAGTTGCCTCGAGCACTAACAGCCCTTTGACTGTGCTGGCTGAGTCACTTCAGCCTTCCAACATGGGGACATTTTATCATGCACAGGCCTGTACCTCTGAGGGCTGTAAGTCTGCTGAGACTGTCTTGTGCAAGGATCCTGGTGTGATGGGACCTGATCCCAGCATTTTTCTGGTCGTTCAGGCTTAGTGTCTGCCAACAAACAATCCTCCTACTTCTGAAAATAAAACATGACCTCTAAAGAGTTGTGATTTATGCTAGCCCCAGTCAGACTGCTGTGGACAGCAGGTTGTGCGTCCATGTCTGCCAGTGCCTGCAAGCTCCAGTACGGTCACCTGAACAGTGGCAACCCAAGGTGACAGTGCACCATCCAGACCAGGTTTTGAGCACTTGCTGGCCTGAATGGTCTTTTCTTGTCACGTCCATCAATGTCCTCAGCTTGTTGAGAAGGCCTGGTGCTGCATTTGATAGTGGCTCATCAAACAGCGCAGTCCTGTAGGACTTTACTCATTGATACGGCTGCTTGAAGACAGAAAATTGCACTCAGCAATTGAGAAACTGCACCAGCCACAGAGGGCATAGGGCTGGGTAGGTGGTGAGATTGTTCCATGGGTGCAAGAATTCAAACTCTGACTAAGGTTGTCTCCAGGCTGGCATGAAGCAGCAGCTTGCAGTAGGAAAGCTAATGAAGTCCAGGAATTTTGTTTGATTTGGAGCCAGAGGCTGATGGAGAGGCAGGAGCACAGACAGATGCTGTTGGAGAAAATCTGAGGCCAGTGGGATCTGGGGTCACAGGGCTACTGTGTTCCTGTGGACTGAGGTCCAGGTTCACAGACCATGTCTGTGCCTCACTTGATCACCCTGCGGCACGCCTAGGACCCTGATGCAGAGCTCTGCACCTCGCTCCATGCGCACACCCTGGCACTCAGCTTCCTTTCCTAGGGGAGCATGAAAGCAGGGAGGGCACAGGTCATGCCGGAAGCTCTCAGGGACATGAAGTCAGGAGATGACTGGTTTGCGGAGTTGTTCGCTCTTTGAAAAGCTGTTCACACAAGTTATGCAGTGGGCCCTTAATGCAGAACATATCGGCCATCCTTGGATCTGGCCTGGAGCCCAGGACTCCTGCTGTGGGTGCTCTCCTCAGTGAGCTACAGCATCGTCCTCCTCCATCTTATACAAGATGAGCATCCCAAAAGGGGAAACGTCATCACTTAAAGAGGGACCCTGTGACCCTGTCCCAGCTCTTCATGTGCCCTGCTCTCCTCTGAACTCATTTGCCATCATCCTTTTATAGCGGTGCCTGGACACCCCAGCGCAGAGCAGCCCCAGGGACCAGATGCCACAGCGAGAAGATGTGGTTCTGCTGGTGTGTAGGGACCTCCTTGACATCATCCCCCAGGGCTTGGTACAATTATTCGACCTCCTGCCAAAATCATGTTGTTGAAAGGGATTTTTATGAAAAAAAAAAAGAAAGAATGGCTTAACATGACATGTAAGGACTGACTGCAGCAACCAGGGGCCTGATGGGGGTTGTCCTTTATACCAGACTGTTAGAAAAGCCATCCTGGGACATCCAGTGGTAGATGCAGTATGACTTTTCTTGCTCAAACCTGAGCTCCCAGTGAGCAGAGCTGGGGCTTTCCTAAGCTTGAGACTGAATGAAAAACGTCTTGTTTAATACCAGGGTGGCCCTGTCCCTAGAGAATTATCTAACCCTGCTTGGAAATATTTTTGGCCTCTCTGTATCATGCTCTGATGATGAGTTATTGGAGGTAATTGCATGTCATGTGAAGAAGCACTGCTTCTTGTCCCAGACCTGGCATCCAAAAACTTCTCCAGCTGCCCTGCTGTAGTGAAAAATAGCACTGTCCAGCACTCCAGTGGTTTCAGAGTTCTCTGATGCATCGTCCTTAAATATAATTTGTCTCTGCCAAAATGGCTTCGTTTTGGAACTAGTCCATGCTGATGGTGGTCTGGAAAGTCTCGCAGTTTGCGTTGCTGGTTGGAGAAGGGACTGGTAATAGACGGGAGGCAGCAGGATCCAGCAGTAGTATGACAATGTGTTTTGCTTTAATATCCACTCCAGATACTTCCACTGATCATATGTGAACACTGAGCTCAGATTTCTTAGAGCCACTGAGATCCAATGGGTGTCCCACCAAAAACCCAGCAGCACTTTCTAAAGCCCCACTCCGTATCACTCCGTATTCAGCTGTGCATCTTCTTGATTTGTAACAGGGTTGAACTGTGGTACTTCTTCACTGGGCTGCAGGGCCCAGTATCCCAGCTCCTCAGTACACCTCGACTGTGGAAATAAACCCGTATGCAGGTAATTTCTATTCCTGCCTCCCCACAGGTGAGGATCTGGCATTTCCCCATCCTCTGGCCATTGTCACCTGGCTGCTCTGCTGCTGCCCCGTGTCCTGCAGGGCAGGTCCCAGATGGGACAGAGTGGTCTGGCCAGAGCCTGCCCAGCATCAAGGCATGCAGAAGCATCACTTCTGGTGTCCTGCTCCTTGCAGCCCCATGTAGCAACCCCCACAGAGTGTCTGCCCTCTCCTAAGAGGCCTCGGGTCTCCTGGGATCCCCACCAACCACAGGCAATCTCAGCAGGGCTGCAAGCCTGTGCCCAGCTGTATTTGTGCAGCCAGTTATCCGTGTTCATCCACAGGGCCTTTCTCTTTGTCTCCCTGCAGTATCCTGTATTTCCTAGCCCCTCGCTTGCATTCGCTGAGCTCTGTGCCCATCCTTGGAGGGGCAAGGTTCCTTGTGCAGCCCTGTGTTGTCAGCTGAGGTAGCAACCTTCCCCTCCCAGATATCATCTTGGTCCTTAGCAATAATGCTGAATGTCAGCTCCAGAAGAGATGCTGTAGATCCTTAAACAAGTTCTTCATTTGAGAGGGAACCTTCTATTAATTTGAGTACTGCCTCTCTGCTGCCTTTCTCCACCACATCAAATTTGTCTCCTTTCCTGCTAAGAACAACTCATGCCAGCATTTAATATCTTTCTAAAATAGAGCTAAAGTCATGGTAAATAATGTCTATGCTTTTCTCTCCATTTTCATGGCTTCCTACCCTGTATAGAAAAATAATCAGATTGCTTTGGCACAACTCTTTTTTCACTAGCCACTATTGACATTTGCTTGTTTCCCTGCTTTGTCTTCTGTGTGCATACAAATAATTTAATGGTAAGTCCCCATTTTCTTCCAGAAATGGAAAAGTGTGGCCTATAGCTTCCCTTTCTTAAAGATTGTCTCTTAGTTGACTTTTTCCAACTTTCCTTTCATGACAGACCTCTGAATCCTCCGCAGTAAAGCTAGCAGTCTCCGCAATGGGACAGTTTCTTGCTTGCATCAGTATCCTTTGGGCTGCCCCTCACTAAGGCCATGCTCTGTCCCTTTGACACTGGCAGTAATTATGACAACCCCCTAACCACCATTTCACTTTTCATGTCACCTCCAACTACTCATTGAAGGTTTTAGAAATAGAAACTTCAGATATGCAAATCATTACTTTCTTTAGGCACTTTCCCCAACCCAGCTACCACACTAGCATGTCTCTCTGATCCAGAGGAGCATGTGCCCATGATGTCCCAATTCCAGAAGGAACAAGCAGGTTCATGACAGAGGTTGGTCCAGAGTCAAAAACTTAGCCTGTCCAGAGATGCAGGGATGATAAAGTCAGTAAACTCATATGCGTGGTGCTCCAGGAGGTCAGTGAGAGAGGATAGCAGCTGGCCAGGTCAGAAATACCCCTCGGTTTCAGTTCTGACTCTGCCTGAGTCGCTAGAGCCAGTCAGGCACTGACCCCTGGGGCAGGAGCACTGCCACCCAGTGTCTCCTCCTCCCCAATCTCTTGTGTAGTTACCTCCGTGTCCATGGCCCTTCTCCATGCCCTTATGCTCACTTCCATTTCTAAGAAGTCCTCCTGGGTCCTGCACGTTCAGCCAACAGCTCCAGTCACCTGCTCTCTCTCAAGCTCCTGGGCTGGTTTGGGTTTTTTCCACAACAGCTCCAGTCACTGCTGCAAGCTGTGCCAATGCTGCGAAGCCCCTTAGCAAACACCTATGATGGAGTGGCTCCTCATCCGTTGTGGTTGCAGCTGTCTCACAAGTTGAATAAGAAACCTGCCCACAGGCTAGTTTCCAGAGACCCTGCAGAGGTAACCACCACTGGCACATACTGGGAGAAGGGTGTCTTGCACAAGGATAAGTACAGGACAACTCAGCTGAAAGCACCGGTATTGCTCTGGACTAACAGATGCATGTGTGCAGTGGAGAGGCCCCTATACGGTCACATCCTCCCAGTGGATCCCCCTTTGCAGCACTCAACTCACCCTTGGGACCCTCTGCTGCAGGATCCTGGGCCAGCCTGACTGCAGATCTCCCACCTGCAGCCTGCAAGCTTGCTTAAGAGTCTTGGGTGACAAACATGCTGTTTTCCAGTCTCTCCAGCTTTCCAGTCAAGAGTCCAGGACAGCTTCAGAAACAAGCTGCAACGTCCTCCACTTTGTGTCAGGCTTTTTTTTTTAAACAAGTTTTCTTTTTTCTAATTATAGGATGTTGCAGAACAATCAGCTGAGTCGCATCCCTGCAGAGGCACTGAGAGATCTTCCAAACCTCCAATCTCTGTAAGTCATTAAAAATCAATGCTGTGAGCTGCACGGTCCCTTGGGGGCCCTGGGCTTCCCAGCATTTGAGTCATTAGTTCCTTTGTCAAGGATGTTCTGTCCCGTCTTCCTTTTCTCTTCCAATTAAAGCAAAGATTACTGTCACTTAGCATAGAAGGGAGAGGAGGGTGGTTTGCGTGGAAGGAACGCTGTCTTGGTAAAGGATGTTGAAATTACAGCTCCCCTTGTGTGTGTCGTGATGAAAAGGCTACCAGTGTCAATGCATATTTCAAGGAATGCTGGAAAATACCCACGCAGAAGGGGCTCTGTCCTCTCCACTGCAGACCTGCCAGGGAGCACAGAGGACCCTCTGCTCTGTCAACATGCGAGCTGTGCTGTTTTACCCACATAGAGGGTGGTTATGTCATGGTAGAAATGCTTTAAATCACTTTTAGTGATTCAGCCACAAGAAGAAGCTGGGGCTGTTATCATGCTTTTCCTTTAAAGTATCTGTATCTGCAATAGGTTTGTGCTACTATATTGACTAAAAATCACACAGCACTGAAACATTTGCAGTTTTCCTGGGTAGGGACACACGTGCAACCAGATCCTGGCAGTGCCGCTGAATTTAGGGCAGGTCTGTTTGAGAATCACCCAGCCAGCGTAAGCAGCAGTGCCAAAGCGTGTATGAGCATTCTGAATTGGGCTGAACCACTGCAAAACTAACGTTAACCCTAACCCTTAACTTCAGTCCTAGCCTTACGGTGTCTTTTTATCATAGAATTGTTGGCTGTAAGTGGTGTCTGGGGATCTCCAGGCCAGCCTCCCGCTAGGAGCAGGACTATCACCAACAGTGACAGTGCCTCCACCAATAGGCGGGGCAGTTGCAGCTTTGTCTATCCAAGCCTTGAAACCCTCCAGGCATGGAGATTCCCCCCTTGCTGGTGACCTGGCCGGGGGTTGTCCCTCCTGGGGAAGAAGCTTTTCCTCAAGTCCAACCTAAAAATCCTGGAGCACAATTTGTGGTTATTACTATTTGATCACTGGGAACCACCCAGAAGAGCTTGGCTCCATCATCCTTAGCTGTGGGTCACTAGCAGATCCCATTTTAGCTGCTTCTCTGCTAGGTGAAACCAACCCAGCTCCTCCCACCTCTACTCATGGAGCAGGTGCTCTGGGACCCTGACTCAGTGGCCAGCCCTCCACTGGACCCATCTGGTTCCTCTTCATCCTTCTTACACTGGGCAGCCCAAAACTGGGCACAGTTCTCCATGTGTGGCCCTCCCAGCACCAAGTAGGAGTTTCTGCAAATATTAATTTAAATATTAATTTTCAGTGGGGGTGTTAGCTATGCAATATGTGAATGTTCTCTCTGCCAGGAGAGATTTGAAACATTTGTTGCTGAAAGATTATTGGCACATGGTTGTGGCTGTTATTAAAATGTGTTGACATCACCACCAGTGCCAGAGTCAAGACCCCCCACTCCGGGGGTTTGGAGATTATATTGTTTTCCAAGTGACTTCCCTTTCAAGGGTAATGTGACATGGAAGGTCACTGCAATGGGTCTGCCCCAGGAGCACCCCTTTCTCCCCTCAGCCTGTCTCTCCTATGCCCATGAAAATGTGTGACAACCAGTGCCACCAGAGCCCATGGTTGGATAGGCCCAACCTTTGCTTCTGAAGGTTCAAATGCCTGGAGGCACCACTGTTGCTTTGGCCACCTGGTCTGGGGCACACACCGTGGATGGATGGCCACCTTGGCTGCCACTGAGAGGTCCCCTCAGCCCACAGCCCCCCCCCCCCAAAATACCACATGGCACACAAGAAATGCAAAATGCTCCAAGAAGCTGCTCGTAGCACATTTGGGCTTCATTTAAGACTTAGGATGGGAAGATAGCTTATCTTGAATCAACACATATGTACCTGCTCTTAGTGCACTTTGAGGCCACCTCGTCTAGTGTAGGCCCCCCCACATGTCTCTAAAGTTGGGTGAGGAGGGAGATGTTGGGCCAGTGGGGGTCTTGTGTTCTGCCTGCAGAAACCGAAGAGCAAGAGCAAATTTTGGGAAGAAATAAGCTACTTCAGACAACCTGAGGGAGACTAGGCTTGGGATAAAATCAGAGGGCTGAGTATCAGGGCATGTCTGGTTTCAAGAGCCACAGCAGCAAGGGCAAGAGAGGTTGCTGTAGGCAGTTGTGTCCCGTTTGCCCCAGAGCGTGCTGCCCCAGTCAGGAGATCCCACCCAGGTCCAAGGTGACTGAGCAGGGACTTCCTGCCTTTCTCCAGCAGCCTTGGCCCTTTGGACCAACCTGTTTGGGCTGTTGTTGCCCTCTCAAAGCTCCCCTCAGATCTTCCTTCCCAGCAGTGCACAAGCATCTGTGCCCAGTCCCTCTGGGGTCCATCACTCCTCCTCTCCTCACCATCTGTTTTTGGGATATCTGCCCTCATCCTCCTGAACCAGGGCTGCCTCTTCTGAGCCTTCTCCAGATCCTTCTGTGAGGCTCAGTTTCCCTTCCCAGCCACTCATTGGACCCAAATTCCTGTCCCCTACACAAACCATGCACAGGAGGGACCGAGACAGTGGCCTCTGACTCCGGTCTTTCTCTTAAAAACAAGAAAAAAATCTGTTAGGCCTGACAAGACCTGCACTGGGGGCAGGAGAGCGTGCAACAACTTCTGACCTGCAGGACTGCTCCACCCAATGCCCCCAGCTACACCAGCCAGACCCACAGCTTATCCGCCAGCCACCAGGCACAGGGAGAGCAAACACGTTCAAAGGAAGGGTCCTGCTGGGAAAATAAGCATTTCATGGGATGGAGCTTAAAGTGCCACTACAGCCAAGGGAACCTGGATACATGTTCTCATGGTCACAGACTGCCCAGGGCTTCTGGACCATCATTACACAGATTACTGTTTAATTAAACACCCTTTTTAGGAGGCTTAACTTTGAGGACTGGCAGAGAATATCAGAAAATAAGAGGTGTGCATTGGGAAAACAGCACAATCCCTTGTGGCAGATGCGCTGTTGGCAACACTTCTCCCCCTGAGCCAGACCGGCATTCCACTCACCAGCTTAGGAAGGTGGGACCTGCTGTGGTTGGGCTGGATCTTCTTCATCACGTCTCACCTGATCAGAGAAACTGGAAAGGGATTAGCTAAGCCACAGGGCATCAGCAAATTAGTGGGAACTGTTAGACACAGCAAACTGTGGGGCAAGATGCTGTGGATCTTTCCCCATTAGGATAATAACACCAGCACACACTGTGCTTTCCACAGAGTTCACTCACTGTAGGTCTTACTCTGCACCGGCAAGAACGACACAAGCGTGGGAAGGCAAAGTGCTCTTCCATAGGGCAACAACGAAGTCAGGAGTAGGACCTAGGTGTCCTGGCTTCACGTGCCACATTAAGGTGTTTCCATGCCTCACTCAAGACTCTGCAATGGCATGACTGGTGTGTAACACCACCAGTCACCAGGAGAGGAAGTATTTGGAACAGGCTGTGTGAAGGATTAAAAGCTCCAGGAGAGAGGTTTCTGCAACAAAAAGCAAACAGCAAAGCAGTAGTATCTTCTGTAGGTCTCACATCCGTGAACTCATCTCACCCATCCAGCTCTTTCTGTGCTTACGAGAATTCAGGGCAAAGCCATAAGAGATCCATCAGGTCCCCTACAGTCACTTTTCCATGTGTGCCCCTACGGCTGGGTCCAAATCTTCAAGCTGGAGGGGCAGTTTGAAGGGGAAGTAAAAGTTTCAGAAGCATCCCGCGCAATGGAGACCTCTCCCCTGGCTGAGCTCCCAGGCAGAAGGTGCCTCTCAGAAGGCCCTGATGGCAGAACTGGCTGCAGTAAAACCTGCCCTCAGTACGGAGAGTACAGGAGGCGGCTGTTCTCTGACACGGTCATTCTCCACAGACAGTTATTCTCTAATAGGACAGGCACGAGCCAGCTCTGCCCCATGATAGCACTGCACCATGAGACACTGCCTGTGTCTCCAGCTTGGCCACTTGAAAGTGTGGAAGGCACATGCAGAAATAGACGATGATTTGCACTATCTCCTCTTTATACAGAAACTGTACAACAGAAAACCCTTGGCCATGGTGAAGGCCCAAGACCCATGTCTGGTAACTAAGCCTAGCACAGCCGTGAGGCATAGCCCTGCTCTGGGTGGATGGGGACATTTCTGAAGACACTGTGTGTTATAAGCTTGTACCACTGCTGCATCTCACACTGAAAACATGGCCTGCCGGGTCTGCACCCTGTGCTGCTCCCACAAGGCAGAATCCAGCGCTTGCAGGGTCTCCTTCTAGGTCGCGTTCAGAGATGCTCTTCTGTAGCCACTTTTTCTTTCTCTGTCCATTCCAACAGGGAAAAGTTTCATAAAGATAAATGACACCAGATTTGAAAAACAGGAGTGGCACAGTGTGGACAGTCACCACGTCTTAAGCCTGACACAGAGCTAAGATGTTCTGCTTGGTTTTCCCTGGTGCTGCCATGACTGCTCTAAACCGCAAGCCAAGAGCCTCCAGTACAGGTCTGCATTAGAGACCTTTTTTTCCTTTTTTTTTTCAAATATTTGAGTCATTTTCCACAAGTTTATGAGACTCTTGTGTATTCATTGCCAAAAAATTAGCCAGCCTGGAACACCCATAGGCCATCCACAGCATGGTTTCCGAGCATTACTGGTGAGGCTATCTGAGACCCAGTGTACTCATGTTGCCCAGAGCCTATTTTTTTCCATTCAGAAGGGGAGGTGGCTTTATGGCACATCATGACAGCTACCGGACTTGCATGGCATTTCGTGGAATATTAACTATTTGCTCTGCAAGTTGGTAACACATACTAAGCAGGCAGGACAGCTGCAAAGCACAGTGAAAACAGGAGCCAACAGAAGTGGGATGGAACAGGCAGCTGCACTAGACAGAAAGGGATTGTGTGCTGGTTATTTTCTTACTCTTTCAGATACTTGCATTTGATGCCCACATTCATCATTCTGGGATTCAGGCAGGATTTGAAGGGAAAGTATGTATCTCTTACAGACAAGCTGACATAGGAGAGGAAAAATGAACAGACTTCTGGATATGTAAGACTTTTCTCAGGTTTACAACAGAAGCAGCCAAACTAAGTGGAAGTTAAGAAAAATTGTTTTGAGCGTAGCTCTTCCAGTAGGACTTACCAGGCAATTCAAGGGTTGAGGTGGCCACAGGGCGACAGAAGGAGGTGCTTCTAGCCACTGTGGGACAGAGAGAGGTTGCCTGCACAGCACCAAGTTAGAGCTGAAATGCAGCAAAAACCTAATGTATCAGTAGAGTCTCTGAGATAGAAAGCAAAAAATGATTTAATAAACTCCAGTTGTCTCCAAAGATGGCAGCTATCTTGCCTTTTGAGCATTCAGAGAGGTTACCCAATGAGACAGGACACATGCACTCAAGCCTTGGTAGCACTTGGAATTGAACTGCTGGTCCATTTGTTGCACTGCTGGGGTCCAAGCTACAGTCCCAGGCATCAGGCATGTTCAGTCCTGTACTGAAGTCCCTCTGCTTGCTGGCTGAGACTGCCAGACAGTGCAGGCAGCCAGACGCTCTTTGGTCTCTGCGGGATGCATGCTGTAAGGCCATGGTACCAGCTAGGAAGTTTGCAGCAAGTTTGGGAGTCTCTAACAGCAGAACATCAACTTGTACGTACATGCTCAAGGAAAGTCCAGGCAGAAAGAGACTCCAATAAATGTCACTCAGAGAGCAGAGGGAAAGATATTCCTCCTTTTTCTTTTTTTTTTTTGGGGGGATGATGCACAGGGAAGCAGGAGTCTTCTGTCTAGAATGGTCAGAGAGTCTGTGGCACAGTCAGGGCATGAACCCAACTCTCCAGAGTACTTTGCTCCCAGGAAACCTTGTTCCACATTGGAGCCCTCTTGCATTGCACACACACCCTGCAGCTTTTTTTGTGGCAGCCTGAACAAATGACTCCACCTGCGGGGAAAGGAAGCAGCAGCTCTCTGTTAGCATGGCCTGGGTACTGCTCTCACATGTCTCTAGAAGACCAGAAATAAGGGAGGAGAACCACTGGCCAGGTGTCTCAAAGACCATGCTTACACTCTCTCCCTCTGTGGGCCTCTCCCTGCTCTTCCCTTCTGATTTGGCCAAGATGAGGATCCATCTTCATGCAAGGAACCTCCTCAAAGATGCCGACCCATGAGCTTCAGGTGCACAGGCTTGTCCATGGCAGGTGTAGTGCCACCCGCAAAATAAACGTGTTGTGGTGCAGGAACCAGCTACGGGAGGGCACTAATTTTAACTAGCCTCGATGATGCATACTGCCTCTCAGGGAACCTAAGTTACTGAAACTCCAGCCCTTCACAGGACAGACAGCATAACAAAAAACTGACTTTTGGGCTAGGCAAGTTTAGGTGAGATGGGAGGGTCAGGATGTTCCCCTGTGGATGCTCTCCAACAGTGTGCTCCCATTGCCCTGTGTGATCCGCCCATACCTTTTCTAATCAAGGAAGATGCAGTCCTGAGTTTTGGCAAATAGTGTTTCAAACATGCTAACAGGGCATCCTCCTACAAACTCTAACACAGGTGCTGGGAAGACCGGCAAACCAGGTGGAGGTTTCCCATCATTCAACATCAGTCTGTGCCAAGGGCATTCATAGGTCTAGGACACCCATTCCCCACCACTTCATGTGTTGACCCAAAGCTTGGCCACTCCAGGCTGGCTTACTGCATATCACAAGTACCTCTCATCAGGGACTTCATGTGGTCCGGGTGACCCCTCCTCCAGAGGGAGGCATCCACTACGGGGGTTCAGCACTTCCCGGCCAGAAGTGTTCATGATTCACTTTGACCCATGGATGCCAGCCAGCCTGAGGAGGCAAGTGTCAAATCCACCCAAATACCCCCATCCACATCAGAGACACCTGTCCTTACAAACACCCTTCATCACAGGTTCTCTGAAGCTGCAGCCATGCCCGTGGGGCCAGAACCAGACCTGCCCTGCTCCCTGTCAGCTACAGGATGTGGAGGTATCACTGCCTGGAGCCCACGGTGTCAGGAAGGACACCTTGGCAGGGATCACTAGCTGAATACACAGAGGAATTTGGATTTCAAAATAAGAGAATACAAAGCTCTGGAGACTGACCCTCCTACCAAGGGTGAGGGAGCTGCTTCCCAGCAGGCTTGCTTTATCTGGGAAGCATGTTGGGAAGCCCAGTGGGGAGGATTAGAGAGAACACGCACACCTGATGGCAATGCTCTGAGCCCTGCAAAGGGTGCCAAAGCTTTACGTAATGCTCTGATCTAGTTGTGATCCCCTGGCAGAGTATCTGGTTACCAGTGGTTTTTAGGTGCAGTAACAACATACCATGTGTATTCTGGAAGAGTCGTGTGTCAGTCTAATTAACGACTTTGTGGTTTGTGAGCACTTACCTAAAGCAGATGGGCACTGTGTCTGTTCCTCTGCCAGGCTGAAGGAGTCCAAGGTATTTCAAAGTGAGCAGGTGCTATAAATTATAATTACCAGGCTTGCAGAGGTAGAGAAAGCAAAGAGAAAAGAAACTCGATGGATTAAGAGATCAAGATAAACTCTTGGGTTTTCTTTTCCAAATAGTTATGGAGAGTGATGAGAATGGCTGGCTCTTTCTGGAGTTTCTCTCAGATCAGCACTTTGGGAAGGTGCTTAGCGTGTGTCTGGCTCCTCCGGGTGGGTGTTGCTGACAGCAATTTGGAGGGGGAAGGGGGAAATAGTGCCAGCCAGAAGAATGTTAAAGCTTTTCCAGTATGGGTGGCTAAATGGTGGCCTCAGGACAGTCATCACAGCTTCCCTCACCTGACTTGGAGGCCAGGGGCTCCAGGAGGATAAGGTTTTTAAGTGGCCCAGTGCAGCTTTCCCAAGGTTACCACTGTAGCTCAGCTCCACAGTATCAGCCTGTGCTTTCAGTGTGGCAATCTGACTTCTAGCCTGTGGCCATGAATCCCAGAGCTCTGTGCATTTCCTTGGGGTTCCTTCCTCCAGACTGGGGAGGAACTACACTAATAGCTAATTACTGGGATTTTGAGAGTCTTTGAGCCTCCCTAGGATAGTAGCAGGTTTTCTGACCCAGTAAGACACAGCAGCACAGCCACAAGGCTTCCAGAGTCACATTTCTGTCTGATACAGTCATGTACTCATTTATCTCCCGCCCATGGTAGCTCATTTCTCCTCCCACAGGGACTTGTGGCTGCATGTCGCCTCGTGATCACCCCAAGATCATAGACATAACTGGCATAGAGACACTAACATAGGTAATGTCATCTAACACCCCGGTGGGACACCAGCAGTGTGGGAGCGTCCAGCTGAGCTCGTTTATATGTGTTTGAGCAGCACCCTTTAGTCAAGAGAGAGAAGTAGATGCACAGGGGAAGCAAATAATCTCCTGGAAGTAGGCACCCACCTTTGGAGACGGATCACTCACAGTGGTGCCTGCTCCTCTTCATTCAAAGCTGGAGAGGGACACACAGTTCAAAAGAAGCCTTCTGCGTATAGTTGAGATGACTCCTAGCTGTGATGCCCACCTGTGTGTCAAACACAATGTCCTCATTAAGTCCTTGGTACCTGGAGCATGGCATTTGAATCAGGGAGTTAACCACAGCTCTAGCCCGTCCCTTGGCCTGCATGTGCAGGGATTTGTTCAGAAACATCTAAACATTTGGTAACCCTGCTCCAGAGGAGACAAAGCATGTAAATCATAGTCCATCAATGCTAAAACTTGGGAAAAGAGGGAACTAGAAGTCTGGTGTCTTCACTAAAGGTCTGCAAAAGCCGTTCAGTCCAATAAAGTAATTTTCAGAGATTTCTGCCTGGTCCAAGTGATCAGCAACTCTCAGGGCCTTGGACCAGCCTTGATTGTGGGATTTCCCCACACCTGCTGCTGCCCCAGCAGCCTCCAGCACACTGAGATACCCCACTTGCATTTACAAGCACAGAAACCCACTGTGGCACATAAGACTTGGAGAATGGTTCCCAGCCCCTTATCAACAAATGTCCCCATTGCACTCGCCCCTTCCCCTGCCATCAGTTGCTCCTATCTCTCAGTCACGCCCCACTCCCTGCCCTGCGATGTTCCCTTTCCCCAATAGCAGCTGCAGCACTTCCCTTCATGAGGAGTGAAGCAAAAAGATCCTGCACCATGAGGTTGGGCTCTTCTTGCCTCCTTTCTACAATGGACTTTGAATTTTCTCTTGTCTTGCAGGCAAGATGTACCATAATGCTAGGAAACACTGGCTTCGGTCCTTGCAGGCAGTTCATTAGCCCTGTATCCCAAATGGACTGACTCTCCTGCTGTTGGCCTTGATGGCACGTTTGCTAAAGCAAAGGAGGCCCAGGAGAAAAACCTGTGACTGTGTCTGTATCTGCCTTCTGTCTCAGTGACTCCTCCTGCGTACAGTATGCGAGGAAAGCAACTACGGACAAGCAAGAGACATTCCCTCCATGTCAGCATGTGTCAGTCACCTAGAGCAAACCATTTTCTTCTCCCTAGTGGCTAATGCACCCAGTACACAGTCAGCCATCACCACTGCAACCATGCACAGGTGGTGGGCGACAGCGCAATAGGTTCCATTATCTGGGGTGTTGTCCTTGGTCTCATTTTAGCTCTCCTTTCTCCCTCACAGTCTTTGTTCAAAGCATCCCTCTGAAATATTTGCAGGATTCACTTGCCACTCTGCAATTCTGTCATCCCCAGCTGAAGTCAGCCACAGTCTCCCTGAGGAGGACACCAGTCCCATCAGCACTGGTCCTGCCAACACCACTGTCCCATTTCATGTGGTTGTATGACAGCAGTGTGTCCTCTTTCCATCTGTCCTGCAGAAGGATTTGATGCCTTCATAAGCTGATGGCATTCAACCTGGAGGACTAACTGTATAAGACACAAACTGTCATATACATTGTTCTTAAAAACATTGCAAGCATTTTCATGTTTTCTACAGATATCATTTCCCATTATATTCTGACTTTACTCCAGCTTTACTTGACTCATAATCTCTTAGCACTAAATCAGCCTGACAGTACACTCCTTGCATACAGGTTAATTTTACCTTGAACTAAAATAATCCAGTTCCTCCAACCCACTGGTTCACTTCTGTGATAGCTTTAGCAGGAACCTTTTTGAGTTTTATGGAAATGCAATAAAGACTACTTCATCCCCTGTCCCTCAAGGCAGGCAGTTATTTTTATACATATGGCCAGAGATTAAAATGCAAAGAATGACTTATAGCAATTTGAGGACATGTGGACTTTGATGTAGACAATGGAGGAAAGCTCTTCCCACCTGATCAGATTCTCAGAAGCATATAAATTCTTATGACAGAAGGAAGAAAAACTTATTTTGGAACCAGCATGTCCTGAAGAGCTCAGTCAATTCAGCCCTCGTTTCATTACTTTGATCTCTCTGAGATTTGACAGTTTGCTGTTAACAGCAATACTCTACTCTATAAATCACATGTGATGCAGTAAGGTTTAAGAAAGGTGTTGTTTTCATTGGGTGTTTAGAGGATAAAAGCTCTGGAAAAAAAACAGGAATCTATAAAGTCAGTATAACATAGCAGTGACTTACAATCTGTTGGCACAGAAGTTGTCTTGTGGCAAGACCACCTCAGTCCTGTAACATGATTTATTGACTACGGGGCCTTTCTGGAGTACAATAAAAAAGGGGTCAGGGAAAAGCAGTGAGGTAGTTTTTGTTGCCAAATCTGAAAATGGACTGAAACAAAGCAATTGCAAGTGCTTGCTTGGCAATTGCTCCTGCTGCTGAGAGCACAGGACCTCAAATTTCACCTGTTATAGACCACTTTGAAGCAGAAAGCATGCCTGTGGCAGGAAAGAGAGCCCAGAACAAGTGTCACGATGCAGACAATGTGCTAAAGTTCCTTCCACTCTAGAGGGCACTTGCTGCTCAAAACCTTCCTGACCCATCTATGAAACCACCTCTTCTCAGCAGGCAGCTCTGGAGAGGAGCACAGCTAAGTCAGCGGAGTTTGTCCCCATTCTTGTTTTCAGAAGTCTGGTCTCCATTTTGGTATTTCAAGTGTTTAATGGTATTTCTACACAGAAGAATGTCTAGGAGGGGCCAAGAGCAGATGTCTGCCACATCCAAGTGAACACCACAGTCAGGTGTGCCACACACCTGGAGGTACTGCAGGTAACCTCCATGCAGTGATGTAGCCATGGTGTGGTGAGTTCTTGCTGAAGTTTGCCTGCTGTTAGTATTCCTCGCTGGCTGTATAGAACCAGGATCCTCTCTGCTTCCACATGCCATGATCCTTCCTCCCAGGTGTAGTGTGCACATTCTGAGATTCACCTGGAAATGGCAAGGTGGCCCCTGTAGCTTGTATAGTTGAGCCAGTCCATAGATAGGGAGGAAATCACAGAATCACAGAATGTCCTGAGTTGGAAGGACCCGCAAGGAGCATCGAGCCCAGCTCCCGTCCCTGCACAGGACAGCCCCAAATTCACACCGTGTCTCTGAGGGCGTTGTCCAAGTGCTTCCTGAATATTGCCAGGCTGGTGCCGTGATGCCTCTCCCTGGGGAGCCTGTTCCAGGGCTCCACCACCCTCTGGGGGAAGGACCTTTTCCTAAATGTTACAGTTGTGTTTTCTTTCTTTGGCTTCAAGGGGGCTGATGTCCCTGGAAAGGACTGGGGCTCTCCTCCTCTACAGGCACATCTTGTAATTTGGTTCGGGAATGATAAGCCAAATTCAGAGAGGTTACTGATTTTTAGCGTACACTTTGAGCCAACAAGACTTTCCCGGTTCTGTGTACCACAGGCTACCATCCAACCCGCTGCTCACCTGCTCTTTTCTCCACTTCACCCAGTGCGTGATCAGCCTGAGCTGTCACTGCAGACCTGTGCTTGTCACCAGGATGGGCAGCAATAGCTTGGCAATATCAGGCCGTGTTCGAGGAGAAAAAGCTGCGTTAAAATACAAATCCAGTTTAAGATTCAGATTTTGGAGTTGTTTGTCTGCTTACACTGACCTGAGCCACGTCAGGGTTCAAGATTATCCAAGACTGGGAAACAAGGTGTGTGGCTGGACCTTATTTCTTATTCCGGTGGCTTTCTCTGCCATTCAGCCTGTCTCCTCATGTTGTTTACAGAGTGTTGCCCCGTACCTTTGAAGAGCACTAGCATTTTAACTGCAATGATGAGCAGTAATACATTTTTAAAAGCCGTTGGCAAATCCACTTGGGAGAAAATGCATCACCCTCTTTTATAGGGGCAAAAACTATGGCTTAGTCACTGTGTTCTTGGTAGGACCCAACCAGCAGCTTCACTGCCTCCCCTTTGCAGCCCTCGAAGACCAGCAGAGGGATCAGCCGTGCTGGCATTTGGCTTACAATAGAACAGCCCAAGCTGGGTTTGTAGATGGGAAGTCGAGCGGCTGGGACCAGGAGGCTGGTGGCTTTGTGCCTCTGCCATGACTGGAGTGCTAGATCTTGCCCTCATGGTGGGAGGTACCACCAGGAAGGTAATCAAATTCTGAGTCATCCTCCATGGCCTTGCTACACAACCTTTCTTCCATTCAGGTAAGCTTTGCCTGTGCCTACGTCTCCCTCAGGCAGACCAGGTGGATTTGTCTCCTCTGACCATAGCTGCCTAGCTATTACTCATCTCAGCTAGTCAGCAGTGGAAAACGATCAGCATCTCCAGAGGGTGAATCATCTCTGTTATCTCAGAGCCCTGTCTGGGGCAATGAATCACTCTCTGGAGGACTCTGGTTTTCTCTTCTGACTATGGAAAGACCCTATAATTGGTTTCAAGTTCTATACAAATAAGGTTGAGTGAGATGTGTTTTTCCTACCCCTGGAGAGCAAAAAAAAATGCCTCTTTCCCCACCTCCCCACTTTTCTGGCAAAAACAGATCACCAAGCTAACACACATCAGCAGAGCATGGGTACCAAAGCAAAGCTGAGCACCCCTCCTCCCCATGTCCCTGTGCACTTGTGCAGCCCTCAGAGAAAGCTGTCAGAGGAGATCGTCTTGCCCAAAAATACAAGCGCAAGGAGCAGCTTACTCATTAACCAGAGAGGAATCTTCTGCACTCCGGAGCTGGAGGGACTTGAATTTGTAACCATTGTTCTGGGGGCAAGTCAGAAATGGGAAAGGCTTCTGACATGGGCACTGGGTACATCGCAGACATGTTTTTTTCCTGTCAGTGGGAGGAACTCAGCTAGTCAGATTAGAGCCTTTTCTGCTTAGGAGTAATAAAGCATGAAATGCAATGTGGTTATACCACTACAATGACCTCAACAGCTTTTTCTGAGAGGAACATTTAGAGACCACACACAAGATGTCGAACATATCATCCTCAAGGGACAGTTTTCTTTAGCAGTGACCCAATAAATCCCTGCCTCCATTTGTCCTTCTGGCTTTGAGTAATGAGATGTTGTGAAGTTTATGTAAGGGAAATATGCATATGGCTCATGCTTGTGAGCTTCCATGTTGTGACAGATCCCTGGATTAATCTCCCAGGAAGACGAGGGTGTTGTGTTGTTTATCAGACTAACAGCTGAAAGTTTAGTGAACTTCAATCGCTCTAGCTTATTTTATTGTGTGGCAGAACTGGCAAATAATACAGAAAAATGGGTGTCTGTATACACTTCTATCTCCTCCCAAGAAAGGCATCAGCAGATATAGAAACTCTACCCCTGACTGCATCAAATGCCTTCCCTGTGTACACTGTGTGAAAAAGCTGCAGTCTCACATCTTTACAGCTTTTTAAATTCTTTCCTGGAACATGTAGAGAGCAGGGTCTTCAGCTCGCAGTGATGTTGAGTTGGGCCATCATGTTCATGATGATCCCCTGAGTCAATTCCTCTCTGGAGACCTCACTTCCTAATTTCCCCATTCATTGAGCTTGTGGTTGGCACCACGTGGAAGGGGATGATGATGAGTGACACCCTTGCTGTGCGCTAGCACCTCTGGGGTTCACCAGTTGTGCTCCCAAGTGAAGAGGTCACAACACAGGCTGGGTGGCTTGAGCTGTATTTTTTCTAGCAGCTTGGCAGGAGTTATACCTACATGGCTATGCCCATCATGTACTGTAGTCACCTCCAAACCTTTCTATACTGACTGCTAGCAATGCAGTGTGGCAACCAGGAACTCTGGATAAACACTCAAGAGATCACCAACACCAAACTGACACTGGTGGTCACTTCTCTTATCTATACTGTTTCTACCTTTCTTTGCCCACACTGCAATGACTGCAGTACCCGCCTTGCAATAAACAAACATCCCTCAAAAAAGACTCTGACAAACAGGGAAACTTAATTCCATCTTCATACCCCTCTCATATGCACTGCCCGTTCCCATCTCAGGCTGTAATAGCTTTCAGGAAGAGGCACGTGCTATCTTGACTGCCCTCCCAGTGCCTAAAAGTCTGTAGACACTAAAATAATAATCGCAACTCACATCCACGATACACACACACACACTTGCATATGAGTTATATAGTAAGTTCCAGTGTGTTTTCCATTGACCTTTATTATGGGGACCCATGAACCTTAACTCACTCGCTTATACACATAACTATCCAGGGCATGCTGCATTTCCCTAGTGTCGACTCAATAGAGAAGATGGACAATGGGTCCCAGATGTTACATACGGTAGATATGTCAGTGCAAAAGGAAGATGGGTCCCAGATGTTACACGCATTGAACGTGTAAGCACTCTTGATGAACCACAGAGAAGCTTCAGGTAAACTGGAGATAAGAAGGCAAGCAAGAAATGAACAACATATTTATACTGGAGCCCATCTATGCAGCATTTAGTCCTCCATGCAAGATACAGCCATGGCCCTTAGGCTGCTCTTATCTTTAACTCTCTGTCTCTTCATAACCCTGTGGACTTAAAGAAGTTCCTCCCACGACAAGGTAGATGGGAGCATGGCCATCAAGGCTCAAGGCTCCCAGCAAAGGCCAGTGTTTCTCTCCAGTATAGTCTATGAGCTATAAGGGTGAGGATTATTTAATTTCTAAAACAAAGCTGGCTGCATTGGAAGGTCATGGCAGATCCCATGGGTGCTCACCCAACACAAGGAGGCACTCAAAGACACCAGGGTACAATCCAGCATCTCAACAGGAGGCGGCTCCCACCCAAGTGTCCATCAGACCAAAATAACCACCTGTCTAGCAATGATTGCCTGAGTCAAACACCACAGATTCAACATCTGGAACCCTATCTCCACGTGAACTCCTGAGTGGAGAGTAGATGGAGCAAGGCAGACATGGACCCAGCTGTGACACCCCTGCACATCCCCACTGCCAGACAGGGACCTTGTAATGCATCTGGTCTGGCCGCGGTGCCCATGCATTCAAGGTGAGAGCTGGCTCTTATGCCCAGGTACATTCTTGGCCCAGGGGATTTCACAGGGTGCCAAGACCTGTTCAAAGCCCCCCTCCCCAGAAAGAAGAGTGTCCTGTTCCTTCTCTCCTGAAGAGCTGCTCTCCCTTGTCTTTTCCAGATAGCTTGTGTGCTTGACAAACACTATGTTTCCTGGCAAACATGCAGGACACTGCTTGGTGGGCTTTTGAGCCACTCTGCTTAGTCTCTGGCTGCTTTCTGTACCTTCTCCATTTCCCTGTGCCTGGCACCATGGGCAATGGGGGCAATGCCAGGTGCCCAGTGATAGGGCTGGTTGGGGAATCAGTGCGGTGGAGGAGTTTCTATAGCTGCACAGAGATTTTGACAATCCTTCTTGCACAGTTCTGACCTGAGGGGTTTTGGAGGTGTCTGCAGCTGGGGATAACAAAGCCCTCTTGTCTGTACCAAAGGCACTTTGTGTGGAGTCTGGGTATTGCTCTGATTTAATTCCCTGAGCATTCCTCATGGAGGGATTCCCAGAGATACATGTCCCAGTAAGTCAGGAGTGAAGACTCACTGCAGTCCAAACAGAGCCCCGCAAACTTTTCCACCAGGTTCTGCTCCACAGACAACTGGGAACATGTTTGTGTCTTGAACCTTCATTCACTGCCTGGGATGGTTCTCACAAGAGTTTTTAGTCTGGAAATGGAGCTAGGGAACCCTTGCAAGTCTTGCTTGAGGGCTGTGAGCTGTCTGTGGCAGAGGCAGAGTCCACGTGTTAGAGAAGGCCTACAAGGCAATGCTTTACCTATTTTTTACCTATTCAATAATGTGTCATTCATAAAATCATAGAATGGTTTGGGTCGGAAGGGACCTTCAAAGATCATCTAGTCCAACCCCCCTGCAATGAGCAGAGGCATCTTCAACTAGATCAGATTGCTTAGAGCCCCATTCAACCTGACCTTGAATGTTTCCAGGGATGAGACATCTACCACCTCTCGGGGCAACCTGTGCCAGTGTTTCACCACCCTCGTAAAAAATCTCTTCCTTACGTCTAGTCAGAATCTACCCTCTTGTAGTTTAGAACCATTACCCCTTGTCCTACCACTACAGACCTTACTAAAAAGTCTGTCCTCATCTTTCTTAGAAGCCCCTTTCAAGTATCCAAAGGCCACAATAAGGTCTCCCAACAGCCTTCTCTTCTCCAGGCTGAGCTCTCTCAGGAGAGAGCTGCATAGGAGAGGTGCTAGAGCCCTCTGATCGTTTTTGTGGTCTTCTGGACCTGCTCCAACAGGTCCATTCTCCCACTGTATCCACAGTATGTTATGACCATAAGAACATGACAGACAGAGCAGAAATTGAACCCAGTTTCCCACCTTCCGGGTTAGCACTGCAGTCCCCAGCTGCCTTTCTCTTATTCCAATTGGCATCAGTTGGTGGAAGAAGCACTTGCTCCTCACCTGGGTTATTTGGGCAGGCTCAAGGTCCCAGAACCTCCTGCCTCTGTGTGTCTGGGCCCCACCAGGTGCAGTCCCTGGCAGAAAGAGCAGCACTCACGGTGCTGGCTTGCAGGGGAGTGCGGCGGTGGGGACAGAGCGCCTTCGAGCAGAGTGTTTTGCAGCTCCGGAGCCATCCTCCCTCGCTGCACCCTCAGCTCCTCGCACAGTGAGTTCCGCAGGAGCTCACAAGCCAGGTACTGACTCAGTGCATCTGGGCGTTTGGCCTGAGAAAGGAACTAGGTGTTGGCCCCAGTCATTAGTAAGTTATCGGAGAAGTTTAGCTGCAGTGACATCATCTCCTTCTTATGTTACTACAAGGAACTTAGATCCTATTACGGGATAGGAGGTAACTCAATCAAGCCTTTCAAGATAAACTCAGACAGGAAGAGAGACATGATTGCCTGAAGGCACCAATTAGACACTTCTGGTGAGATCAGCTCTGTTCAGCCGACACACATGCACGCTGGGGCCAGGGAAGACAGCAAGCACCTCGCTCTCTGAGAAAGAGGTGGTCTCAGGGAGGGGTGGGCAGTCAGCTCTTCCTCAAACTGCTGCCAGGTCAGTCTTCACACCTTCAAGGGTTGCAGCTTTCTCTCCAGACCATGCTTTCTTTATGTCCTGTATCCTGCTGTTGACAGATAACAAGATACAGAGGAGCTCCCCTGTTTGGAGAGACAACAGCCCAGCCCAGCACCACCCAGTGCTGCCTAGTATGTTTGGTGGCAAGTTTTCTCCAACTTTATCAAGGGAAATAATAGCCCGATACATTGCAAAGAACTCTGAGAGGATGGTTTGGAGTCTGAGGTCCCTGTGTCCTGTTGTGGTGGGCTGTGGGCAGTGGAGGAACACCACAGAGTCTATACTGCAGACCACTTACTGCACATAGTTTGTATAAGGCTCCCAGACAGCCTGCTGTCTGGCTCTACTGTATGCAAGGAAGGAAGAACAGCAGCAAAAGTTGGCATATTTCCTGACAGCATGGCGTTGAGCATTTATTTTGGTTTCCAGGCTGCAGCTCCCCCTGTAAATGCTCCACAGCCAGAAGGAACTGGAAAGATATGGGCAAAGTTGCTCCTGCCAGTCATAGCCCGAGATGTGCATCACATCTGTTAGGGAGCAGAGAGACTGTTTCTGTTTATCCGCTGCTGAACACTTCTGCCAGTCATGTTACAGACAGCAGGATGCATGTGCTTACAGATGTCTAGGAAACGCGCTTGTACATCCCCTAAAATGCTCTGGAAGCAGTTCTTGGAACAAGACAGTTCTAAGAAACTGCTGGGTCTGTGGCACAGGAAGCCAAAGACCTCCGATTATAGCTTGACATGTCAGAATTGATACAAAGCTTATGACATGTTTGCTATACTAGCAACTGCACATAGGCCCACCACCATCTGGACCTCCTGAATGGCTGTACTGATTGCATTGGCTTATCTTCTGCACACTGGGAAGGAGGAATCTCCTACTTTTGACCTTTCTCATTAGAAAAGGCTTTCCCTACCTGCTTGGTTCCTTCTATGAATGTTTTTGATCCTAGCGTCATCTCTGGGCTATTCTTGGCAAGAAGGCAGGCAGTTCCTCCTCAAGCCTTTATCAAATACAGTGCTCAAAGCAATGAAGTGGCTTTTCAAAGGCATGCTGGGCTCTTAATGCTGCACCCACGTGAAGGCTACCTGACACTGTCCTGCCCAAGGAAAGGCTTCTCTTTCCCACCCCACACAGGTTCCTTTGGCTCCCCAGAGCTGTCACCGGCTACAACAGCAGCAAAGGCACCAGCCTGTGGGGCTCAGACATGCTTGCATTTGATGCTCACCTGCTCCCCTCACCGTGACTCAGCACAGATGTGAACAGATGCTCAGGGGACAAAGATGACATAGGCAATGGCTCAGACCAGAGGCCAAGGGACTTTAAGGTCCTTCCCAGACAGCTCCCTCTCTTCCCTGTAGTCCCTAAAACAGAAAATGGAGTAAAATCTGAGGTGATTCAGGGACTTTTAGGACTTTTGGCTAAGTGTCATGTTGAAGTCACATAAACACCCCAAAACTACCAGCAGCAGATGCAGGTCTAAAGCCAGAAGCTGAGACTTTCAAGCAGCTGGTGACTTTCATATGCCATCATTCTTGAATGCCCCCTTAAAATCAGCTCCTTTTGCTTACAACAGACAGGACAATGCTCTACAGTGCCTTGCTCGAGCCTGTAAAGTCACTTGGAAATAGTGTCCATCTGTGTTTCTCATCTGCTCTCCAGACCTACAACACTGCTCAACAGCAGGCACGAGATGAAGTCCCATTTCTAAGTCACCCAGCAACTCTGTGAAAGAGGCATCTTCCTCTGTAAGCAACAAACGGGTTAATGCTTGCAAGGAAAACCAACTGAGTGATTTGGTGAAATAAAGATTAAAACATCTCCGTGAAAGGTGAGGAGCCAGCCCCAGCCTGCGCTGTCCCATTTACCCACTAATCGGCCCAATTATCTTAGGTATAAATCATAACACAAAACACTTACGGAGCCAGAGTCACACACTGAAGAAAGGAGAGAACTGTTGGGTTGGTTTTTGTTTAGTATAATTGATATAATTACTAACAACTCTGTGCCAAGAACTTCAGCTTTTCTCCTTCCAGAAGAGAGTGGAGAGCTGTCTGAAAGCCATAGCAATTAGCAATCCCCACATGCAACAGCTTTTATTAGAAAGAATGCACCTCTATTCCAGAAAGAGCCAGCAAGTCCCTGAGGAGCAATTAAACAACCCGGAGACTTTTTGGTATGAGGAACGCAGCCATTACCTAGTCCGTGTTCCCTGTTCCCTTGTCAGTGCTGCGGAGGCACATAAGGAATCCTGCCCATCGTGCTGCGTGTGAAATGCCTTCACCTGGGCACTTCCCTGCTCCTAATTTTAACTTCAGTACCTCCAGATAGGTGCGTCTTGCTGTGCTGTGGTCCAAGCAGGCTGCTGTTTCTAAGGTTGCCCAGGCCCTTGTCCAGCTTATTGAAACCAGCAGAAAGTCTCCCTTTCACTCCACTGAGAAATCTGGCTGGGGTCTGATTTTCACACTCTGGAGCAGACGAAGGCAGCAGTTACGTGGCTGGCGCTCACCAACACTCCCCGAGCACGCTGCTCTCCAGGTAGCCTCTCATGGACAGCGGCCACGCTCGTCACACACGCCGTGTTGCCTCCAGGCAGCCCCTGCAGAGGTGAGGGGACAGAAGACTTGGGGTTCGTTTCAGTCTTGCAGAGGTGACCTCTCATTGGCGGCGGGGCGTGGAGACGTGGAGCAGAGCCTGGCCTGGAGCTGCAGCATGTCCAAAGCTAGTTGCCTTCCAGGAGTATCAACAAACTCCCTAGATGAATCTCAGTTATTGCCCTTGCACTACCCACAGGGATCCACAAAGGCAGGGGCGTCTCCGAGTACCTCAAAAAAATCCAGCAAGGACCCGTGCTACCTCACTGGCACTTCTCTCATACCCAAGGACCATGGACATAAAAAAGTGCCTTTCCTGAGTATACGTTAAATAGCCATGGAGCAAATCCCTCAACGTTAATGGTTTCCCCAATACCTGGGGCACCATCACTCTGAAGCCAAACTCCCTTGTGGCTCACATCTGTGGCTTCTCCCAGGAGTTCATGAGCAAAGTGGGACATAAAGCTAGACAGTCATGGGGCCACCACGCTCCCTTGCCACAAACCATCCCTGTCTTGGACAGCTCAGCCTGGTGTACCAGCCCTTGGCTCTGTTTTAGTGTCTCCATTTCTGAAAGCTTAATTTGGTTTTGAAAAATGGCAACCATTCTCAGCAGATATTTTCATTGTCTGTTCTTTAATTAATTAAACTTGAAATAAAGCATTCGCTTTAAAACAATTTTCAGTAAACATGCAGGGATTTGGATGAAAGAATGGCTCTGAGAAAAGTAAGCAGTACTTTTTTTTTTTTTTTTTTGAAAAATAGATTATGGTGCCAAAACCTAACAGAAATCTTATGCTGAAGAAGGAATGGAAAAATTAAGCAAAGATTAACATTTCCCACACAAGTTTTAATTTTGGTCAAAAAGTTCTTGTTTGTCTCGAAACATTTTGATGAAAATTTTCAGTCTTTAATCTTACTCTGAGCTGCTGCAGGGTTTGCTTTTCTCCTCTTTATTCTTTGGATTTGTCTTAGGAAGATGAACGATGCTACGCTCTGATTTGTTTGTAGCCTTGGTGACAGGAGGTAAATCGAGGCAGAACTTGCAACATGCCCACCCTCTTCAAGAGGAAAATATACACTGTCTTGTGTCAGCCCGCTGAGCAAAGACGCAAACCCTGTGGCAACTGAGCTGAGCTTTGGGTGCGATGAGCTTTTGTCGTCCACAAAGGAATCAAGAGAGCTGGCTGAAAAACGCTCAGCTGAACAGCCTTTCACCAGAAAGTGCCTCTTTGCAGCCATACAAGTGCATTGCAGTTTGGAAAAACACATCAATGTGACAAAATGGGAGTAATGAAATAGTTATTTAATCCACCTTGGGGTATTGTTTCAGTGTGAGGTGATGTTATATCAAGACTTGTGCACTGTATTTAAAGGGCAGCTGTCTAAGGGAGATCTCAGGAAGGTTTGACTGCACTTCTCCACCAGGTGCAAATCTCCAGCTTTGTCCCTCCAGGTCAGAGCAGCCAGTGCAGGAATTGCCTCTCTCTGTGGCACAGGAAAAGGTCTGTTCCCCAGGATGACCTGAGAATTTCACCCAGGAAACACCACCCCTACCCCACTGCAGAGACCACAGCTTGCACCTGGGGTCTTCCCCGCTCCGTGCATGTGATGGGGCGTTTGGTCTGCTCCTGCAGGCTACAGGTTTATTGCAGGGTGCTTGGAAGTGGTTTGTAACTAGAAAATGTTGTCTGTGCTCTTTGGACAAGGGTCTGGTGCCGGGGGAACAGAGGATGGGGTCTGCCCCAGTGTTCAACTTTCATCAAAAATACTACTCTGTGGAGCAAAACAAAACCCCTAATTTCTATACCACATTCCTTTATGGAGGATCGTTGATTTGAGGGCTGGGCCACGACAGTTCTGTTAACTTCCCTCTCTCATGCTTTCATGAGAGAAAGTGCTTTCTCTTTGCAGTTTCAATTCAGAGATCCTTCTTTTAGATAACTTGGAAAAATCAAATAAGCTTTGTTGGCCACGGTTGGAAATAAGAATTTCTTTCTCCTTGGTATAATTGGTTCCTGGTATTTCATCCAAATTTGAAGTGTTTTCCTCTTATGTTTTGATTTTAAAATCTACAGATAACACATTGTATCCTGCTCACCATTGTTGAAATAAGAGATCTTTAAGAGAGATGATTCTCAAACCGAGTTTTTTAACCTTTTTTTTTATACGAAGTGTAATATTTTTTGGCTTCTCATTCTATTTTGGAACAATAACAAGTTTTAAAAGTTAAAGTTCCTCACCAAATTAAACCTCAAATTCAACTGCCTTAAGGTTTCCATGATGATAAAAAAAAAAAGCAATTGGCAAATCAAGGAGAAAGAAAGGCCCGAACATGTGTGATACAGAGAGCGCAGGCTTAATTCCTGTGCCATGACATAATGGTCTGACTCGCTTGTGGTGCTTTTGCAGGTAGCTCTGGCTGTTCGGATCAAATGCAGGACCCCAAGCAGGACTGCCACATATTTTGCATTTCCAGACAAATCCTTTGCTCTGGAATGGGGCTTTGGCCACGCAGTCTGGCTGTCCCGCACATCAGCAGGTCGTCTGATCGGGCAGCGGGGTACCCCAAGAAGGGATGTGCCTCTGCAGATTGGCTCAGGCAGGTCCATGGCAAGCCCAGCCCCAGGGGATGCAGCTTTGATGCTCATTTTTAAGGGGGGTGCCTGCAAGCCACAGCTGGCCAGTGTCCATCTGGTGGGTCCATGTGGAAGGACTTAGCCCAACCACTCTGTTTAAGAAGCTGCCATCAGTTGGCAGCACTAAATGGCCATCAAGAAGGGATCATCCTTGGCAGCAGTCAAACATCTCAAAGCACAGGCAGCAGCCTTGCACCGAGACCTCCTTATGCTAATCACTGTTTAGAGCCTAATCCAGTCTCCCTGGCCATCAATCCATCCCATCTCAGCATCAAAACTCCCTTTGCATAACACTGTGGGCACATAAAGCAATGCTAGATCCTCTCTCACTTATCCCCACCCTGTTTCTTTCCCACTCAGACGCCTGGATGCAAACCTTATCTCTGTGGTGCCCGAGAAGAGCTTTGAGGGACTGCTCTCCTTGCGTCACCTGTGGCTGGACGATAATGCCCTGACGGAGATCCCCGTCCAAGCTCTGAACCACCTGCCAGCGCTGCAAGCCATGACCTTGGCTCTCAACCAGATCTGGCACATTCCTGATTATGCCTTCCAGAACCTCAGCAGCCTCGTGGTGCTGTAAGCCTTCTCCGCTTGTTCCTCCCTCGCAGCCGCGGTGTCCTCCAGCTGGGACAAGGTGCTGACCATGCCTGGCAAACGGGGTCCTCCTCCCGTGGGATGACCTGGTGGTCGCTCCCCAGGAGCAACTTTTTGCTGCAGGGGCAGCAGGAGGAGGTTTTGTTGATGAGAGTCAAAGAATCCCTGCCATTTGATATGAAATGCCAAAATTGTCTCTTTCTTTTTTTTTCATAGTTTCTCCACTTTTCACTGAAGAGCCAAAAAGCTTCCCAATGTCATTCAAAAAATGCTTTACATTTAAAAAACAAAAAACAAAATCTAAGTGTATCTGGAAACAAAAAGCAGATTTTTTTTTTTTCCCCTGAAGAATTAAGCAACAAAGAGCTTCTCGTTTCTATTTCACCCTCCAATCCCTGGGTTAAAAGGACAGGAATTTCTATCAACATGAAAAAAAAAAAAAATTTCCACAACCTGCAGTCAGGCCAAAAAGCATGTTTTTCTTTCTTGGAAAACATGCCAAGAAAACTTTTAGACCAAATATGATTTTGATCGAAGGGTCTAACCTCAACACCTTGTCCAAGCCTGTGCATGCTTATTTGCATGACCGCATT